>NW_006779016.1:823633-875292 GCF_000442215.2 Lipotes vexillifer | reverse complement strand
ATCCTGCTGAATTTGGTTTGATAATATTTTGTTTAGGATCTTTCTTCTATCATCATTAGTGAGATACTCTTGTGACTTTACTCTTTTTCACACTGTCCTTGTTCCTGGGTCTCGGGACTGGGGAGGTGGGCAAGGTGAGGGCGGGGCCTTGAGAGCGGCCACACACTGCCCCCTCGCTCAGTCTCTAGAAAGGGAGCGTGGTTCGGGCTGCAGGGCTGACTTCGAGGCCCCAGCGGCTGCAGCAGATTCCTCAGCGGCGGCAGCAGATTCCGCAGCGCCCGCTCCCGGGGAGCCTGAGCCGCTTGGCTCCGGAGCGCGGTGCGGCCGAGACGGTTCCCTAGGTCGAGTTCAGGGCGCCCGGGGTGCGCTGGCGGCAGGTCGCAGAGCACCGCTTCCACCTGTCACCAGCCTGCAGGGCTGGGTTCGGCTGGGCAGGGGGTGGGAGTCCGCTCAGAGACCTCTTGTCCGTCCTCATCCCTCGAGGGAGCGCAGCGCACGCAGGACATCGCACCCGGACGCTCGCCTCCGCCGCCTAAGAGAGGTACCATTCCTCGCGGGCTCCCTGTCTGCGTCCAGGTGACCCGACCCGGCAGGAGAGCACTGATCCGGAGGGTAACCTGAAATTCTTAAGGAATAAAATTCTCTGGTCCCACTCAGTCCTTTGTATTATAAACTGGCCACTGTCACCTCTGTTTGGGAAACCTGCACAATTTTCCACAACGTGAAACGACCCGACTAACCTAAGTTTAAATTTGTTTCGTTGGGTTTGTCTCTTTAACCTAACTTCTTTTTTTTTGGGCGGGGGTGGTTGGGGGGAGTGGAGGACGGCGGTTTACGGGGAAGAAGGTGAGTACTGTCTTCCGGATCTGTCCTCGCCGCTCCACTCCTCCGACCTGGCTGTCAAGGTTGTGTCAGGGACATTTCCAATGCCAGCCTGGAATGGTAGGGCCATTCAAAGCGAATTTAGACCTTGACTTCACCTATAGGCTTCAGGCCGATTTACTGAGCAATCAGTTTTCAGGGAAACTTGTGCAAAGAATCGTGAGAAAATACCTAGATTTTGCTGAATGTTATTGGTGCTGCACCATGTCATATTGGCTTATATCACTTATATTGTCTTCGTGCTCCTTTGTGTATGTATGTTAATCTTCTCTAACCAGCTCCTGAACAACCTGAGAAAAGTCAGGCATCCACCAGATATCAGTGCATAACAAATATTTTTTTAATGAATAAATTTCATCAGTAACTTTGAAACCTAAAATGGTGCTTGAGCATCCAACACTTGATAGATTGGAAAGCCCCAATTTAAAGAAAACCACACACACCATTTTTTATGGTTACCTGTAGAAAGGGCTGCATTTTGATCTTCTTGGTTGAAATGTATTGTGGTATGAGTCTTGGATAGAGACACAGGAGACCTGAGAACTTGCTGAATCATATCACTGAGAATTTTTCTAATCTGTAAAAGTAGAAGGTTGGAACACATGCTTTTTAGAGTTTCTTTCAGCTCCAAAGGTCTTTGATGAAATGAATCTATTACAACTTCATAAACATGTGCTGGATTTCAGTGGCTCCTGAAGACTGTTTATCAGAATGTTGGTAAAGCTGTTGTTATATCCTTTCGAAGGAAAGTCTGAGAGTCAGCAACTTAGAGGAAAACCAATAAATACATAGTAGGCAAATTTGACTTGATCAAAACCAAATACCTAAGTATTTATTTGTTTTGTTTTTTATGCGGTACGCGGGCCTCTCACTGTTGTGGCCTCTCCAGTTGTGGAGCACAGGCTCTGGACGCGCAGGCTGAGTGGCCATGGCTCACAGGCCCAGCTGCTCCGCGGCATGTGGGATCTTCCCGGACCGAGGCACGAACCCATGTCCCCTGTATCGGCAGGCAGACTCTCAACCACTGCGCCACCAGGGAAGCCCTATAAGTATTTATAATTTTTTAGGTTTGATCAAAACCGAATACATAAGTAGTTATAACTTTTTAGGTTTAAACAGATCATCAAGTAATTGAATAATTTTAAGTTAAAAATATATCTTCTTTTTTTTTTCTGTATAGAATATGGATTTTGCCACAAGAAGATGGTTCTACCTGCCTCTGGGCTGCATGATGCTGATAAATCTGATTAACGTGGATTTTGAATTTCAAAAGGGGGTGCTTGCCAGCAACAGCCCAGGGATCATGGAAGACATTGATCTCCAGTGCTGGAATGCTTGCTCTTTGACACTGATAGATCTCAAGGAAATCAAGATAGAGCACACTGTGGATTCTTTCTGGAATTTCATGTTGTTCCTGCAAAAATCCAAGCGGCCTAGACATTATAGTGTCTTCTTAAGCATAGCTCAGGATTTCTGGGACATGTATATAGACTGCTTGCTTTCAAGATCCCATGGAATGGGCAGAAGACAGGTGATGCCTCCCAAGTATAATTTTCCACAGAAGGTAACAGGAGGTAATTTAAATGTGTACTTAAGAGAATAGCAGTTTAGTTTTCTTAAAAATTCAATATTTAATCTTTCTGATTTTTAAAGTTTATCTAATAAACTAGCAAATTTGCCATATTTTTTCCTAATATGATCAGCTTTGATTTTCATTTTTACTGATTTTATATTATTTAGAAACCACAGGAGCTCTGATGTGCAAATACTAGATTCTAAATGATCTTGGAATGATATATTTTTGTAGACCATTAGATTATCATCTTATTTTTTTCCCCATGAGTAGTTCATAAGAAAGCCATTTAGCCATATAATTATTCATATTACATTTGTTGAAAAAACTTTTAAACATCAACATGTATTTAGGCTTTTGAAATTGTTTCAATAGGGTTGTTTAAAGGGAGGGAATCTTAAGAGTTCATATTAGGACAAATGTTAACAATTTTTCCTCTCTAACCGTACAGGACTGGATTTTACAAAACATGAGTTTTACATTTAAGAGAACACAGAAAATACCTCAAGCAAGATGACACCAACCTGAAAATTTAACCCTGTGTCAGTATTTATGAGCTCGAATATTTCCTGTAGCATTTATCAAAATTATTTCTAATTCTTTAATATTGATGAAGATTGTATTTTTGTTGATATGTAATTGTTTTATGGCTATTGAATTATCATTTCCATATTTTGGGGTATTTTGTCAATAATTTTTTATTTAGAAGGCATCTTGGTAAAGCCTTTCTTTTTTTTAAAGAAAAAACCACTTAAAATGCAAATACAACATATTTTTTAATACAACAATCAGTGCAGTAAAATTGTAACCAGTTTTATCAGGTATCTTCTACGTAATTTTGACTTCAAAACTGTGCGAAAACTAATGCCAGTATATCCTAAACAGTAATATTTAATCTTGATGTAGTGTACTGTGTGGCTTCTGATATATGTATCCCATCACCAAGCTATATATTATTTTTCTATGCATTAAGGCCTAAAATTTTGTTTTATGTTCTCATTTTTATAGTCCTCATTTAAAAAAAGGAACAAGCAGAAAAGCAGTTAATTTTATTTTTAATTTTATTTATTTATAAATTTATTTATTTATTTATTTTCGGCTGTGTTGGGTCTTCGTTGCCGCATGTGTGCTTTCTCTAGTTGCAGCGAGCAGGGGCTACTCTTTGTTGCAGTGCGAGGGCTTCTCATTGTGGTGGCTTCTCTTGCTGCGGAGCACAGGCTCTAGGCATGCGGGCTTCAGTAGTGGTGGCACGAGGGCTCTAGAGTGCAGGCTCAGTAGTTGTGGCGCACGGGATCCGTTGCTCCGTGGCATGTGGGATCTTCGCAGGCCGGGCTCGAACCCACGTCCCCTGCATTGGCAGGTGGATTCTTAACCACTGCACCACCAGAGAAGTCCCCATCTTAAACCTTTTTGATGGTACTTAGATATAATGTTCTGTTAAATCCCCCTAGTTTGGGGGCACAACTCATGTCATCTGTATATAGAAAATTTTATTCTTTTTTCATCATTTATTCATTCGAAAAAATTCATTGAGCTTGGAGGTACACTGCTGAGCAATCCAGACACAATCCTTGACTCCCAGAGTTGTCATTGCTGTGGGACAAAGATGCAGCAGGAAATAATATAATTCAAAAGCACTTTTATGATGTCAAAATATGTTTTTTTTCCAAGAAAGAGGAATTGTAGCCAACATAGTGTTGAGTGGGGAACAATATGTATTTCTCTTTTGCCCTATTCAAAGTCATCAGACTAGATCAGACAGATCATCCAAAAAAAAAAAAAAAAAAAAAAAAGGCCAGGAGAACTCCTCCCAGGAGGGTGCTTGTTCATGTTAAACCTCTTGATCCCATCCTATGTTGATCCTTTTACTTGATCTTACACAAACAAAATATCAATAGTAATAATTATTGTCAGAGGAAGGGCATTTTTTTTTAACTCTGCTTGTATTGCAGCTACTACATATCTGGCCTAAGAGAGGAAATCTTGGAGGGAGAATAGCTACCTTCATGGTACTATCCATTGGTCAATGCACTATTTATTAAACTTTGTTCTCCCACTGAAGAAAGAAAATTCACCTTCAAGGAATGAAATAGAGAACATTTTCTGACCCTGTAGTATAGTGCAAAGGGAAGAGACAGCTGATCTCTTTGGGGAGGGAGGTGTTAGGAAGGCCAGAGGCAGCTGTCTCAGAAAAAAAAAAAAAAAAAAAAAAAAAAAAAAAACCCCAAACCCACCAATTCTTGCAGTGCTATTATGGTAAAGACTCAGTCAGTTTCGCAGCTTTGGGTTTATGCTGAACTCATATAGCTTAACTCATAACCAGTTATTTTCCAGAGCACTGAAAGCTGAAAAAAGACAGCAAAACATCTAATATTGCTCCCAAAATATTTCTTCATGAGGTGATACAATGGATAAAAATTGAGCATCTATGCTTAAAGTTCCTCTCCTCTTCCTGTAGAATTTTTTTTTCTTTAAATAAACTTTTTACTTTAGAATAGTTTTAAGTTTGCAGAAAAGTTGCAAGGCTAGTGCAAAGACTTCTTGTATATGCCTCACCCATTTTTTCTTATTGTTAACATCTTACATTAGTCATATGTTTGTCATAACTAATGAATCAATACTGATGTATTTTAAATTAAACTTCATATTTTATTTGAATTTCACTAGTTTTTCCCCTAATGTCCTTTTTCTGTTCCAGGATCCTATCCAGGACACCACTTACAATGAGTTGTCATGTCTTCTTAGGCTCTAAGAAGATGTTTTTGATGACCTTGACACTTCCCGATGCTGGTCAGTTGTATTGCAGAATGTCGTTCAATTTGGGTTTGCCTAATGTTTTTCTCATGGTTAGACTGGGGTTATAGGTTTTTTTGGGTGAAAACTACAGGAGTAAAGCACTGTTCTCAGCACTTCCTATCAAGGGTACATGCTGTCAACATGACATAACACAGATGGCGTTTAACCCTGGCTGAGGTAGTATCTGCCAGGTTTCTTGGCTGTAAAGTTACTTTCCCTTCTCTATGTTGTATTCTTTGGAAGCGAGGCACTAAGCATTACCTTTAGGGAATGGGGAGTTATGTTCCATCTCCTTGAAAAGGAAATATCTACATAAATCAAATACAAGTGATTATGAAACATGGTTGCCAATGAAACTAATGTAAGCTCAGGCTGTGTTGGCAGAAGGTGTGTAAAAATGAGAGGGACTAGTTTCATTATACCCTCCATGTGTCCTGTTATACCTGTAAATTGTTGCTCGGTTCTGTTGGTCTCAGTATAGAGGAATAATCACAAACTGTAGCACTTCAGAAAGGGCTGGCCAGGTTCATAGTCTGGAATGATTAAATAAACTGGATATTTGACTCAGAAAGACTGAGGGTGAACATTATAGTTTTTTTCCTGTGATATGAAATGTACCCTGTGTTCCAGAAGGCAGACTGAGGACGAGATGAACAAAAGTTGTTCACCTAATTATTCACTGGTTTTCATCCAATATGAGCAAGCACTGGCTAACAGGGTCTAATCATGGAATGAACTCCTCCCTCATGTGTTAAAAATCTCATTACCGAAGAGTGTTGAAGCCACTTTCATCTGTGCTCACTCAACTCCGTTTTTATTTTCTTGAATTTCTTTTCATTTAGTTTATTAGCAGAAGTCTGGGAGCTGAAATTTTCTATCAGTTGACTCATGGAAGGAAATATACTGTCCATCTTTCAGCCAGGCTGGATGGGAGAGGCACCAATCCCCTAGGGCTTAGAAGTGGTATGGTGGGAGCACAGGATATGAGGAGAGATGGAGACGTGTTAGAATTAGTGACCCTGTCAGACAGAGGGACTGATTTCACTGGCTCGCTGCCGGGTGGCTGGAATTGTAATATGCGAACTTGGGTATTGTCTGTCTACCAAGTGCAAGTGTCTGGATTAAGCAACCTTACTACCCTCCATCTGTGTACATTTCTTCCTCTGTTAAATGGCTGCTAGGTAATAACCTGCCCTATTTTACCTTTCCTCTTCCTGATGGGTAAGATCTACAACAGCAGGGAGAAGTTCTACAGAACTCACAGATTATTTTGACTGCAGTCAGTCCTAATCAATCTGGAGATACCAAGTTGTACTACATCCAAAAAATAATGTTCAGCCAAGAAATATCAATTCTATTTCTACCCACTGGTTATATTAATGTAGTAGTATTTATGCCTCATTTTAGAGAAAGTCTATCACTGTTATGAAGCACATACATTTGAACTACTTTAACATGTCCATGTTTAGCATTCCCGGTATAGTATTTTGTTGGCTGAACCTTCCCTTTGAGCTCAGGACTTTGCTGCCTTTGCAGAAGTTGAGGAGAAGGTTGCCAGGAGCTGAGGCCACCATCACACTTATTCAATAATTTATTTACTGAGGTGTTGGTTACAATAATGAATGAGATGTGGTTTCTATCTTGTCTTTAGAGAGCCTAGAGTCTGAGGAAGGAACTTATAGTCTACAAAGTGGAGTAAACATTCATTGTTTTTAGCCACGGACACTTCATCTCGATTCTATGTGTATCTCAGATGTACCTGAACGTGTATCTGGTGCTTTTTGTATGGGCATCTCATCGTTGCATGTTCCTACCCACATCCATTCTTGTGTCTCAGTAACTCCCCTTTACATGGAACCTTTGTGCTTAGGGCTGCCTGTGAAGAAGAGGAACAAATTATGCCGTCTACTATCTTCTTGGGGGTGGTGGGAATAGAGAAAGGGATTCAAGAGAGCACAAAGCTCACTGATAAGCTGATGCATATTATGTACTCCTGTGAGCCACAAGGGGGCAGCTGGGCCAGGGTGAGAGGCCGCTGGTAACTCATTCTAATTAGAACAATAACAACAATTGCAATTTCTCCTCTCATGGCAGATGCTACTATCCTCACAGACAGAATAATGAAAAATTCCTGGAGGAATGTGAATTGGTGGGGGAGGAGTGAGGGGAAGAGGGAGGAGAAAGTAAGAGAAGGTGGGCCCAGTGGGGTGTTGGAGCCGTCTTTTATCTGATAATGAAAGTGGTTTCTATGCGTGTCTTCCCAACTCTGCATTCAGTAGCACCATGTTGGTAGCTTGAAATTGGTCATAGTGGGATTGGCAAACACTACAGATAAGGGTTTTTTCCCCTTGCAGAGCTGGTTGTTATACATTTAACCAGTACACTGCTGTGTGCACCCTATGGGCCTAGTCTAGACTCAAATTCCAGTATATTTTCCTTTCTGAGAAAACAGATTCTTGTCTCTCCCAGCCCTGGACATGAACTCAATTTTGCAGCTTCCTGAGTGGAGAAGGGGGTTGACGGAAATGGAGTGGAAACCGCATAATGCCATACAGGGACACAGACACTTTGCTCTATATCTAGCATTAAGGCACCTACCTCCTATTTGGCAAGATACCTCCACCACCAAAAGAGTTTCTCTCTACTCCCCCTTTTCCTTCCCCATTAAGGAAGAGAAGTAGCATTAGAATTTATTTATATATTAAGAGTTAAAACATGTTTATTTTCGTTTTATTGTTTAGCTTATGAATAACATTTGCTTTGTATAGGAGAGAGAACTTATTTTACTTTGACCAACATATTTGTTGCAAATGTTTTTGCTGCCCAGTATTTATATATTACTTATAATAACATATATTAATAATATCCTGATTCCCTACTCCATCCATATGCTTTGGATAGGATTGGCTTCCTTCTGTCTCTGAGTGTAGGCAGTTCTCAGATCTGGCCAAAGTAATGATGAATGGTTCAGGAGTGGGCATATGGCCAATCAGGGGTCCCAAGATGCAGAGACAGTTGCAGAGACTGTTGAGAGATCGGCATGCACTCTTTTCTACTGGATATCAACCTGGGAGAATATAATTCAGGAGCTGCTAGGGAAGGAGAAGAGCCTACTCACAGAGTTTCAGTTCCTAGATCCAACAATGCCTGTAGTTTTAATTAGTCCTAGATCTGATAGCCCCAGAGCCTGTAAAAGTTGGGTTTTTTTGTTTTTGTTTTGTTTTGTTTTTTGGCTTAAACCAGTTGGAGTAGTTCACATCAATTGAAAGAGTCAACTGATACAACATATTTTACAATTTTCAGTTAAGAGAATTGTAATCTTTAGAAAGAAATTGATGATAACTCTTCTCACAGTATGTGTTGATATTTTCAATAAAAATACATTATATGTGCTTTTATTTTAATAGTATTTTACTAAAATATTTATTCTAAAATATTTGCTTTACATTTATATATACAGATATTTAACTAAAAAATTATAAGCAGAATTTATTTCAAAAAGTCTCCAGAGTATTTTATGTGGGAACGCTCTTCTCTGGCTCATTCACAGTTTTTACTGTTTTTACTCTCTGTAAGCCTCCTCCTCGAATAGGAAGTTTTTTAAGAGCAATATCTGTATCAGCCAGAGGTCCTCCCACTAATCGGGCAGGAGTGCTTTCCACTGTTACTACTCCACCAGAGGGCACCTAAAAAAAGCAAAAGTAAATATTTACAAGTCCATTTACAAAATTTTTCACTAAGAGGAAAATGCATTCATCCTTCAGCTAACTTTGGAAGAGACACAAAATGTACATAGTAACTAGGAGACAGCATGGACTAATGGAAAAATAAGGGCTTTGGAGCCTTTGCAATCAGGGCCAAATTATGTCCAGAATAGAACACCAGGAACACTGGAAATATGGCATGGATCTATTTGCCAGGCAAAGGAGGCACTGCACCCTTTCTGTCAAAGAGATGTAGAGATATATTTTGACTAGTGTTTATAGCAGTTTCTTGGGAATCCTGGAGGGCTGGGTCTGGTCTAAACCAGAACTAGGCAAGGGTAGAGATAAATATGCCTTAACTATTTGATATTTGAACAGCAAAAAAAAAATTTTAGACAAAACCCCATAGAAATAACATTCTTTGGGGATTAAATTTAATATCTACTAATAAAAGTTATGGAGAAAAAAATCTTACTGTTGTGTTAAGGCCTTTAATATCTGTCCGGTGAAATATTGCATTTGGTGGACGCTCACTGTATCTAGAGGATTCTATACCTTTCTCTTGAAGTCTTTTTGCTTTCTGAAGATTTTTAAATTAGAAAGAAAATAAATTAATTGTTATTAAAGCATTAACTATGGTACTTACAATGAAGTATACAAAATATATTTAATTGTGTCTGTTTTATGCTTTATTAGTTAGCACTAGCATTTACTCATTTACTCATTTAGGCTAAGAAAATAGTTATTAACAAGTTATATCCTTTGTACATTGCAGAAAACACCTGAAAATGTTACTGAGATTTCCATAGGTACTGGTAATATATGACCAAGGGATAAAGCAGGTCCTAAGGAAATCAGGTTCAATTTTTTGTGCATAATTGAATAAGCTACTAAATTTACAATAGATGATACATGTTTTCAAATTATTTTGCATAAATTAAATACTAATTCAGTACACTTAAATGTTTCAAACATTCAGAATAATGCAAACTATATAATTTGCTGCAGTTATAGTCAAGCTCAATAGTTGAGGCACTAGAACAGGCTAAATTCGAGGTAACAAATTATCTGCATGGAGAGGGCTGATTTTAAAGTTGGGAAGAACTTTTAGTGACAAAGGGGAGACATGGTACCTTGAAAAAGCTTGTTCTTAATTTTGGTTTTGCTATTTTAATGATTCCACTATTTTCATGGGCTAATATAACATTTAACAATTTCATGTCTAGAGGAAGAATTGTAACATTATATCAAAGTGTATCCCAAGTATTAATGAAAAAGTTGGAAAAAAAGTAATGAGATTTTGGAAATCTATGCTGCTTCTTACATATTTCAAGTGAACAATTAGCATTATAAACTGTTTAGATTAGTTTCCAGTTTATTGCTGAAGCAGGTTATCACATTTTCCCAAAGGGGTGTTTATCCCAAATTCCCACTTAAGCTTTAATATAATGTTTCTTTTGGTGGTCACAGAGGGGAAGCATCCTTGAAGGAGAGAGTAATATGGACAGTTGTTTTTTGTGTCCTTCACTCTGCTTCTTACAGAAAGGATCAGTAAATAAGAAGGCTCAGAATGGAAAGTAGGAGCATATTTCTCCTGCTTATTCCTGGCTAACTCTCATCTCTTTTATGCAAACCAGGAACACCATCCTTGCTTCACTCCCTCCCACTGCTAAGCCAAATGAAGCTCAGAGTGGTATCTTCTGTAACTGAAAAATGCAGAATTTCAGTTAACGCCCTAAACTGCAAATGAGGATCAATAGTGTTGGTATTCCACAGAAAAATCAACAGAAAAAGGTGAATGAATAGTTATCCCCGAAAAGGTCTGTCAGAGTTGACTGTTGTGGATATTGTAATATTTTAAAAATCCTACCTTTAAAGTTTTAACATTTGATGTTCTAGCCAAGAAATTTTCCCATGATTTATTAGCCAATTCTCTTTGCTTGTGTGTGGCTTGTACCTGAAATAAGAAAGATAATTAAGAGTTCCAGTTTCTATGAAAGGATACCAAAGGGCTTGAATACTTGTAGTTTGAAGGAAGACCTAGTTTTTGCCAACGTAAATTTTAAGGTCAACTAGCAAAAGGGTTAGAGTTTAACAACTTAAAAAACCAAAGTCTTAAAATGAAAAAAACTCCTTCCCTCACTATGTGGCCAAGGTTTGAACTGCTTCCCATGAAACGTAATGCAAAACTGGTGCTATAAAAATACAAAATATGAAAATATCAATAATCCTTCTCAGCAAGACTGATTGTTTCACGTGATTATCACTTGTGAAGACAGATTATAACCCAGAACAAGCTACATAAATGACCCAAGAGCAAATTCACAGGAGAAAATAGTTTTCTGCTGCCACTGATAATAGTTTAGGCAAGATTATATTGGTAAAAGTGCTTCTAATTTACACCTTCAGCAAGACAGCAATTTTGTGAGAGTGCTGAGTTTGTTGTCGTGATGCAGTCTAGGGAGGTAACTACTGACAAAGGACAAAGACTATGGTTCCCAACAGGCTCTCCACTAAATATATATATAATCCGAGGACACATGCCCTTGGTTGGTATATAATAGACTATTAAGTTTAAATTATGAACCTAAGAGTATTTAATTAAACAACTGCTAAAAAATAAACTGGGTCAGAGCCATGATAACAAATCAACGATAACCAACAAATCAGCAATAGCTAGCCCACACAGCAGAATCCTGCCAATTCAATAGAACTAATGAGGAGCAGAACTTTTAATGGGGTACTCCACTTAAAAGCAAATTAATGGGTTAAATGGCAGCATCCTTGCAATAAAAAATCTTCACAAACAAAACTTTTAAGCAGGGAGTTATCTAAGAATTTATAGGTGGATGCTAAGTTCCACTAGACTGAAGATGTAGACATTTAATAGTAGATGTAAAAAGATCAGGCAATAGAAAACACTTTGGAAATCACCTTAAAGTGTTTTAAATACTTAATTTTAGTCATAAAAGATCACCAAACAGAAGTGGAGAATCTATGTCATCTTTGTATCTGTGGACAAGTTCACTTAAATAGTCACTTAACCTATTTGCTCAAAAACTTCTGATGTGTTGTTTCTTACCTGTGTAAAGCTTTGGGAAAATGGCTTATATTTTCCTGACAGGCTTTTTCTGATTAGCTAAAGTCAGAGACCAGATCTGTAGAGTGCTCACAGTATATGTTTTGGCACTGAGGTGAGGAGAGGCTTGTCGGTGTGCCTATGATTGGCATGCTAGTAAGGGCCTATCACAGAGTGAGGGACGAGGGCCAACTTTCTCAATGAGGTTATACATACAGTCACAGAGAAACACCATTTGTCAGAATTTGCTAAGTGTATACATTTAAATAGACCACAATTTTTGGAACTCTGTTTGACCTTTCAAAAAATGCAAATGTCTCAGGTGTCTACCTTTTAAAATGTAAGCCTGTAGAAATCAAATTATAATGCCATAAAGCAGCACTGAATATAGTAATTGAATTTCAAGCTATTAACTCCATGTTTTCTTTAAAAACTATACAAAGACACTGAAAGTAACTATAAAAGAAAATTACAAGGTAACTCTAAGTGCTGAAGCATTCACAAGTAAGGCAAATATAACTTATGGATAACTTCAACTAGTTTATACATTGAAATTATTTTCTTGTGCCTCAATGGCATCTGTGGCTTACTTTTGTATATACTTTTTGTTCATTTTGCACATCTTGGCATGCTTGGCTTTCAATCATCTTGCTTTGCAGAGAAGCAACCATCTTTCCAATATTTTCTGATGCTGTTATAATAGATTCCAAATTTTTTTTGTCTGTAGTGACTGGTCTTAACTTTTCTAATTTTATTTCTTCATATATTTCATTCCATATTTCTCCAATCTGTTATAGCAAAGTTTAAAAGAGTTTTTAAAAGTTAAGTTAACCAAAAATAAATAATATAATTTTACGTAACCTAAAATTTATTTGGGTGATCATTCCAAAGTTAACACTTAACTGAACCAGTTTTTCCTAACTTACTCCTTGGGAATAAGTTAAGTGCATTGAGAATGATTTGGGGCAACAGTTACATTTGAGTATTCAGAAGTAATTTACCTAATGTTTTTCAATGATAGGTTCTCACGGGTAAGGTTCTACTACCTAAGTGTAGTTTATTGCTATCATCACTGCCCTCTCCTTTATAGACACTGTTTTCACAGCTGTACAAGTTGTTGCTTTAGTCTCATCCTCCTGAAGTACAGATGCTTTCCTTCTTAAAGCCCTGTTTGAAGGCTAGGTCAAGCTGAATTTGTAGAACAATGAACATGGGGATTCCCGGGACTCTAGTACCCAGCCACCTTGAGAAATAGGGCCTTGTCCCTCACTTTCCAGCTAAGGTAATACTTGAATCTAAAATCTCAACATGTTGGTTTCATCATGCTGTAGCTCCATCTCATATTCTGGGTTATCTGGAAATTACTGTGCTTGGGTATGTTTAAATTTAGAGAAAAAACATACATCCAGAATACGGATAAAATTCAGCCTTGTTTTCCTTTTTTATAGAGGTTTATTCATTTACAGCATTCAAATACATAGTACTAATACTAGTAGAAGAGAATGTTTAGTTGGAAAGACTTTCCTAAAATTTCAATGGCATTTATTTACCAAAAAGTATATAACCAGCAAAGTAAGCAACTCTTTAATTGATATTTGATCATCATACAATGTAATGATAAAATAATACTTTAATAAGTATAAATCATTTATTTTAATAAGTAGTAATTCATTCAATTCTAGCTCTTAATACCCTAGCTCTTAATACCCTCTAAAGAGAAGAAATTGTATTTTAAAGATTCTGTTAGGCTTCTATGTCAGTAACTTCCATCTTCTTTTATAAACTAACAGTTGGATGAAATCTTATCCCATGGAAAATACCCAATCAGTTAATTGTATGTTCTTTGAATAGTATCAGATGTAAAATGAGAAATAAAAACTACATGGTACATGGATGATTGCTCACAAATAAAAATAGATCTTTCCCAACTGATGTTTTGCCATACTAGATTTTAATAACAAGGTTAAGAAGGTACTTACTTTAAAATCAAGGTATCTATGTATGATACAGAGGGTAACAAAATCTTCAGCAGATAAGCCAGGTAAATTTTCAAAATCTAAACAAAGTTTATAAAGAGAGATTTACTTTAACAGAGCAAGTGGTTCCCAAAGGCATATATTTATCATAAAAACAAATGCAAATGATTGCTTTTGATTTCATCCTGATTTATGAAAAAGTTACTTCTGTGAGCTTCTGGCTTCCTCCTATAACAAACAGCTGCCAGGTCATCCTTATCTAGTCATTAGAAGAGGAATACTTTCTGTGCTGTGGTCAGACCATGATATTGTACTTTCACAATCTTAAGAGTGAGAACTTTTTCTTTAATAAGAAGCAAGGTCAAGTCCTCAGGTGATTCAGAATTATAGTGTTTAAGCCTAACCATCTAAAACTAACTGCCTTTAATCCTGGCTGCACTCTGGAATTACCTGGGGAGCTTAAAAAACACTGATGCCTGGCCCCAAACCCAGAGCTTAAGGGTGTAGCCTGCGTATTGGGATAACAATAGAATATGCATTTATCTGTATAAAGGGACTTTTGTTCATCATATATGAAAAATGGACTCCAAAGTGAAATCAATTTACAACACTCAGCAAAAGAGAGAGGCTCTTGTGAATTTGACGAGTAACTTCTTACCTAGTTTGCCCAGCACAGCATAAATTTTTGCTCTGATATTCTCAGCAACATCCATAACTGCAATGGTTGGGCAGTTAGCAGGCAGTGGTGTGATTTTTTGCTCTTCTTGAAAACTAGTAAATAGAGGTTTCTTTGTATCTAATCATTGGATATCATGAAAATGTAGAAAGGATAGATAAAAACTGTAGTAAATTAATACTTAATTTTAAGATGTTAGTCTAGACATCATAAAATATATAAAAATATTGTAAGAGTACAATACTGCCTGATACATGTTTACTCCTTTAAAAGCATAAGTAATCAATAATTTCTTCCCCATTCTGTTGCAAAACTTAAAGCTTTCATTTTTAACTATTTATGTAAAATATAAAAATTTCACAAAATTACTTTTTTAAAAGTGAAACTTTCACATAAAAAACTTTTCTAATTTTGAGATCCAGAAATTGAACACTGTCAGTTTAACAGTGATGTAATCTCCTATTTGCTTTTGGTTTCTATATATTATGCTGTAAATATAAAAACTATTTTATGATGTTATAGATCAAAAGTTAGAAACAATAAAAGTGGTTTGAAGATAGAAATCATCAGAAGTTAAAGGGGAAGTATTTTCACTTAAAAATAAACAATACTAACAGATGAAACTATAATAAGAATTGTAAGAGGTTTAGAAAATATAATGTAGCATTATAAAATAGATAAATGAAATATAAATTCTGGTACTATTAACTTCATAGTAATTAAAATTTATGAACATTTGATTTATTTTTATTTAAAAGTTTATTCTTTCATATAAAAAGTAAACTGTATAAATATGAATCAACAGGAATGTACAAAATACAATAAAAATTGTTCTCAAGCACTCAACTTATGTCCCAAATTTTATTGGTAAATGAAATATTACTGAATATACTTACAAAAGCAGGTAACTCAAAGAAAGTTCTTTAAGAAGTACTGTTAAGTTTTTTATTTTCAATTTAAAGAATATAATCAAATACCATTTCCTGAAAATATTCTATAAAAATATGAACCTGCTACTAATTTACTTAGTATGGTGTAAGTCCCCATACTTTCCTAAGATTGCTTTTTAAAAATACGGATCTAATTGCTTCTACAAACAATTATAAATACACTTACCAACGATCTTCCCATGTTTATCACGTTTTACTCCTAGTTCTTTTTCTTCCTTTCTCCACAATTTAATTAAAAGACTAGCAGCTGTCTGATCCTTCTTTCCTCGCCAAGCATTGACATGAGCCACAGTTTTGGGGTTATCACAAAATTCAACCATTATTCCAAGTATTAGATTACAGAATTTTTTTTGGTTCAACTTTTGCAAGGAAACAGAAAAAGAAAAATCTTGCAATTAATATTTAGAATTATTGTCTTAAAAAAGAAAGGAGAAACATTTGTATTAATCAGTAGGTTTCTTCTAAATGACTGCCTTATAAAATTAAGACTCTAAGTATGATTTGTGACCATCTCCTATTAAAATAAATACCATTGTAATGAGTCCATTTTCAAACATTAGGGATTCTTAAAAAATAGAAAGAAAAAGATTCAATATAATTCTGATGTAGTCATAAACATATATCATGAACAAAAATGTAATTGATTTAGCTGAGTAGGAAAAAGAGAGATTGTCAAAATAAGTGAAAATGTTCATTTTAAGTGGAGCAAGGTAAATGGTGCTATATATAGGACTCTATAATTATAGGATCTTTCCAGTTTACCTGCTTAATTAAAGTTTGTAAAGTTGTCTCATCCTAGCTATAACCTCATTGTTACTAAGAGACCAACTGATGGTAACTCCAAGTGGCAGTCACATGTGAAAATAAATCAAAATGAGGTATAATTTTGTATTTTGAAACTCAGCATCCATAAAAGAGTATTTAAGCACTTAAGAAAAATTATCTTATTAAGCATATTTCCTCTGTTTTCCTGCAAACAGTTTTCAGCAAACCAAAATTTAGGTATAGAGAAGTCCAACCAGAGCAATGGCCTCCACACAGTAATGGTTTCTGTGTGAAATATTTTTGGTTGATTAACTCCTACAGTATACTGCTAATAGAATATAGCAAAGGAAACATGTAACCTGTTGTCTGAATTGCAAACATTATCAGTTTCCTCTTTCATTAAATTAAGGGTAATAATATTACCTGCTCTAGAGAGTTATTATGATGAGTTATATGAGACTGCCTGTCACATAGTAAACGCTCAATGATATTTAACCTTTACTAGCAATTACCATTTCACACTGAATAAATATTTTAGCAGATTGTATTAAGCAGAATCCTCAATCAAATGAGTTTTTTACTCCGATACTTCACTTTCAGGAGAAAGAGGCAAATGTCAAGGGTTGAAGTTTATACAGGAACTTCATTAAATAAGATTTGTAATTTGTAGTTAACTTGGTTGGTTTAATCCATGTTAAGTGCAATCTAATAATTACATTCATAACAATAGAAAACACAACAAAAATATCTGTCAGGAACTATTCTAACTAATGCATGTATTTATGTGTACACACACACACATAATCACTCACATAATCCTTCCACCAATGCATAAGGTAGACAATGTTATCTCTGTTTTATAGATGAAGAAATTGGTAGCAGAGATGTTAAATAATTTTTCAAAGTTACACAGCTAACAACTATTAGAGGCCTCAGTCAGACTGATTCCAACCTGTGCTCACAACCACTGTGTTATATGGCCTCTCCTACCAGCCTTCATGCCTTTCCATTCAAGAAACCCTGATGGTGAAGGAGAGTGGACACAAGTAAGAAATGTCTTTTATGTCTTCTATATAATATTAAAATAAAATATAATTATTTAATATGTACATGCATAATATCATTCCTCGCTTCCAAATCTTAAGTAGAAGCTAGATTCCAGGACGATATGCCAAATTAATGTTGTGGCTTTGAGAATCCCTGAAACTGACCATGTGCCTCTGGGCATACTTGTACGCTAGTCAGAGAAACACGGTGAGCTGTATGTCATTTAGGACTACATACGTCCTTCTGTATTATGTTCAATTTTCTGAACTTTCAAAGGGTTTCTGGTTATGACTCATTCAAGGTGGGTTATTTTTATCATTATTATTTACTTGTTTTTTGTTTGTAGTGTTTTATATCTAATGAGTTCACTCTCATCTCTAGTGTAAACTAATTTTCTTTCAGAGTTAAAAGGACACAGATAACTTTAGTATCTTCGCTAAGTCAAAGTAGGTTTGTTATTCTGTTAATAAAGTCAAGAATGGTGGCAATCATAGGCAGTGACATAGCTAGAACTCTGCATGAGAATATCTCCCAAAGTTTTACTGAAACAAAAGTATATACTTTCTCTTTCATATCATCTTAACTATGGACCCACTTAGAATTGAGGCTAGTAGGGGATTACTGTAAGGATCTTTGCCATTCTTCTCAGCTGCCTTCCTGAAAGGCTTAATATGCTCACTTCTGCTCATTCTTTAAAACAGTGTATGACACACTAGATTCTTCACATTACCTACAAACTATACACAGTTTTTTAAAAATGCTGGTCTTTACTCCTTTGTCTAAGGTGACCCTTTTAATACTAAGAGAAGAAGCTAGAAGTTATTAATAAATGATTATTGATTTTTAAATAATCTAGCTGTTTCTTTAAAGTTTCATGGGGAAAAACAAAACAAGACAGAACAAATTCTCTGCTGTCATGTGTCTGGGAACACTGACCTAAGTAAACTGGTTTCTTCACTGGAGGAATTTTCAGACTCCACTATGCCAATGCATACTATGAAACTCAAGGAGGGATTTTTGTTTAAAACAAACATTTGAACACTACTTGAGGGCACATTTAATCACAGAGTAGTGTTCTGTGATACTCAGTTGGGAAAAAGTTAATAAAGACATTTATTTTTTGTTTCACAATTGTTATAATCATACTTACTGCCATTAAATCCAAAAGGAGAAAAATGCCTTCCTTTTCAAGAAAGTAATCCTCTGAGGGGTAACATCCAAAAATGCAGCACCTTAAGTAAAAAGAAAGTTATTCATTTAACAAGGCTTTATTGTTCAATTCAATTTGTGAGTTTATTTCTATTAAAAAATCTTTTCAAAGAATATTTTTTCTTCATTTCCTTAAATCAAGTAGTTAATTTCTTTGCTTAAAAAATTGAACTTTGGGGCTTCCCTGGTGGCATAGTGGTTGAGAGTCCGCCTGCCGATGCAGGGCACACGGGTTTGTGCCCCGGTCCGGGAAGATCCCACATGCTGCGGAGCGGCTGGGCCCGTGAGCCATGGCTGCTGAGCCTGCGCGTCTGGAGCCTGTGCTCTGCAATAGGAGGGACCACAGCAGTGAGAGGCCCACGTACCGAAAAAAAAAAAAAAAAAAATTGAACTTTGAAGAGACTTTGCCAGTGTAGTTTAATTTCAACTGTTTAAACACTAATATCGTTTAATTATTTTTCATAACTGCCTATTTCTTTTCTGTAGATGCAATATTCTCCTCTGCTTTCCTGATATTAATTATTCTTAAAGGTCTCCTCTGTTGCTCTATTAACTTTTTCTTTAAGCTTTATTCACTTACTGTCTATCTTTTACAGTGCTGGCATACCTGAAACATTTGTTGTTTTTAATTACATCCTTTCTTTGCATATGATATTATTTGCTGAAATGCCTGCTGCTTAGGCCTGTGCAGCTCATATGGAGTGAGGGACTGAAGTTGCTGTCAGGGCTACTTTCACTGTTTTCCTGGGTAGGGGATGGATATGGGCTGAACAGGCTGGTGCTGGTGGTGGTGTTGGTAAACAGAGCCTAATCTCCCTCTAGCCCTCCCAGGCCTTGCAAGCCTGCTGGGGTCAAACTGTATACCCTTCCTATTTAACGTGGTATCTATCTATCTATCATTCAATAATAATGTGATAATTATTTAACATGGATCCCTCTTCAAAAAAAAAAGAGACCTGGGCTTCACTAGTGGCACAGTGGTTGAGGGTCCGCCTGCCGATGCAGGGGACATGGGTTTGTGCCCCGGTCCGGGAAGATCCCACATGCCACAGAGCGGCTGGGCCCGTGAGCCGTGGCCGCTGAGCCTGCGCATCCGGAGCCTGTGATCCACAACGGGAGAGGCCACAACAGTGAGAGGCCCGCGTACCACAAAAGGGTCGGTGCATAAAAGCCATCAGCTTGGCCCCTCTCACTCACGTGCTTCCAGGTTTTACCATCTCTGGGTATGAATCACACTTTTTTTGTTCCCACTTTTGAAGTAGTACTCTCTGATGCCTATCATGGGCTGCCTTTTGCCTCTTCAATTCATAACAATTACAATAAGAGAAAAAAATTGAACATCCTTCTCTGCTCAGAAATTAAATAATATACTTCAAAAATTCCCAAAGATAGAAAAGAAAATCACACTGAAAATTAGAAAATAGTTTGAACATAATGATAATACAAATAGAACATATAGAAACTCGGCTGGAGCTAAAACCATTATTACAGGAGAATTTACAGCCTTAGATGGATATATTAGAACAGAGGAAAGGTTGAAAATCAATGATCCTGGCATCTATCTCAAGAAATAGAAAAGGTTGAGATTGGTTCAAGATGGCGGAGTAGAAGGACGTGCTCTCACTCCCTCTTGTGAGAACACTGGAATAACAACTAACTGCTGAACAGTCATCAACAGGAAGACAGTGGAACTCACCAAAAATGATACCCCACATCCAAAGACAAAGGAGAAGCCACAATGAGATGGTAGGAGGGGCACAATCACAATAAAATCAAATCCCATAACTGCTGGGTGGATGACCCACAAAGTGGAGAACACTTATTCCACAGAAGTCCACCCACTGGAGTGAAGGTTTTGAGCCCCAAGTCAGGCTTCCGAAACTGGGGGTTGGGCAATGGGAGGAGGAATGCCTAGAGAATCAGACTTTGAAGGCTAGCAGGATTTGATTGCAGGACTTTGACAGGACTGGGGGAAACAGAGACTCCATTCTTGGAGGACACACACAAAGTAGTTTGCACATCGGGACCCAGGGGAAGGAGCAGTGACCCCACAGAGACTGAACCAGACCCACTGCTACTGCTGGGGGGTCTCCTGCAGAGATGGGGGCGGGTCTGTCTCACCGTGAGGGCAAGGACACTGGGAGCAGAAGTTCTGGGAAGTACTCCTTGGCGTGAGCCCTCCCAGAGTCCGCCATTAGCCCCACCAAAAAACCTGGGTAGGCGCCAGTGTTGGGTTGCCTCAGGCCAAACAACCAACAGGGAGGGGACCCAGCCTCACCCATCAGCAGACAAGCGGATTAAAGTTTTACTGAGCTCTACCCACCACCAGGCCCTCCCATCAGGAAACTTACACAAGCCTCTTAGAGAGCCTCATCCACCAGAGGGCAGACAGCAGAAGCAAGAGGAACTACAATCCAGTAGCCTGTGGAACAAAAACCACATTCACAGATAGACAGACAATATGAAAAGGCAGAGGGCTATGTACCAGATGAAAGGAACAAGATAAAACCCCAGAAAAACAACTAAATGAAGTGGAGATAGGCAACATTCCAGAAAAAGAATTCAGAATAATGATAGTGAAGATGATCCAGGACCTTGGAAAAAGAATGCAGGCAAATATTGAGAAGATGCAAGAAATGTTTAACAAAGAACTAGAAGAATTAAGAAGAGATGAACAATACAATAAATGAAATGAAGACTACACTAGAAGGAATCAATAGTAGAATAACTGAGGCAGAAGAACGGATAAGTGACCTGGAAGACAGAATGGTGGATTCACTGCTGTGGAACAGAATAAAGAAAAAAGAATGAAAAGAAACGAAGACAGCCTAAGAGACCTCTGGGGCAACATTAAACACAACTAAATTCGCATTATAGGGGTCCAAGAAGGAGAAGAGAGAGGGAAAGGATCTGAGAAAATATGTGAAGAGATTATAGTCGAAAACTTCCCTAACATGGGAAAGGAAATAGCCACCCAAGTCCAGGAAGTGCAGAGAGTCCCATACAGGATAAACCCAAAGAGAAACACGCTGAGACACATAGTAATCAAATTGGCAAAAATTAAAGACAAAGTAAAAATACTGAAAGGAGCAAGGGAAAAATGGCAAATAACATACAAGGGAACTCCCATAAGGTTAACAGCTGATTTCTCAGCAGAAACTCTACAAGCCAGAAGGGAGTGGCATGACATACTTAAAGTGATGAAAGGGAAGAACCTACAACCAAGATTACTCTACCTGGCAAGGATCTCATTCAGATTCCATGGAGAAATCAAAAGCTTTACAGACAAGCAAAAGCCAAGAGAATTCAGCACCACCAAACCAGCTCTACACAAATGCTAAAGGAACTTCTCTAAGTGTGAAACACAAAAGAAGAAAAGGAACTGCAAAAACACACCCAAAACGATTAAGAAAATGGTAATAGGAACATACATATTGATAATAACCTTAAACGTGAATGGATTAAATGCTCCAACCAAAATACACAGGCTTGCTGAATGGATACAAAAACAAGACCCATATATATGCTGTCTAAAAGAGACCCACTTCAGACCTAGGGAGATGTACAGACTGAAAGTGAGGGAATGGAAAAAGATATTCCATGCAAACAGAAATCAAAAGAAAGCTGGAGTAGCAATACTCATATCAGATAAAATACACTTTAAAATAAAGAATGTTACAAGAGACAAGGAAGGACACTACATAATGGTGAAGGGATCAATGCAAAAAGAAGATATAACAATTATAAATATATATGTACCCAACATAGGAGCATCTCAATACATAAGGCAACTGCTAACAGCTATAAAAGAGGAAATCGACAGTAACACAATAATAGTGGGGTATTTTAACACCTCACTTACACCAATGGACAGATCATCCAAAATGAAAATAAATAAGGAAACAGAAGCTTTACATGACACAGTAGACCAGATAGATTTAATTGATATTTATAGGACATTCCATCCGAAAATAGCAGATTACACTTTCTTCTCAAGTGTGCAAGGAACATTCACCAGGATAGATCACATCCAGGGTCACAAATCAAGCCTCAGTAAATTTAAGGAAATTGAAATCATATCAAGCATCTTTTCTGACCACAACACTATGCGATTAGAAATCAATTACAGGGATAAAATCGTAAAAAGCACAAATACATGGAGGCTAAACAACACGTTACTAAATAACCAAGAGATCACTGAAAAAATCAAAGAGGACATCAAAAAATACCTAGAGACAAATGACAATGAAAACACGATGATCCAAAACCTATGGGATGCAGCAAAAGCAGTTCAAAGAGGGAAGTTTTTAGCTATACAAGCCTACCTCAAGAAACAAGAAAAAATGAAATAGAAACAAAGAAAACAATAGCAAAGATCAATAAAATTAAAAGCTGGTTCTTTGAGAAGATAAACAAAATTGATAAACCGTTAGCTAGACTCATCAAGAAAAACAGGTAGAGGACTCAAATCAATAAAATTAGAAATGTAAAAGGAGAAGTTACAACAGACACCGCAGAAATACAAAGCATCCTAAGAGACTACTACAAGCAACTCTATGCCAATAAAATGGACAACCTGGAAGAAATGGACAAATTCTTAGAAAGGTATAACCTTCCAAGACTGAACCAGGAAGAAGTAGAGAATATGAACAGACTAATCACAAGTAATGAAGTTGAAACTCTGATTAAAAATCTTCCGACAAACAAAAGTCCAGGACAAGATGGCTTCACAGGTGAAGTCTAACAAACATTTGGAGAAGAGCTAACACCCATCCTTCTCAAACTCTTCCAAAAAATTGCAGACACAGGAACACTCCCAAACTCATTCTATGAGGCCACCATCACCCTGATACCAAAACCAGACAAAGATACTACAAAAAAAGAAAATTACAGACCAATATCACTGATGAATATAGATGCAAAAATCCTCAACAAAATACTAGCAAACAGAATCCAACAACACATTAAAAGGATCATACACCATGATCAAGTGGGATTTATCCCAGGGATGCAAGAATTCTTCAATATATGCAAATCAATCAATATGATCCACCATATTAACAAACTGAAGAATAGAAACCATATGATCATCTCAATAGATGCAGAAAAAGCCTTTGACAAAATTCAACACCCATTTATGATAAAAACTCTCCAGAAAGTGGGCATAGAGGGAACCTACCTCAACACAATAAAGGCCATATTTGACAAACCCACAGCCAACATCATTCTCAATGGTGAAAAACTGAAAGCATTTCCTCTAAGATCAGGAATGAGACAAGGATGTCCACTCTCACCACTATTATTCAACATAGTTTTGGAAGTCCTAGCCACGGCAGTCAGAGAAGAAAAAGAAAGAAAAGGAATCCAAATTGGAAAAGAAGAAGTAAAACTGTCACCGTTTGCAGATGACATGACACTATACATAGAGAATCCTAAAGATGCCACCAGAAAACTACTAGAGCTAATCAATGTATTTGGTAAAGTTGCAGGATCCAAAATTAATGCACAGAAATCTCTTGTATTCCTATATACTAATGATGAAAAATCTGAAAGAGAAATTAAGGAAACACTCCCATTTACCATTGCAACAAAAAGAATAAAATACCTAGGAATAAACCTACCTAGGGAGACAAAGGACCTGTATGCAGAAAACTATAAGACACTGATGAAAGAAATTAAAGAGGATACAAACAGATGGAGAGATATACCATGTTCTTGGATTGGAATAATCAATATTGTGAAAATGACTATACTCCCCAAAGCAATCTACAGATTCAATGCAATCCCTATCAAATTACCAATGGCATTTTTTACAGAACTAGAACAAAAAATTTAAAATTTGTATGGAGACACAAAAGACCCCAAATAGCCAAAGCAGTCTTGAGGGAAAACAACAGAGCTGGAGGAATCAGACTCCCTGACTTCAGACTGTACTACAAAGCTACAGTAATCAAGACAATATGGTACTGGCACAAAAACAGACACATAGATCAATGGAACAAGATAGAAAGCCCAGAGATAAACCCACGCACCTATGGTCAACTAATCTATGACAAAGGAGGCAGGGATATACAAGGCAGAAAAGACAGTCTCTTCAATAAGTGGTGCTGGATAAACTGGACAGCTACATGTAAAAGAATGATATTAGAACACTCCCTAACACCATACACAAAAATAAACTCAAAATGGATTAGAGATCTAAATGTAAGACTGGACACTATAAAACTCTTAGGGGAAAACATAGGAAGAGCACTCTTTGACATAAATCACAGCAAGATATTTTTTGATCCACCTCCTAGAGTAATGGAAATAAAAACAAAAATAAACAAATGGGACCTAATGAAACTTCAAAGCTTTTGCACAGCAAAGGAAACCATAAACAAGACGAACCATAAACAAGACAATTTCTCCCTGAGAATGGGAGAAAATATTTCCAAATGAATCAACGGACAAAGGATTAATCTCCAAAGTATATAAACAGCTCATGCAGCTCAATATTAAAGAAACAAACAACCCAATCCAAAAATGGGCAGAAGACCTAAATAGACATTTCTCCAAAGAAGACATACAGATGGCCAAGAGGCACATGAAAAGCTGCTCAACATCACTAATTATTAGAGAAATGCAAATCAAAACTACAATGAGGTATCACCTCACATCAGTTAGAATGGGCATCATCAGAAAATCTACAAACAACAAATGCTGGAGAGGGTGTGGAGAAAAGGGAACCCTCTTGCACTGTTGGTGGGAATGTAAATTGATACAGCCACTATGGAGAACAGTATGGAGGTTCCTTAAAAACCTAAAAATAGAATTACCATATGATCAGCAATCCCACTACTGGGCATATACCCAGAGAAAACCATAATTCAAAAAGACACATGCACCCCAATATTCTTGCAGCCATTATTTACAATAGCCAGGTCATGGAAGGAACCTAAATGCCCATTGACAGACGAATGGATAAAGAAGATGTGGTACATATAGACAATGGAATATTACTCAGTCATAAAAAGGAATGAAGTTGAGTCATTTGTAGAGACGTGGATGGATCTAGAGACTGTCATACAGAGTGAAGTAAGTCAGAAAGAGAAAAACAAATATTTATTAACACATATATTTTGAACCTAGAAAAATGGTACAGATGAACCCTTTGCAGGACAGAAATTGAGACACAGATGTAGAGAACAAATGTATGGATACTAAGGGGGGACAGCGGCGGGGGCGTGGCGGTGGTGATGTAATGAATTGGGAGATTGGGACTGACATGTATACACTGATGTGTATAAAATGGATGACTAAAAAGAACTGCTGTATAAAAAAATAAAATTAAATTACCGTAAAACGAAAGAAATAGAAAAGGTGAAATTGAATGAAAGAAAAAAACCCCACAGAAATTAATTAAATATAAAACAAAATAGAAATAATAATGCACACAAATTGATTCTTTAAAAAGACTAATAGGGCTTCCCTGGTGGCACAGTGGCTGAGAGTCCGCCTGCCGATGCAGGGGACACGGGTTCGTGCCCTGGTCTGAGTAGATCCCACATGCCGCGGAGCGGCTAGGCCTGTGAGCCATGGCCGCTGAGCCTGCGCGTCTGGAGCCTGTGCTCCACAACGGGAGAGGCCACAGCAGTGAGAGGTCCGTCTATCGCAAAAAAAAAAAAAAAAAAAAAAAAAGACTAATAATATTGATCAACTCCTGGTTAAACTCATCAAGAAAAAAGCCAGAGGGAGAAGGCAGAAATGATTAATACCAAGAAAGGAAAAGAAAGCATCACTTTGTATCCTACAGACATTAAAAATCCTAAGAGGATATTACAAACAGCCTTATGGGAGTAAATATGAAAACTTAGACAAAATAAATGAGTGCCTAGGAGAAGACATCAGAACCTATGCTAGAAAACCTTAATAGACACACACATATTAAAGAAATGAAATCTATACTTAGAATCTTTCTACAAAGAGAACTCCAGGCACAAATGACTTAATTGGTGAATTCCACAAATTATTTAAGAAAGATATGAAAACAATCTTACACAAACTCTTTCTAGAAAAAATATTTCCTGTTTTCTGAGGTCAAAATAAACTAAATATCAAAACCATCCATGGAACATTAATAAAAAGGAAAATTAAACTCACATTACATGGTACCAAAAAAAAAATCTAAAAATATTAGCTAATTGAATCCAACAACATAGAGAAAGAAATAATACACCATAACCAGGTCAGACTTATTCAAGGAATACAATGTGATGGACCACATTAACAGAATAAAGGAGAAATACTATATGATATCTCAATAGAAGTAAAAGTGTTTGATAAAATTTAAAGTCCTTTCATGATGCAAATGAATAGACAAGCATTCCTCTCAGTTAAGTTCCTAAGGAAAAAGATCCAATGCCCAGTGTCACTAATTAAACATTGGACTTATTACTTATCTCTTAGTCAAAGGGATTTGAGTTGTGCTGTAATAAAATACACAAATAAAACTATTTATATTTATCTTAGTATAACTGTGAGGTATTAAATAAAAAAGGGATAAAACATCAAGTCATTTTCTGCAGTAACCACTGAATCCCAATGTATTGATAGATAGTAAGGATGGTACTCATTAATGTTCATCTCTAAATTTTTTACTATGCTTAATACAGCACTTTGGTCAATAAGACTTTGCTGTTGAAACCTAAGATCAGGTTATCATTTTATCACTATATCCCTCTCTTCTCTTCAGTAAAAAAGAAACTAGATAGTTGATTAGCCCCATTGTTTATATGTATCTGGAAGAGAGCTGAGTATTCCAGCTCTCTATATAAACAGAGAATTTGCAGGGGATAAATCTAGTTACTTCATCTTATGGAAAGTAATATTCATCAGTTTCCCCCCACCCCATGTTTACTGAAGTATAACTGGAATTTTTTAATCTGCATATAATTATTATATATAATTTGGTGAGTTTGCACATATGTATATACTTGTGTTACTATCACCACAATCCAGGTAATAAAAATATTCATCACCTCTAAAAGTTTCCTTGTATCCCTTTGTGGTTTTTTTTTTTTTTTTTTTTAGTAGTAAGACCACTGAACATACTAGATCCATGCACTTAACAAGTGTTTAAGTACACAATACCTTACCTTAACTATAGCCGCTATATTATAGAGCAGATCTATGGGCAATGTTGTACTGCAGATCTCTGGAACTTAGTAATCTTGTATGACTATAACATTATACCCAGTGAACGATAACACCTCATGCCTCCCTCACTCCATCATTCCACTGTCTACATACTGTTAGCTACTTCTACACTTTTGACTATTTTAGATGCTTTTTTTTTTTTTTTTTTTTTTTTGCGGCACGCGGGCCTCTCACTGCTGTGGCCCCTCCCGTTGCGGAGCACAGGCTCCGGACGCGCAGGCTCAGCGGCCATGGCTCACGGGCCCAGCCGCTCCGTGGCACGTGGGATCTTCCCGGACCAGGACACGAACCTGTGTGCCCGGCATCGGCAGGTGGACTCTCAACCACTGCACCACCAGGGAAGCCCTTAGATGCCTTTTATAAGAGAAATTATGTATAAGAGATATCCTTCTGTGAATGACTTATTTCACTTAGCATAATGTCTTCTAGGTCCATCCATGTTCTTGCAAATGGTAGGATTTCCTTCTCTTTTAAAGCTGAGTAATATTCCATTGTATGTATATACCACATTTTCTTTATTCATTCATCTGTTGATGGACATTTGGGTGGTTTCTGTATCTTTGCTATTGTGAATAATGCTGCAGTGAACATAAGAGTGCAGCTATCTCTTCAAGATCCTGATTTCAATTCTTCTGGATATATACCCAGAAATGAGATTACTGGATCATGTGGTAGTTCTATCTTTCATTTTCTGAGGAACCTCCATACTGTTTTCCACAGTGGCTGTACCACTATGGCTTTCACCCCTTGGTTATGTTTAATTATTTTATTCTTAGAAGTTGCAAATGTGATTGTTTTCTAATTTCCTTTTTTTGGAGTAGTTCATTATTGGTGTATAGAAATGCAACTGATTTTTAAATGTTAATTTTGTATCCTACAAATTTACTGAATTCATTTATTAGTTCTAACAGTTTTTTGGTGGAGTCTTTAGTGTTTTTTACGTATAAGATCATGTCATCTGCAGAGATAATTTTACCTTTTACTTTCTGATTTGGATGCCTTTTATTTATTTATTTTTTCTTGCCTAACTGCTCTGGGTAGGATTTATTGTACTATATTGAGTAGAAGTGGTGAGAGTGGGCATCCTTGCCTTATACAGATCTTAGAGAAAAAGCTTTCAGCTTTTCACCATTCAGTGTGATATTAGCTGTGGCCTTTTCACATACAGCCTTTATTGTGTTGAGGTAAATTCCTTCTCCACCTAATTTATTGAGAGTTTTTATCATGAAAGGGTGTTGAATTCTGTCAAATGCTTTTTCTGTATACATTGAGATAATTATGTGATTTTTGTCCTTTTGTGATATACCACATTAATGTGGTATATCACATTGACTAATATGCATATATTGAACTATTCTTGCTTTCCAGGGATAAATTCCACTTGGTCATGGTGTATAGTCCTTTTAATGTGCCGTTGAATTCAGTTTACTAATATTTTCTAGAGGATTTTTGCTTCCATGTTCATCAGGGATATTGGTCTGTAGTTCTCTCTCTTTTTTTTGGCCACACTGCATGGCTTGAAGGATCTTAGTTCCCTGACCAGGGATTGAACCCAGGACCATGGCAGTGAAAGTGCCAAGTCCTAACCCCTGGACTACCAAGGAACTCCCAATTCTTTTTTACAATGTCTTTGTCTGGCTTTGGTATTATGGTGATGCTGGCCTCATAAAATAAGTTCGGAAGTGTTCCCTATTCTCCTACCTTTCAGAATAATTCTTTAAATTTTTGGTAAAAGTCACATGTGAAGCTCTCTGGATGTGGGCTTTTTTGGCTGGGAAGTTCTTGATTACTGATTCAATCTCCTTATTGTTATTGGTCTGTTCAGGCTTTTTATTTCCTCTTGATTCAGTCTCAGTACATTGTGTATTTCTAGGAATTTATCCATTTCTTCTATGTTGTCCAATTTGTTGGCAGATGGTTTATAACGGTCCCTTATGATCTTTTTTATTTCTGGGTTATCTGTTGTGACATCTTCTCTTTCATTTATAATTTTATTTCAGTCTTCTCTCTTTTTCTCTTAGTCTAGCTAAAGTTTTGTCAATTTTCAAAAAAGTTTTGTTATCTCTTCAGAGAAGCAACTCTTGGTTTTGTTGAATTTTTCTATTCTCTATTTCATTTATTTCTGCTGTAATTGTTATCATTTCCTTTGTTCTGATAACTTTGAGCTTGGTTTGTTCTGTTTTATAGTTCCTTGAGGTGTAAAGTTAGGATGTTTGACTCTTATAGTTTTTCACTATAAACTTCCCTCTTAGTGCTGCTTTTGCTGCATCACGTAAGTTTAGGTATGTTGTGTTTTCATTTTAGTTTTTCTTGAGAAATTTTCTAATTTCCCTTTTATTTTTGTCTTTGACCCAATGGTTGTTCAAGAGTGTGTTGTTTGATTTCCATGCATTTGTGAGTTTTTCTGGTTTCTTTTTTTTTTTTTTTTTCTTGCGTTATGCGGGCCTCTCACTGTCGTGGCCTCTCCCATTTGCGGAGCACAGGCTCCGGACGCGCAGGCTCAGTGGCCATGGCTCACGGGCCCAGCCGCTCCGCGGCATGTGGGATCTTCCCGAAACGGGGCACGAACCCGCGTCTCCTGCTTCGGCAGGCGGACTCTCAAGCACTGCGCCACCAGGGAAGCCCTCTGGTTTCTTTTTGTTATTGATTTCTAGTTGTATTCAGTTGTGGTCAGAAAGGAATGATTTCAGTCTTCTTAAATTTCTCAAGACTTGTTTTATGACCTTACATGTGATTTACCCTAGAGAATGCTCCATTTGTGTTTGTAAAAAAAAAAGAAAAAAAACCCTCTGTGTCTCCTCTCAAAACTACTCTAAATACTTCACTTAGGGCCACCAAATGTGTAGGTTTTTCCTACACAAACCAGTTCTTCAATTCTCAGTGGACATTAACTGGGTGTCCTACAACTCAGTTCAATTCAGAAACTATCTACCTAGGTTAGCATCAGATCTCACAGGTTAAGGGTTCAGTCCCACAAGACTGTGCTGCTTTCCTTCCCCAACCTTAAATTCTGGTCCAGGTTGTCACCTGTGCTTCTGATAAACCAGCTATAGAGTAGCTCACAGATCTCAGGAAAATAGTTTACTTACTAGATTACTAGTTTATTATAAAATGATCCAACTTGGGAACAGCCCGATGGAAGAGATGATCAGGGCAAGGTATATGGGGAAGGGGCGTGGAGCTTCCATGCCCTCTCTCAGCACCTCCAAGTGTTCACCAACCTGGAAGCTCTCTCAATCTCATAGATTAGGATTTTTATGGAGGCTTCATTATGTAGGTGTAATTGATGAAATCAGTGGCTATTGATGGTTAAACTCAATTTTCAGCCTCTTCTCCCCTCCCTGGAGGTTGAGGGTGGAGCTGAAAGTTACAACCCTTTAATTAACCATATAGTTAGTTCCCCTGGCAACCAGGCTCCCATCCTGTGGTTATCTAGGGGCTTTCCAAAAATCACCTCATTAACATAAACTCAGATGTAGTTGAAAGGGGCTTGTTATGAATAACAAAAGATACTACTTTCATCTTTATTACTCTGAAACTATTATAGGAACTGAGGATAAAAGACCAAATATTGTAACAAAAGATGTTCCCATTGCTCTTATTAATTAAGAAATTATAAGAATTTTAGGAGCTCTGTACTAGAAATGGACCAAATACATATTCTTAAATTATAAATCACAATATCACAGTGATTTAAAAAAATGTGTTTTCTGCTGTTATTGGTAGAATGTTCTACATACATCTGTTAGGCCCATTTGGTCTACAGTCATGGGTTTTTTGTTTGTTTGTTTGTTTTTAAACTAATGTGTTGTAGTGTGGCTCTCATGAATTCCACCCAAATAGAAGAAATGTGTTAAGTGTTAATGATATAGGAAACTCGACTAATTTTCCCCAAGACAAAATTTCATAAATTAATGTTAAGAAAAGTAGTATATGTGTGTGTGTGTGTGTGTGTGTGTGTGTGTGTGTGTGTGTGTGTGTGTGTATTTATTTATTTATTTATTTATTTATATTTGCCCTTTGGAATGCTAAAATGTTTGGGAAACAATATTGATTAGGAAATACCTAATCAACTGGTTTTCAACTTTTTAAGATAAGATGAGTGAGGAATTCAGCAGTCTTCAAGAATAAGAACAGTGTATGAGTAATAGTAGATGCTTGTGTTTTCCTAGGCCAGGGCAAAATGGAACACATTCAAATCACAAAAAACAAGGATTTAAGTTTAGATACAAGAATGGTTTTATATTTGAGTGATGGACAAGACTACTTTCCAAAGGATAGTGTCATTTCTGGACTACTGAAATGAAAAAGGCTTATCTTTCTGCTGTAGTTTTGAGGGAAGAAAATTGGCATACATAGCTACCAAAAGAGGTAATTTTCTTTTACTGTGATTCTATCTAACACGGGTATAGTAATACTCACCAAATGCTGTCCAATGTGCTAAAAAGAAGTACATTACAGCCTAATCCGCTCTGTAACTTCTTGGGGTCTGTTTTCATTACATGAAGAATTATATCCACTCCTTCAGTTCCAAAAATTTCCTAAGAGATTTATTTAAAAGTATTTCTTGAAATAAATAAATAATCCTTTCCTTTCCCATTTCATCCTGTCCCCTAAAAGATTTTCTACCAGAAAAATACAGTAACATTTTTAGGAAAATAGTACTGTAATACAATTTTTCTTTTTTAAATTTGTGTTCACTTGTTCTTAGGAAGTCAAGACAAATTATCGTAAAGCTAGTCATTTTAGAGAGGATATCAATCAACATGCCCCTTAATATTAATGCCCCTTTATATTTTTTCCCTTTCTCTTTCTTTAAAAAAAAAAAAACCATAAGACTTAGCCCATGGTTTTCTTCCACATTGTAATGAATGTAATCTAACATCATGTCAGATGAGTACTAGATAGCAACAACTAATTTAAGGGGTTAAAATTCTATCATGGAAGATTTTCCAATGTTCCCAAGAGAGAAATAAATTTATAAATAGCAGTTAAAACCTTTAATAATTTATGTGATGTTTTCACCAATTAATATTTGTCTGTTACCAAGTACCTTTCCTATTGTCTTTTCGTTCAGTTCTGGTTCCCAGTAAGCAAGACTATGAGCATTTTCCAGAAGAACACAGGCGCAGGGTGATAGAATATAAGAAGTTCCACCAAAGCTTGGAGCTAAGTATGTGTTTTGCCTCTCCCTCAAATCACTCTATTGAAACCTTCATAATTTTTAATTTTTATCTTTCCAAATCTATGTCTTGCTATTTAAGTTATCAATCTCTGAGACTCAGAGTTTGCTATGGCATTAAAAAGATCAAAGGGAATTAAGCTCTTTTTCTAACTTTTAATTTTAGGTATGAACCCAATTCAAACCCAAAACATCATTTATAATGGTACAGCCACTCTGGAAAACTATTTGCTAGTTTCTTCAAAACATCCACCTACCTTATGATCCATTAGTTGCACTCCTAGGTATTTATCCAAGAGAAATGAAAGCATTATGTCCACAAAAAGACTAGTACAAGAATGTTAATTAAAGCTTTAAACATAGTAGTCCCAAATGGAATCAACCTAAGTGTTTATCAATAAGGGAATAGAGAAACAAATTTTGTTGTATTCATTCAATACTATTCAGCAATAAAAAGGAATGAATTATTGATACATGCAACAACATGGATATATTTTAGAAATATGGTGCTGGCTGATAGAAACCAGAACTAATAGAGTAAATAATTATGTGATTCCATTCATATAAAGTTAAAAAATAGACAAAACTAATATATGGGAATAGAAATCAGAAAAATGGTTGCCTGTAGGCAAGTGGGGGCATGGCTGCTAAGCGGCATGAAATAATTTTACAGGGAGATAAAAATATTCTATATTTGGGGCTTCCCTGGTGGCACAGTGGTTGAGAGTCTGCCTGCCGATGCAGGGAACATGGGTTCGTGCCCCGGTCCAGGAAGATCCCACATGCCGCAGAGCGGCTAGGCCCATGAGCCATGGCCCCTGAGCTTGTGTGTCTGGAGCCTGTGCTCCACAACAGGAGAGGCCACAACAGTCAGAGGCCCACATACCGAAAAAAAAAAAAAAAATTTATATTTTAATTGTGATATTGGTTAAATGGATGTATACATTTGTCAAAACCTATCAAACTATATACTTAAGATCTATATACTTTACTGTATGTAATTATACTCTTAAAAAAGAATATTAAATCTTCGTAAGATTAAAAAAACACCAACATTTATGGACATTTACTAAGAAAAAGTTTATAGTGTTACATGATTGAGAGATCTGAACAAAACTTTGATTCACAGGCATACATACCTTCCTAGGAATATGATGTTCACAAAGACCAGATAAAATAAGCAAAATATCAGATTGAATTTCCAAAAGAATGGCCTCTTCCTTATCATTATACTTGCTTATTGTATTTTTAAAGATTCCTGATTTGAAAAAAGTTAAAGAATGTAAAGTTATTGAACATTGTATTTTTATTTTGATCAATTACTGTTCTGAAATTCTTTCTTATAAAATTTCAACTAGAAAAACTACTTTTAAAAGGGCTATTTTCAATGTATGGTTTCCTGGAAGCTGCAGACAGATGATAAATGGACTCTTTGGGCTCTCAATACAATCAGTAGCCCCACATATATAGAATTTCTAGTACATAATTAATGGCGTGTCATTAAAAGAAGCCCTTAACAACCTGATACTTCACCAAGCAAACAAAACTGTTTGAAAATATGCAGTTTCATGAGGCAAAGATGCGTGCCTTTGCAAATATATGACCAAAATGCCTGATCATAGCTTGCCTCATCTCTTCTTGTCCTTGTGGGTAACAGGGTCAATCTTAAGCAAAGGTGGAAGACATCCCTAAGTACGTTTTCTATTCCTGTTACTACTTTCTGCATCGTCTCCTTATGTCCACTCGAAGGCATCTTCAACAACTTAGGGAGCAATATTCCCATGTTCTTTAAAAGCTCTCCTTCCAATCAAAATTTTAAAAGAATTGAAAATAGCCACTTACACTGATGGAATGTCATTCACAATAAAATTTTGCCTCAAAAAAGGACTTTTCCTTTAAGCTTTGTATAAGGAACAAGTCATTTTTCCTCAGTTACTATGGGATCACTGGCATTAGCAGGAAGGTGTGGAGCTATGTTTCAAAGTAAAACGGCCATGGAAATCACAGCCTATTTCCACTGTTGGCTCTGAAGGGACAATTCTTGGTCCTGTTAGGATGAATTACAGTAGGTGAATGATCAGAGGCTAGGAAGGCTAGGTGAGCATGCTGGAGGCCAGGGCAGAGGCATGCCATGGACAGAGGGCCTATGCTCCCTTATTAGGACACCTTCTAGGAATCCAACCTGGCTGGCCTTGCATCTGCTTCTCCTTTCTAGATTGTCTCCTCTTCTTCCTACCTGTGTACAGGGATGTCACTTTCCCTGTTGTCTGTAATAAATGTTATGTTAATACTGAATTATTTTCTTAATATTTCGGTATCCTTTAACTCCCTACATTTACCCTTTCCTTGCTCTATTCTAACCATTGGACATATTTTTCAGATTTCCTCTTTCTAAAATAGCATTGCACATATAACTTCCCTAATCCAAACCACTAATAGCTCCCCATGCTTAAAGAGAATGAAGTTCAAACTCTGTTATGCCATTCAAAACTCTTTCTAGCTTGGCCTCTGACTAGACAATTAACTTTATCTCATATTATTTGTCTTCATAAAACTTTGACTCCACTTAAGCTAGCTCTGAACACATCATCATGTATATTTTGGCTTCATGTCTCTGTTTATGCTGTCCTCTTGCTTGAAAGACCATCTCTCTCTCTCTCTTCTTTCCTCTTGAAACCAGCCTTACCCTCACACCCTAACTCATAAAGATTCTTGTTAAGATTGCCCAGCATTGAAAACTACCCTGTGGCATCTACTCTCTGTATTACTCACTAGGTGCCTTACTAACAGTGCAGGGTAATGCATGCTATCTTTCTATGACATACATCTTTCCTTTTGTTTTCATTAAGGCAAGGTCCTGAGAGTTCTGTTCTATACATGTTTATGACACCAGTGCCTACACAACAGGTGTATAAACATTTACATTTACAGTGCAATTACTATTTGTTGAGCTTATTACTACTATAGAGCCTCTGTTAGACTCTGTAAGAGAAGGTTCCTGCTCCTAGGAACTCACATAATAAAGATCAGCTTCTTTCAAGTTAAAGGGAAAGGTCCTGAGAAGAAAAGAACCCTTGCTATTTGCTTTCCCTTCCCCACTTGCTACCCAGGTAAGATTAAGACTTCTTCTTGGATATATGGAGAATTGTATTCATCCAGTTAGGCTGGGGCCTTCACACTGAGTTCTGTATCATGAAATGTGCACAGAAGTGATAAAATCTACTTTCAGGTTTGGTCATCCCCCAGTAAACTCATCAAGAAAGTGAATGTTTTTGCCTAGCCCCCTTTTCAATATCCTCATTTTGCTTACTAGTGTTATTATTAGAGGGCCCCACCCCAATCCACTAATGATGGAAGAGCAGGCACTGAACAGGTAGAAGAGTTTTTGAGTAAGCATTTGTAATTAATTGACATCCAGCAAATTATATCACCTTCTCATAAGGCAGTCACTGAACATGGATATGACAAAATAGCTCTTACTTCTCAAAGTCAGGAAAGATTAGGGCCAGAGAACTATTTATGTTTTAAATAACAAAAGGTAGAAAGCTTTTGCTTAAGGGTTCTGAATTTTACACTGAGCTCACATGTATGTATGTTGGAGATAAAGTGACTTAGCACAGTCAACTCTTTAAGCTGAAAATTAAGGATATCCTGATATTTCACATCAGAAAACCTATGTACATTTCTGTATACACCAGTGTACCAGTGTTCTGGTAATGTCAAATGCACTGGAAAATGTAATGTTATCCTCTTTTAAAATGACTCCAAAAGGCCTCGCCAAAAAGTGGTGATCTTACTCCTAGAAGAGTGAAATATAACACTAGCCTATTAAAAAAAAAAAGATAAAGATAATCCTAAGTGAAACGGTATCTGAATTAAGTAAACAAATGTTTAAAGGATAAGTGATCATGATGTTTCAGTAAAGACAAACTAATTTATAGCAACAGTATGAAACAAAAATCAAGAAAATATTCAGGAGTTTGTCAGCTATAGGACAAAATAAATGTGTAGAAAAACATTTCAAACAAAAGTTCTAATTTATAAACATTCTACTTTCATCAGGACACAAACATGTTATGTTTTTACCTATCAGTTGCTGAATTGCTCTCTTTTCACAAAGATCCTTGTTTATGGTCTCATGCTCAAGGTAGACCATGGCTCTCAAGAGTCTTAAACTGTAACGCATCTGGGCAAACTTGTTTCCACGGCCACCTGTACCATGAAAACTGTTCCCATGACTAAAGAAGGAATCTGTAGAGAAATATTAATAGTTACTTTACATCAAGAAATTTAGATTAGACATCTTTTATATCTATATAAGTTTAAAGAGATGTTAAAATTTTGTCATACTTTAGGGATTTTTTGGGTTTTTTTTAGAGAAGTAAATATGATTCCATCCCCCTCCTCTTTCTATTTCCAGTACAAAAATATGTGTTTTTAAATTTTACTCAAATGTATCATTATTGTATGTATCTTCTGTAACTTGTTTCTATTACTCAACGTTGTATTTTTAAAATTATTCACATTGTTACAAGTAGATCTAGATCACTCAGTTTTAACTGCTTTCCACATCCAGTTTATAAATAACAGTTTATCCATTCACTAGTACAAATTGCTACAATGAACATTCTAGTTCATGTCCTCTTGTTCCCACTGAGAAGTGTTTTGCCTGTGACACCAGAATCATATACCCACATGGAATTTTATTAAAGTTTCCAAATTGTTCCCCAAAGTGGTTATATGGATACAATGTATAAGAAATAGATTTTTCCCAATCTATTAAATGTGAAATGGTAGTTCATTGTTATCTTAATTTGCAGAACAATTACATTTCTCTGATTACCAGTGGAGTTGAGTGTCTTTTAATTTTTTTTGAAAATTTGAGATTTTCTCCAAAAATTTTGAAGAATTTTCTTGGCAATCTCTATTGTTTGCCTACTTCTCTACTGAGTTACTTTCTTTTTGATATGTAGGAGTTCTTTATGAACCTGAATTCTAATCGTTTATCAGTCAGAGTGGCGAGTAAATGTCTTCCCTCAATTTATAGATTGTTATCTTATTCAGATTTTGTCATACAGATATTTCTGTTTTACAGTACTTAATATATTTAATAATCTTTAATAATCTTTTTTATAGTTAAGCTCTTCTGTATTTAAAAAGTCTGTTCCTGGGCTTCCCTGGTGGTGCAGTGGTTGAGAGTCCGCCTGCCGATGCAGGGGACACAGGTTCGTGTCCCGGTCCGGGAGGATCCCACATGCCGCGGAGCGGCTGGGCCCGTGAGCCATGGCCGCTGGGCCTGCGCGTCCGGAGCCTGTGCTCCGCAACGGGAGAGGCCACAACAGTGAGAGGCCCGCGTACTGCAAAAAAAAAAAAAAATTAAAAAAAATAACTTTTTGCATTTAGGGCTTTAATTCATTTTGCAACTGACTTTTTTATACAAGTTGAAAGGATCTAATTTTTATTTTTTCACACGGAGGGCCAACTGCCTGAGAACCATCCTTCTCTCATTGATTGGCAATATCATCTCTGATGATGCCAACCTCCCATATATTCCATTCCACTGGTCTATGCCTGGTCAAGTACCATACAATTTTAATTACTATAGCTTTATGGTCAGTCTTGATAAATAACAAGGCAAGTTCTCTTTCTTCGTTATAATATGCTTTCTTTGAAAGGTTCTTTTAGAAGTAGCTTTTTGTTTAATGCTAAAAAAAAAGTTCAAAATACTGTTCTCAGTAGTGTGTATAGGTTTAGAAATGTGGATTCTGGAGCTAGACTGCCTGTATTAAATCACTTACTATGTGGCAAGGAACAAGTTATTTAACTTCTCTGACTGAGTTCTACCCACTGACCAACAGGGCTAATAATAGAATCTATAACTCCTAGATTTGTTGTGAAGCCTAAATGGTTTAATACTGCTGAGGGGGTTAAGGCCTATCACATAGTAGGTACTCAATAACTGTTAGCTATCAGGCTTCTTCTTGTTAGGCAGCATTTCCTTTTTTTTGCCTTATAGACTTCTGTAAACATAAATAATATAAAGAAGAGACAGGAGAATTGTTTTATTTAATGCACAGTAATTTAACATGACTAAATTTAGTAACTCAGCATATTAAAAACTAGAGAATAAAAATAAGCTATAATTTTTTCTTCCTCATGGATGAGTGCTATTCTTTTTTTTTTTTTTTTTTTTGCTGTACGTGGGCCTCTCACTGTTGTGGCCTCTCCCGTTGCGGAGCACAGGCTCTGGACGTGCAGGCTCAGCGGCCGTGGCTCATGGGCCCAGCCACTCTGTGGCATGTGGGATCTTCCCAGACCGGGGCACAAACCCATGTCCCCTGCATTGGCAGGCGGATTCTCAACCACTGCGCTACCAGGGAAGCCCCGATGAGTGCTATTCTTGATCTAATGAAAATGTACCATACAAAATTATTTCCAGAGCAAAGTTACTACCAGAGAAGAATACAGTATCTTACTTATAATTTTTTTAAAAAAAGAATGTATTTATTTCCCTTCTAAGAATTATGAGAATTGAAATGAAATATTCATACAAATTAGGGCTCTGCTAACTTGGCAGACTACATGTGGCTAGAGATCTAGATCTGAAGCTCCATGAAGGTATGGACTTCATTTATTTTGAACATAAATGTTTCGTTAGTAGCTAAAACAATATATGGTTACTAATAGGCATTCAATAAATATTTGTTGAATGATTAATTAAAATATTACAGGACAGTATAATTATTGGATAGGCCTAATAATATAAAAATTTAAATCAGTTTATATGAATGATTTATTTTACTGAAAGGTATGCATCTACTATGCTAACATTTACTAATGTCTGACTATTAATGAAATCTCAGGCTTTTTTCCTTAAAACACCATTTAAACACATTAAGATCACAGAAGGCCAGATCTACATTGTTAGTTCTCCTTTTAATTGTATTTCTTTTTCTACACCACCATTCAGTTGAAATATGTAGATTAGAATTTTGACAGGAATCTGAAAGGCCACTTACCTTCACTGTCACACCATTCTAAAAATGCAAGGATGTGAGCATTTCCCTGATACAACATGTACTCGTCTATTAAAAAAGGAGCCACTGATGACAAAGTGGCAATTGCGTGCAGTTGTAATTCTTCATACTGTGCTGCAGACCATTCAACTATTTTGTGTTTCTCAGGCTTTTTAACATAGGTAAACAAAGCCAAAATAACTTTGCCATCAATTAATAGCTATGAGAAAGGGCAAAAAGTACTATGTTAGAAACATAATTAAAACAATTTTATTTAATATAAGAAAATTTAATAAAAGATTTCCAATTTGATGTGTTATTGATGATCATTTCAAAATACTTTCTTCCTAAAGATTCCAAGCTATGTTAAGTACCAAAAATTAAAAAATTAAAAAACCCAAAACCAAACTCACTAATAACAACAGTTCACTATGATCCCCCTTTCTGGGATATACACTCCATGGCTGACAATAATATAAAATAAGTATTAGTTTTTTTAATCTATGCTGCTTATATATGCAGTTTACCTCCCGCTTATGATAAAACCACAGGAGTCGAAAATTTAGAGCAAATAAACTGGTGGTAATTTCTGTCTTCCTTACTTTTGTTTCTTAAAGGAAACATTTCAGAGACTCAATTGTATATATACTTTAAGAAATCAGTTTTGTCTGAAGTTATGATAATAGACTATGGCTATTTTTAAGCATAGGCAACAGAACTTATACAAATACTCTATCCAGTGAATACCAGTCAGGTCACAAGCCATAGTTAATTACACGCCAAGAATTTTAAAACTGTACTGAATCCATGATGTCAATAAAAATAAAACAAAAATGCAAAGCTATTATAATATGACAATCAAGTTAATATTATAGCTGATTCTGATTGATATATATTTATGGTTCACAAGATAGTAACACACCATGTGCTATATTCTATTCAATTTTCTTTTCATCTGGCATTATTCTACAAAGATTTTTTCACAATAAATCTATGAATTTTTCTAAATTTTCTACTATTCCACATGGAAAGAGCACAAGATTTAGAACTGAGAAAACAAGAATAACAATTAGTTCTAGCACTGTTCTAAGTAGTAAGTAGATAATTTTTTTGAAATACTCTGTGAACTGCAAATAACAGTACACGTATTTATTATCACAACCATTACTGAGCCACAAACACAAACATATGACAGAAAAAAAATTAGTTAATTCCATTGCTCACATAGTGCTTTAAGAAGCTTATCAGTCTTTGTGCCATTTGACATTGTTGTCAAATAAAATTGTTTTATAAACTATAGTGTAAATTTTATTATCTTTGTATCTGTCATTTTAATAGTTATATAATACTCCACTATAATAATAAACCATATTCTATTGAATGATTTTCTATATTGCATTTCAGAAAATACATTTAGCTTCTATGGAGTGTACATTTTTGATATGAATAAAAGTTATAACTGTAAAGACAGTTTTTTTCTGAGCATTTCTTAGTATATTCTTCAAAGTGGCATTACCAAAAAAAATTTTTAGCTCTTTTAATCCTCATAATAATTCTATGAGATAGGTGTTTTCCTCACTTTGAAGTTGAGATAACTGGAATTTAGAGACGCTAAACTATGTATTCAAGATCACATTGCTAGAAAGCGACAGCACTGGATTCCACCTGACTAAAGCCTTAACCACCATATTATACCACATTTATATTATCACTAATGAAATTGATAGAATGAATCCTCGCTTGGAACTTGAAAGAGTTTTAAGACTAAAATGAAATTTCAATTAATGCAGTAATAACTAAACTAACAGAATTGTTAGTAAGCAGTATATTTTTTTCTGTTGCTTTATAGTTTACAAAGCCTTTATCTCAGTCTCACAACAGAAGGAGCAACTGAGCCTCAGAAAGTTTAGGTGACTTTGCCAAGGCCATACAGCTAGTAGGCAATAAGACAGAAGTGAAATTCATTTCCAGTGCTCTTCCAATTACACCATGCTTTATGTAGGATATAAAGTATTAAGATAATTCATGGGTAATAAAAATATGTACATAAGGAGGTTAGATTTGTGTGGAGAAAAAGCAGGTTCATACAGTTTGGGATGGGCAGCATAGAGATGATCAATTTCCTCCAGCATTAAATCATCCCTCATTACCATGGTCAACTACTAGGCTGGGTGGGCCTATATGGATTTTCTTTCAGTTTATGTTCTCTTATTCAGGAGCTCTAAATATATAAATAAATCTCCACGGTTTTCCTGCTTTTCCTTGGTTTGTGTGGTTTAAATTTAGGTAAATTCACTGTTCATTAATAGATAAGAGAAATTTTGAAAAAGTGAAATTCCAGTGAATATGAGTTTGTTACCTCCTATGGTAAATATATGGGCTGATGAAAGATTTGCAGCCGTGGCTTTTAAAAAGTTATATTACAAAGTGAGATAATTTTAATTTTAATTTTGATTACTTTTTACCTGTATAGTAGATAAATCTTTACAAAAGGTCACAATTATATTGAAAAGCAATTTCTTCAACTCAAAATCTTCATAGGAATTAGAAAACTTAAGACCTTTTACCAAAGGATTTTGGCTTTTAACTGTGAGAGGGGAAATAAAAGGCAGAGTAAAATAAAAGCTGAAATGATGTATGACTCATTAAGATGATTATAAGTTGAAAGTTTTATGGTTTTTACCTTCATTAAAGGTTGCAAATAATATCAAATCCCTGGTAAAGCCACACTCCTAATATAAATACACAAAATAAACAGAAGGATGAATTAATTATATGGAAATTAAGTTACAGATGCCCATATTTACTTAATATGTAGGTATTTTTTTATCAGACTCTCCTTGTCATTCATTTGAGTTCATAAAGCACTAATAATAAGGGATGAAAGAAAGAAAATAAAAGCATATAGCCAGATAAACTTGTAATTTATTTAATATTAAACTTACTTCTGTAGGTTCTAAAAAATATATTACATTATTCTATGAATATTTTACAAGATACTGTTTAAAATTTGGTAAGAACCCAAAACGTACTGCTAGAAGTAACTTATGTAATTCATTATCTATACTTTCAAGGGACGAAAGAAGGAAAGAAAACAGTTATTTTCAACAGCTTTTCTTCTTAAACACCCCCTGGCTCCCCACCCTGACCCCAACCACTCTCAAATATGTCAAAGGTTTGGTCAAGAGACAACAAACAATTCCTATTTAACATGAAAATCCCTGAAGAATGACCAGAAAACATTTCAGCATGAGGGAACTCATTCCTGACAGAGATATCCTAGTTGGACTTCGGACATTAGGGAGAATTTATACGGAAAAACCTTGGGCTTTTGAGTTTGCAACTATATATTCCTACTACTTTAAGATCCATATGGCTTCTTTAAAATGTGAAGATGTTATTCCTATTGACTCACATTCATGGAATTCACCTGAATGTTTGCAAGGATGCTAATGAGAATTTACTGACTGACCAGGGGCTTCCACAGAAACATAGGCCCACCTACACATTGCAACCTTGACTAGGAAGCTATGTAGGACGTTTTCCCCATTTGCACAGTATAAATTCCATGACTGTTTGGTTTTTTAAAAATTTTATTGAAGTCTAGTTGATTTACAATGTTGTGTTAATTTCTGCTGTACAGCAAAGTGATTCAGTTATACATATATATATTCTTTTTCATATTCTTTTCCATTATGGTTTATCATAAGATACTGAATATAGTTCCCTGTGCTATACAGTAGGACCTTGCTGTTTATCCATCCTAGATATAATAGTTTGCATCTGCTAATCCCAAACTCCCAATCCTTCCCTCCCCCCCCCTTGGCAACCACAAGTCTGTTCTCTATATCTGTGAGTCTGTTTCTGTTTCATAGATATGTTCATTTGTGTTTAGATTCCACATATAAGTGATATCATATGGTATTTGTCTTTCTCTGTGTGACTTAGTATGATATTCTCTAGGTCCATCCATGTTGCTGCAAATGGCATTATTTCATTCTTTTTTATGGCTGAGTAGTATTCCATTGTATATATATACACCACATCTTCTTTACTCATTCATCTGTTGATGTCTTGGCTATTGTAAATAGTGCTGCTATGAACACAGGGGTGCATGTATCTTTTCAAGTTATAGCTTCATCTGATATGTGCCCAGAAGAGGGATTGCTGGAGCATATGGCAACTCTATTTTTAGTTTTTTGAGGAACCTCCATACTGTTTTCCATAGTGGCTGCACCAATTTACATTCCCACCAACAGTGTAGGAGGGTTCCCTTTTCTCCACACCCCCTCCAGCATTTGTTTTTTGTAGACTTTTAAAAAAATATATTTATTTATTTTGGCTGCGCCGGGTCTTAATTGCAGCACATGGGATCTTCACTGGGGCATGCTGGATCTTCAGTTGCAGCATGTGGGATCTTTTTAGTTGTGACATGCAGACCTCTTTGTTGTGGCATGCGAACTGTTCATCATGGCATGCATGCAGGATCTAGTTCCCCGACCCCCGACCAGGAATTGAATCTGGGCCCCCTGTATTGGAAGCACGAAGCCTTACACACTGGACCACCAGGGAAGTCCCTGTTTTTCTGTAGACTTTTTAATGATGGCCATTCTGACCAGTGTGAGGTGGTACCTCATTGTAGTTTTGATTTGCATTTCTCTAATAATTAGCAATGAGGAGGATGTTTTCATGTGCCTATTGGCCATTTGTCTTCTTTGGAGAAATGTCTATTTAGGTCTTATGCCCAGCTGAGTAAATTATATTTGTGAGTAAATTATAATACATGAGGAGGATCTCAACCTTCCAAAGGGATGCAAAGAATAACTGGCAGAGTGCAAGTATACTGGTGACCATAATGACATTACAATATAACTTGGCATTACAACAAAGTACATAAATGTTACAACAGAGTTCAGGACTCCCTCCTCCCCCCACACCCACCACTTCCACAGTTAGAATTAAAATGCAATTTGATTCATACTTACAATCATTGGTGCTCCAGGATTTTGAGATATAATTGTTGTGATCACTAATATGTCATTTCTAAGCTGACGATCATAATGACTAAGACCTCTTGTAAACAGATTTTTAAATACTTTCTTCAAAGCCCTAAAAAGTGAAGTCATATCTTTAAAGCCATATTTCTATGGAAATACCACCTAAGTGTCTACCAACAAAAATCTCCCTTTTTACATTTTACTACTCATTTCAAAATATTTCTAATCTTTTCTATACAAATCTGCCTCTAGTTCTCTGAGGGACTAGGTAAGAATCCCTCAGTCCAATCTATACCTGGTGGTCAAAGTGACTGCTCTAAAATAAAGATTCAATCACATCATTTTCCTTTTTAAAATTACTGATACTTAAAGGCTTTTCTTTGTTCTTAGGATAAAGTCCTACCTCCCTACCAAGGCTTATCAGGCCTTTCATGTTACAGTCCCTGCTAACATTGTTAGCTTCATCTGTCACTATTCTACCCTGTACCTTTTGCTCTCACTATATTGAATTTCTTTCAATTTTTTTGATTTTGCTAAATTCTTCTTTCACTTCTGTTCCCCTGTCTAGGATGCTCTCTGCATGCAGAACTCTTGTGTTGCTAAGTCACATTTATCATTCAGATACCAGATTAGGGTTTATTAGGAAGTGCTGATTAACTCTCCAAGTCTGGGTCAGGTTCCCTGTACAATGGGCATTTGTTGCTTTATCTTCTAGGAGCCACTTGCCCTTCTTGTGATAATAGTACCCTTGTTTTTATTTAGGCATTCACTCTTTACCCACTTTTGGTCTTGTAAAGCTGCCTTCAACTAAAAGGAAGAGAGTTAGAGCATTCCTTCTTTCTGTCACTGTAACTCACTCTAAAATGGGCATATGGCCAACACCAGACCACTAAGGGTCAACAGGGACTCAATTAGAAGGATTTTATTTGAGCTTTTGGAATAGCAAATCTTATCTTCTGCTTGGTTTGGGGTTGTGATTATGTGAAGCTAGACTTTGTAGGTCTTACCATATGGATCTTGAGACTAAAGCCAACACAGTGGAAAATAGTGCTGGGGGATGAAGAGGGCCCAAGTCCTGATATTTGCTGAGCCTTGAATACAGCTGCACATGAAACCAGTTTTATCCTTGACTTTGTAGTTACATGAGACCATAAAATTTCCTATTCAGTTTAAATCAGTTGGGTTGGGGGTTCAGGTGCTTGCAGACAAAACTGTGCTGATCCACCATCTTCAGGAGAACATGAAGGACCTTGCAGTAATCTTTCATAACATTTAGTATGCTCTCTTTTAGTTGCCTATTTATTTGTCTCTCTCTCTTAACATAATGCAAGTGCCATGAAAGCAGAGACCATTTCTGTATTGTTTTCAGTTGTATTTCCACAGCCTAGTACTGAACTTGGCACAGAGCAGATAATAATTATTTGATGAATATATGAATAAGTAACTCAAAGGCTCACTCATATTTTATTGCTAATGCTTACTGTAGTATCTGGAAGACAGTAAGTACTCAAAAGTAGGTTTACTGAATGAACAAATGAAATAGTTCTTTTAAATATCTAATTTTACTTTATACATACTCAAGGACATAATTTAGTTTTGTTAACAAGCTACTTTAAAAGCCTTCCACATAGGAAAAAAAAAAAGACTTGTTATTGTGCAGATGCATTTATACCATGGTACAAAAAAATGTCCTAAAACATAGCCATTACATGAATCAAAAGCCTAACTGAACATAAATTAAAAAAAAAATTTTAGTTATGTCACTGGCTATCGTTTTAAGGTTAAAAATTCCTATCTAACCACATATACTTACAGCAAACATTCCAAGTTACTAAGCTGTTGTATGATTTCTTCTTTTGAAGATTTTTCCAATAAGTTCCAAAGTATTTCGGATGAACGAAATAGAAGCTGTCCAGAGGGATCTGGGTCATTGAGGTGAGCACAGATTCCACTGGCTGCTTGTGCTTTCACCATTAAAGTACAATTAACTTCTGAAAATAAATTTTAAAATTATTTATGCTGTACAGTCTTGACATTACTAGATAAAAACACAAATAGTTGAGAATGAAGTGTTCAAATATGTACAATAATATACAAACCAGAAGCTGAGAGATGTTGTAGAGTTTTAAGTACCCAAAGTTTCTCAACAAGTTGATTTTCAAACACCACCAATGACTGGACCATTGTTTTTGCCAATCCTCCAACTTCAGCCATTTTAATCTTATATGATGAACTAGCCTGCTGGTAACCTAACAACAATTAGTGAATAAATATGTCAGTTATTTCACATAGTAATCATCTACATTAAACAAAAGAATGAGTAAACATTAAACAACAGCAACAACAAAAACTTTAAAAAAGCGTATGGCATGTTAAAATGGTATAGCACAGGGATTGGCAAACTTCTATAAGAGGCCAGGTATCAGTATTTTAGGCTTTGCAGGTTATAAGATTTCTCTCTCAAATACTCAACTCTGCTACCATAGCATGAAAGCAGGCATAAACCATACAAAAATAAATGGGCATGGCTGTGTTCCAATAAAAGTTTATTTACAGAGGGCCAATTTTGGCCTAGGGTCCACAGTTTGCTGATCCCTGGTGTAGCATTTGAAATAGGACTGCAGAGTTGGAGTCATATCTTAAATTCTAAAAAAGAACAATATTTCTTTTCTCTAGATATACCTTTCCATAAAGGAAAATGGCATGATTACAAATATTAAATGTTTTCACTATTCAAGTCAATACATTACTTTAGTGCTTTCAAGGGACCATAATTACGTAATTTGGTGATGAAATAAGAGGTGAAAATATAATGCTGTTCTGATAAATGCTAGTGAATATAATGGTATCTTAGGGAAGTTTGATTCTTGGCGACATGTCTTATAATAATTTCCTTCTGCTGTAGCACCTGTGAGAAACACCACCTCTCCTTTGATACAGCTGAACAGGTACCTGACCAACTACATTCAACTAGAGAGATTAAATACACAGCAGAGGGTACCTGCTCATGTGAGATGCAGCTAGTTTTTCTCTTAGTGATATACTTATCTACCTCCCTGACTTCTTGACTTTTGAGACCAACTAGATTCTTTAACTTTGTCATAGTTCTGAGATATCTGTCAGTTTGTCTTGTCTTTCTGAATTTGATCTTTAACCCTGGACAAGGCCCTGTCCACTCCGGTGATGGGTTCTCTATGGTAAGGCCCTAGCTACTCACTTTAGGCATTTAAAAAATATAAAGAGAAAACCACAAGTTGCATAATTTCACCATCCAGAGAGAACAACCTTAACATTCTGGTATATTTCTTTTGGTTTTTTTGATCAATAGATATCTATTAAGCAGCTACTATGTTACAGATTATTGTAAATCTGGTATATTTCTTACTGATATTTTTAACGTATGCATATAACTAACAACATACTATATGCAGAATTTTACATTCAACTGCAGCCACTAAAGATTTTATTGTAAGCCTTTTCTCATTCTATATTTTCCCAACTCATGATTTTATTTGCATAATAGCCTGTCATATGCATGGACCAAAATGTACTTTATACTTACTGTATCTTTATATATTGAGTTTACATTTCTACAGAAGGATATAGTAATATTAAGGCTCATGGACCTGATTCCTGTCTCCAGGGCTATGTCTCTTACAATTGCTCTACTGAGGACTTTTCAGCTGTGGTCCCAACTATCCAGCCATGCCCATCACCTGAAACCAACTGTGTGACAGCTAGTGAGAGCATTGCCTAAGATTCCCAATTTTCAGAGCCTGGTCAAATTAAGATCAACCTCACTTCTCTGCACCTTAACTCCTCTGTCATATCTTATACATCATTTGTCTCCCTTTCTATTTTAAAAAGACTGTGTATATATTGCCTAGGTTAACCCTAAGCTTGTGCTCTTAATTCCATCCTCTCATGCCTTCTTTGGGAATTTCACCCTCCAATTTTCCATGTACTAGCTTCTTATTCCTCTGCCTGTAGCAGAAAACTTCATTTTTCCCTATCCTAAAAATTATAATAACAAAACCAAATATATTCTTTGATTTTGCTACCAGTTGAATTGTTCTCCATCTTCCTTCTTTTTCTTCTCCAACTGATTTTAATATATAAGTCTGCATTCACTGCCTCTGTTCTCACAATCCTCTCATTCTTTAGTCCTGTATCTGCCCTGACCACTTTATGGCAATAGATCTGCCAAAAATGAACTACAACTTTTCAGATATCACATCAGTTGGCGTTTTCATTCCTCAATTACAGAAGCCTCTACAGTATTTGACACTGAGACCACTACTTCCTTCATCAAACATTTCATTCACTGGCACACAAGACATGGCAGTCTTTAGCTTTTCCTCCTCCTCTCTGAACCTTCCTTCATTGCCAGTTTCTTTGGATTGTTTTTTGTTTTGTTTTGTTTTTCCCCAGATCTCAATATGGGCACTCTCCATGTTGCTGTTCTTGGTCCCTTGCTGCTTACATGCTTTATCTTCTGGAAAACTCAAGCACCCTGATGGTTTCAATTTTCATCTCTATTTGGGTGAATTCCAAGCCTGTATTTCTGGTCTCTGCTTTTAGTATCCAATGTCTACTATCTACCAAACACTTCCTCCTGTTTATCTCATCAATAGCTCAAATCTGACAGTTAATAATTTCTTTACTCATTTCTCTACTTCAGATGTCCTCCCATTTTTCCCTATTCATAAGTTAGCTTTCTTTTCTACCAGTCCTATTGCCACCCATTTAAAGGAACATATAACTTAAAAATGTATTTTATATCTTCTCTCCTTTCCTAGATTGATTATGAATTACAGAAACTATGAAAGTAGGAAGTATGTCCTAAGTAACATTATATCCTCTACATTGCAAGTGCCCTCTATCTTGATACCACCCATTTCAGTGTGACTCATTTTATCATTATATATTATGATCCCTTAGCTGTAACATGCAGAACTCTTTTTCCAAACATGGTAGAGAATGTTATTAGCATTAGGAATTTAACATCTAGTTGGGTGGGACAGATATTATGAATAATTATAAATGTTAGAAAATAATATTATCAACAGTATTAAATAACATTAATAGTAATAATTATAATTAAACTAACTTGGGTGTGACTTTAAAAATTCTGTTATATTTAGCATCAGAATAAAAATCTAAAGTTGAAAAAAATACATAAATTTTTTTGTTTAAAATGACTGAAGAGTTTGAGACTACCAAAAGACCTGTTTTGATGTGTTGCATTTATTTATTTTTAAATTATTTATTTATTTATTTTTATTTTTGGCTGCATTGGGTCTTCACTGCTGCACGCGGGCTTCTCTAGTTGTGGTGAGCGGGGGCTACTCTTCGTTGCAGTGCGTGGGCTTCTCATTGTCCTGGCTTCTCTTGTTGCAGAGCATGGGCTCTAGAGTGCAGGCTCAGTAGTTGTGGCCTAGATCTGGGATCTTTCCAGATCAGGGCTCGAACCCATATCCCCTGTATTGGCAGGTGGATTCTTAACCACTGCGTCACCAGGGAAGCCCGATGTGTTGCATTTATGATCCCACTCTGTCTTTCCAAGTTCAAAGAGAAATGAGAAAGACTGTTCTGTTTTATAAAGACATAAGTTATTACTGAAAGACTATTGAAAACTTTACCTGTAATATGCTTCTTTGGTGGTTCTGCATGATAAAAGTCAATAATACACTTACAAATTTGTATCCTCAATTCAGAACTTGGTATTATCATTAAGTCACCTGCCAGAAAGATAAACGAATGCTATTCAATAACAGTGCCATAAGTTTATTTGCAGTTTTAAGCATACAGTGTTAGTAACATGATTAAAAATATCATCAGAGATTCAAACTGGATCATGTAATTTTATACACACACACACACACACACACACACACACACACGTGCGTGCACATGCATGCACAAAACACCCTGAATATCTATCCTTGTAACACTTGGCCCCTCAATCAACTCAGTCTCTCCTTCCCAGGAAGAAAAGAATGGTAATTAGCAGCATAAATGCTAGAACTAGATTGTCTAAGATTAAATCCTGGCTCTGCCACTTACTACCTGTATAAACTTGTTGTCTTTTAGTTTTCTCATCTATAAAATGGTATAACAATAGTTACCACTTTAAAGATTGCTGTGAGAATTAAATGTGTTAGTATGAGAAAAGGGCTGAGAGTTTTCCTCCCTAACTAGAGAGTCAGTAATCTGTTGCCTCTAATAATGCATCCTTTGCTTAGAGAAGTTCCAAGTGAGCTTTGCTCCCTCAGTTTATTGACAGACTGGAAGACAGTGAGTTTCTAGGCAGTCTCTGCCCTGCAGGTAATAGTTTTATGTTCAGGTTATTGTGGTGGGGATGGAGGATAGGGAATATTCCTTTTCAGTCATATTTAAACTACTTCTGAATTGGCTTCAGCCTATATTTCAAACTGGATTGTATCTGCTCTGGTGAAGTCCTACAAGCATGATCCCTAAGAGAATCTGAAAATGATCAGTAGGATTCTGGAAATGATCCAGAATGTCCTCTGGGAGCCTGAGGACAACTGGAGTCAGGAATATCAGCTTCAGGACTGAAGCAGATCTGCTTGGATTCTCTGAGGGAAA
>NW_006779016.1:799202-823615 GCF_000442215.2 Lipotes vexillifer | reverse complement strand
GGGAAAGAGATAATTAGGTGTGCCTTGAAGACTTTTGTTTTGCATTAGGCTTTGCATAATGTTTATCTCTGGGGGTAGCCAGTGGGTGGGGAAACAAGCAGACAGAAGGAGGGAGCATGTAGGAAAGGCTCACCCTAGCTTGAGAAGATCTATCAGCAAAAGCTAGCACTTAAAAAAATAGATAGGTTCAAGATTATTCTCTTAATTTTTTTGGACCCATCCTTTGAAGTTGAAAACTCACTATGTTTTGAAAAAAATTAGGCAACAGGAACAACAAAACTTTTCCAATAAAACTATCCAAACATTCAAGTTTATGGGAAATTCTAAGGTTTCTCGTCTGCTTCACCACACTTTTAGTTCCTGTAGGTTTAGATCATCTCTCATAGTTTCCTGTTTATAATCTCAGGGCAGAGTATCAACTTTTTCCTTCATATGTTTCCAGAATCCTGCTCTTAATTCGGAAATACCTATCATTTAGAAGAAAAAGTAATATAATTTACTAGTACGTAGTAGAAACTGGAAGTTACTAAAAATGAATAGCCTTTATTCAAAACTTTGTACTACAAACAATTATTTTAGTTTAAACTCATGGTTCCAGCAATTAAAAAAATGAGGGACAGAGCAGCAGTACTTACGGTAAGTAATCAGTGAAAGGAGTTCATCTTAAGCTAAGAGTTCATACTGCCCTCAAATGAGACAGTAATATGTTCTGTAGGCAGGCATTCAGCAAAGAGTAGACTGACACAGTAAAAAAAGCTCCATGTATTTATTATACAAATGCATATTTACAAATAATAAGGGCAACAGAGATTTTTTAAATGTTATCAACCAAACCTACACTTTTTATCTGTTAATACTATCATATCCTCTTCTAGGTTGGCTTCTCACTGTAAATTTCCATTGATGAGAGATTCACAGAATTAAAGTTTCCCTTTAGTTTCTAGTCTTCCTGCTCCTTAAGGTCATCTTACTTAACTCCCCATGTTTATTCTAATTTCCTTGATACCTTCACCCACTTTAGGCCATAATAATTCCTCCTAAAGTATCTACAGTTGAAGATTATGAAATTTATTTAGACATAAAAGTGTTAGTGTCTATGTTATAAATTTTAAATGCCTTTTACTTATATTAGTTTCTATCATCTTTCAGTATGGAGTATAATGCTGGGAACATAACTATTCAGTAAATATTTATTTTTAATTTGTTAGGCCATTTGTGTATCTTTTATTTCTCCTGTACAAAGACCTAAATTAATAAGCATAAATTTAATGTGGGATTTGTTTTGGGAACATGCTGTTATGTCTCAGGGGCTGATTCAAGGAGCTATAGTGTTTGATCTCATTTCTAAAAAATTATTATTTTCTTTCTCTAGAAAACTGAGCAATAACCCAAATATGAAAACTGCTTATAATATTTTTCATATTTTTGTATACAAAAACACAGGCATCGTTATGTATATTATACTAAAGCTCCCAATATCCCACCATTTTATGATTTTATTTAAGACTTTAAATTATTTAATGAACAATTTGTCCCTTGCTAAACTGTTAGAATTGCTAACAATTCCATCAATCAGTTAGGTTCAAGCAATGATTAGAGTCCAAAGATGAAAATATTTTTGTGATTACTGAAAGAGAGGAACACATACTTCTGATTTACAAAAAAAAAAAAGTCACCAAACATTTCATCAAACTAAATATATAACATCAAGACAAATAAGTGCAAATAAGTATCTTCCAGTCCTTAAAATTAAGGAACAAAAAATCCTGTTGGTATCATGAAACACCTGAGTAGAAGATAATACAAAAAACGTCACCAAGCACACTGTGATTAATTCCCAACAAGAAAAGAGCCTAGATTTGGAGAAGAAGTATCCTTAGTAAAACTTTGTGCAAGAGCTATTTCCTTCTTGTCAGTAGGGCCTATCATCTCAACTCACCCAGAAGTGCAACTGAATTAGCAGTATCTTCAGCATATGTTATTTCATCCGATACTTTCTTTTTCAAAAATGGCAAGCTTCAATAAGAATGAAGAATATGTGAGTTACGTTTAATGAAGTCCTTAATTGAAGCATGGTTTGCAAAGCAGAGGAAAATTTCTTTTCTAAAGATTAAAATGAGGATAAGTATCCTGTTTCTTTAGCCCTGGAGAATTAACAACTACCAAAAATATTTCTGTGTTTCTAACCAGTTGACCAAAACAAAATAAAACAAAATAAAATAGGTTTATAAAAATGAAGAGACATGGACATACAAGGCAAGGGTTAAGAAAGCCATCTTGCAACACTACATAAATAAAAAACTTAAGAATCTTCTTTCTCTCTGAGGGCAAAATAATACTAGATTATACCTGTACTATTAAAATTAGGAAGACATTGGAAAATCTGATACAAATCACAGATCTAGTCTCACCTATAACTTAAAGGCTGTTCAAGGGCTTTTTCTGAAGTTTTTGAAACTCCAGTTAATAGATCAATGGTCTATTTGTTCTTAAAGGTCAGTGACTTTTTCCTTATTAATTGGATCAGTTACAAATATACTTTTGAAATAACAAATATACTTTTTGAGACACTAAAGAATTTAACAAATATTAATTATATTAGAATTACATTTCACAGCTAATATAACCAAAGTTATCTGAAAATAATTTATTCACAAATCATAAAAGATAGGACACTCGAACCTAGGTCATAAGTCTAAGTGTCAGAGGAGAGAGAAAAGTCACTTCCTAAACAAAAAATATAAACTATTTCAGCATTTCAGGAGTTCAAAATTTGAACTTTGTATCCTATTTAAAGATATTTAATATATCTTATATATAGGACTTTAAATTCATGTTTTTCAAGAAAAATTAACCAAATAGTTGAAAAACAGCACTTGGAACTATCACATGTGGATGTATACAGGTCAACTGGAATTAAAAGATATTTCAAGGGCAAGTTATGAAAAGGAATATTTTATAAATACCATAGAGGTTCATTTCTGGTGTTTGTTAGAATTTTTCATTTGAAATAAATAACTTAATTACTTGATATCCAGCTCATTGTTGAATCTCTAAAGTGAAGAACTATAAAACGAATTGTTCTTGTCCTCAAATTTTTTCCTTTTTTACCAAAGGAAACAACCTAAAAGATAAAGCATCAGAAGAGTTTTCCACCAAAAAGGTTATGGAAAAAAATAAGCATTATACTTCTGATGCACTGAGAAAAACATATTACTTAGAGGCCAAAACAGAAGGGTTTGATTTTATTTTTTAATTTTCTGTTTTTTTCTCTCATAAGTGTCCTGAAAAGAGAATCAAGTGAGGGTGTGGTGTGGAAAAATGCACGACGAAAGTAGAAATTAGGAAAGTAAAAAAAAAAAAAAGATGTAATTATTAAATATGAAGGAAAGTGAAGAGTGCATTTCAAAAGATTTCTCATATTATGCAATGAAACATTCAGTCACAGCTTTCATAGAGAACCAATTCGCTCCGGACGCGCAGGCCCAGCGGCCATGGCTCATGGGCCCAGCCGCTCTGTGGCATGTGGGATCTTCCCGGATCGGGGCACAAACCCGTGTCCCCTGCATCGGCAGGCGGACTCTCAACCACTGCGCCACCAGGGAAGCCCGAGAACCAATTCTTGGTGGAGCTCTGTAGGAGTACTGATGTTGAAAGTAATGCTTCCAAATCTGGTGTTCTAAGACTTGCATAGCCTCAAAACCTGAAAGTGTTTTACATAATATTATCTCACATCAATATAACAATAATTTCCAGTTAGTACATTACAGTTCCTTGAGAGCATCAGAGCAATAATTTATTTCTTTATTTTTCATGGTCTCTATTAAAAAGTAAGGTGTGGTAAGGGCATTCAATAAATTTTTTTGAACATCTATTCAGATAACAAAATTTTAAATGTAATTAGTTACAAAATTGCAAATATTATTGCTACTAAATCTAAAAGTGAGAGATAAACCAACCACATATACATAGTCCTACTAATACTATTATTTATATATTAAAAGAAACTCACTATTTAAAAAGTAAATTGGTAGAAAGGTTTAGAAGGTTAAATTGTCAGAAAAGTTTATTCCTTGTTTAAGAAATTTCCTCTACCATATTATATTGAAAACCAAAAACATATATTTTAATATACATCTTGATTAGCCACTATGTGGCTAGTTCCCCCAAATGGTTGAAGAAAAAATAGTACAGAGGATGGAATATATAAATTTTATAATTCTGATCTCTAATTTACATTTTGAAAAAAATATGCCAAAAATAATTTGGTGATAAATCATTCTTTATTCAAATTTGGAAGATCAAATAAAACATTTTGACTCTCATGTCTTTGAGAGTCAAATTTCTTAGAGAGATAGAAAAAAAACTAGGCAGAAACTATTAAGTATTGTCCATAAATTTTCTTAAGGATTCTCTAAAAATATTATTTCTTTGTTTTATCTCACATTTATCATTCACTTGAGAGCAATTTATTATGAGAAAACATTTGAATATACTTACAGTTTAATCTCTTGTGGTCAGCAATCTCAGACTACAATAAAATGTACTACCTTTGAGATACCAGCTGCTGGAATCAAATGATTAAGTGAAGTGTCCTGAGTTCTGTATCACTTTGCTATACCATAATGCATAATATTTTTGTAAGACAAAATAAAACAGAAAATACTGCATGCTAATATAAAACAAAGTTAAAAAAAAAACTTACCCACATAATTTTAGGATATTACATGCAGGTTCTATAAAATGGGGCTTTTTAAAAATTTTTCCTGCACACAGATTCAGAATTTTAAATATCTGTGCTAAATCCCTTAGGGGCTTTAATATTTTTAGTTAAGAAATAAAATTAAGATTTTTATTAAAATATCCTTTACAGCACTTCTGTCAAGAAAAGTCTATAGAATTCCATCTATTTTGTTAAATGTGGTTTAATTATACTGATTTTGAAATCTAAAGAGGAAAACAGAACCATGTTTTTTTAAGGAATATTATTTAATTTTTGTCTCAGTAACCTCTTATTCAAAATATTTTTTTCTCTTCTCACCACATCTTTAGAATTTGACTACCAACTACTACACCACATATTCAGTTGAACAATAACTTATTATTGGCAATGAGTAATAACACTTTGAAAAAAAACTAACTTAATGGCTCAATTATATCCTTCATCTCCACCCACATACAAAACATATATTGCTCGGGAATAAGCAACCCAAACCTACCTTACGTTTCTGCGTTATTTTATTAACATTACTCAGGTGTGTGCTCTTGTTTTTAAGGTTTAAATTGGTTGAAAATTTTATTTAAGACTAGTTTATGAAAGCAAAATGTACCCTCTCTAGATCTTCAGGTAAAAGCACCTTTTATTTGACCTATTTAAAACACCCAGTTGGTACATAAACAAATTTCACATTTTTTGTTTTGTTTTGTTTTTTAATACAGTTAAGGGGACATGGTAGCTGTGACTTGCACTTTTTGATTGAATCTGATCACTTCTAATCTCTAGGAGCTTCTTAGAAAAAGATAGGAGAGCTGGATGTATTAGAAATACAAACCTCTGTTAACTTCCTAGAGAAATGATCAAGATACCTCTCTAACTTATCTTTGCTTTATGTGGTTATAACCTCTAAACCCAGCCTACTAAAGGCATTCAGAAACAGTCATTTGCCACCAACTCTCTAGCCTGAAGAAGAAAAAATAATGGAGGTGTTGAGTTATTGGGTTAAGATAAGAAATCACTTGCTAGTAGACTTTCTTGGCTACCAGTAAACAATGCTTGATATTGACAAGCCCTCAGGTGACTGACTGAACAAATCCATATAAAACAAGGCTAAAATAAGGTGAGAAAAGAGATAAAATTATAAGGCACCATTTCCCTGAATCGGAGCCTTAAGACATTTTGAAATCTTGGAACAAGCTAATATTAGAGACTGCTGTCTTCTTGGGACCAGACTGGACAACTATTAGAGATTAGTTAGAGCAATACTACTGTTAAGTGTGGTCTGTGGACCATACCAGTTCTGGAATTGTATGTTACCAGTTTGTGGAAAAATAACTGCAGAAAGTGAGTTTCTTGTGACAATTTCATTGCATTTTACAATAGCATATATATGCAAAGGATAAAAAAAAGAAACAACCCCCAAGAGCAAACTGGTTCTTAATCACAGATAGTTTTGAGACACACTGGTTTCTACATACTCTGATCAGGGTGGTAACTTCATTGAGGATAACATATTTATAGAATGTTTTACAGATTATCAAGAACTTGCTCATACATCATCTAGTCTTCCTAGCGACCTCATGAGGGGCTGTTATCCTTATTTTATAAGGGTGGAAAAGTTAAGAAGCTTATCAACAGTGCAAATACTCAAGTAAACTGGTAGAAACAAGACTTTGACTTGGCCCTGCTAACTACATAAACTGTCTCTCTGAGTCTATAGAAACTGACACTATCGGCACAGTTAATATTGCATTATACTGTTTCTTCAAATTTATGTTCTCTGATAAAAATATAATTTTGTAAAAATCACAAAATGTTAGATATTTTCTGTGGTAAACAGAATAATGGCCTGTCCTAATCCCTACAACTTGTGACTGTTATCTTCCTTACATGGCAAAGGGACTTTTCAGATGTGACTAAGTTAAAAGCCTTGACATGGGAAAGTTATCCGAGGTTATACAAGTAGGCCCAATGTAATCACAGAATCCTTATAAGGAAAGGAGAGGCAGGAGAGGGCCAGAGAAGGAGATATGATGACAGAAGTAGAGGTGAGAGTGATGTTACTTCAAGGAAGGGCCCAGGAAGCCTAGGAATGCAGGCTGCCTCTAGAAGCTGGCAAAGGCAAGGAAATGGATTCTCCCCTAGAGCCTTCAGAAAGAACCAGCCCTGGCAACAATACCTTGCCTTTAGCCCAGTGAGACCTCCAGAACTGTAAAACAAAAAATTTATGTGGTTTTAAGGCACTAAGTTTGTGGTAATTTGTTACAGCAACAATAGGAAGCTAATGCGTTTTCTAATAAAAATTTTCCCATTTCAGGATAAACAAAACAGACATACACATATATGTAAAGGATACAAGTCCATTCTGATAACACTGCACCACTTTCTTGACAGATTTAAGTTGTTTTTCTTCTAAATCATCCTAAAACAAATTATCTATTTTAGTTCTTTTGTGTTATTAATTCTGTTGAGATTTAAAATTTTTTCCTTAGTGTAAAAAGAGAGTAGACATGTTATCAAGTAATTCTTAAATTACTAAATTATAATGTAAGCATTAAAAATGTTTCATAAATAAACTACCATTTATATTTGAATAAGAAATTGCAAATTAAAACTAGGTTAATATAAAAGCAGTAATTGTTTCCAGAAATAATATTAACAATACTGAAGTATGTTGAGCATTTTTCTATGCCATGTACCATTTAGGCAAGGTATATACATATCATTTCATTAATCTTCAAAATAACCCTATTAGGAGGTACTTTTATTATCCTTTTTTTTGGAATACGAAACTCAAGCTGAAACACTACGTAATTACCCAAATCACACAGCTAATAAACGGTGATATAAGAGGTCAAATTTGACAATCTGACTCCAGAAATTGTATTTTTAACCTCTAAAATATACCCAATGTAATGGCTCAAAGTAAACATCTTCAGCCAATTAAAACAAAACAAAACAAAGCAAAGCAAAACTCTGTATACTGAAGCATTTTCATGACTGAATCACTTCTGTTCTCTCTCTTTTTTTTTTTTTTTTTTTTTTTTTTTTTGCGGTACGCGGGCCTCTCACTGTTGTGGCCTCTCCGGTTGTGGAGCACAGGCTCCGTACGCATAGGCTCAGCAGCCATGGCTCACGGGCCCAGCCGCTCTGCAGCATGTGGGATCTTCCCGGACCGGGGCACGAACCCGTGTACGCTGCCTCGGCAGGCGGACTCTCAACCACTGTGCCACCAGGGAAGCCCCCACTTCTGTTCTTTTAACCTTCTTAAATTGTTTGTGAGAAACTGTGGCGCATATATATATATATATAATATATATATATATATATTATATATATCTGTGTATATATATATATCTGTGTATATATACATATGTATGAACACATATATATACATACACACACACACACACATACATATTTTACCTACCCTTATTTCACAGCTAGTAGGAGCTCTATGTAGTTGGGTTTCCTTTTTTAAGAACTGCAGATATATTCACAATTAAAAATAACTTTCACAATAATCATAGCCAACAAAAGATAAATTATTCTTATAAAGTCATTATTCTTAATGTGTTTTTTTCTTCTTTCTATGTAAAAATGTAGAGACTAAAAAATGTTAAAACAATGACTAAAGTTTTGCACCTGCTAATCACAGGACATTGTTTTGATCTGCTATACCATGGTCAGCCCATTTCCCACTTACTGAAAGTATGCAATCTTCATCCTGTAGTAATTTTATAGTGTATACTGGCTTTTTAGGCATTCAGTCAATTCTTGGGTAACATCAGGAGAGTGTCATATAAACATGTATGCATATGCATTTATTATCCTTTCTCCCAATGCCTAAACTTCAATTTTGAGTCTTGCATCTTTATTTCCATTACATTCTGTATAAGAGATCTCTCAAAATAAATAACTTATGACTGGATATGAGTATGTACATATCCTGATTTCTTATCAGGAAATTTTTAAGTACTACATCATGATACACTTTTTCTACCCTTGTGCCCATATCCTACTTGGTAATAAGCTATGAACAGAGGCTAGATTAGTCTTTCTTTACTCTTATGATTTCTTCTGTTTATATCCACCATGGATTTGTCCATCCCATGTAATCAAATCTATTCTTTTCCAGCCTCCCTACCAGGTTAAATATATTCATACTAAATTTAAATAGTTCTTCAAGATGAGACATATACTATTTGAAATGTTTTCAACAAAAGGAGAGAAATGAGACATATTTAGGGGAATACATGTTACCTTTCAGGGAAATCACAGTTTCTAAGTGAAATAGAGAAATTTTCTCTCAAAGCTTACTTTACCAGTCTCTTCGAGGAGTTTGATGACACGATTTAGGTCCATAGGCTTGAAAACACCCTAAAAAACATAAAACTCATAGTATTCTATGTCATGAGAAACAAGAAATCACATCAAACACACTATTTTTATATGGCATTATCTCTTAGCAACTTAAAAATATCTTATGACAAAAAGATACTAAGGGATAATGAAAAGCAGATGAGACATAGGAGTAAATAAATTTTGGAGTGAACCCCCTCCCCAAACCTCTTGAATTCTAGTATTACCTTACAATCTTTTTTTTTTGCATTTTATTTTTCTTTATTATTATTATTTTAACATCTTTATTGGAGTATAATTGCTTTACAATGGTGTGTTAGTTGCTGCTTTATAACAAATGAATCAGCTATACATATACTATATCCCCATATCTCCTTCCTCTTGCATCTACCTCCCACCTTCATATCTTACAATCTTAATGTCTTTAAATTTCTTAGTCCCGAAAGGCCCAAGAGAGCACCTGGAATAATAGCACTTCCATGCTTTGGAAAATAAAACGATCTCATTCATACGTATTACATATCTCATGCATACACATTACACTGAGTTTGCTTATGCAGATATACATAAGACTAGCTTCCAAACTACAGGTAGGCGATCGCCTTCTTGAACCAGGTATCCCCTCTCCCAGCAGTCTTACATCACCCATAGTAGAAAACAGGAACTGCCAAGTTCTACAGAGTTTACATCTTAAATATTTCCTGAGCCCACCCCACCTTTTTTTTTTAAAATTATTATTGGAGTATGGTTGCTTTACAATGTTGTGTTAGTTTCTACTGTACAACAAAGTGAATCAGTTATACATATACATATATCCACTCGTTTTTAGATTTCCTTCCCATTTAGGTCACCACAGAGCACTGAGTTCCCTGTGCTATACAGTAGGTTCTCATTAGTTATTTATTTTATATATAGTCATGTATATATGTCAATCCCAATCTCCCAATTCATCCCACCCTTCCCCTTCCCCCCTTGGTAACCATAAGTTTGCTTTTTACATCTGTGACTCTATTTTTGCTTTGCAAATAAGTTCATCTGCACCATTTTTCTAGATTCCACATACAGTTTAAGTGATATTATATGATATTCGTCTTTCTCTTTCTGACTTACTTCACCCTGTATGACAATCTCTAGGTCCATCCATGTCTTCACAAATGGCATTATTTCATTCCTTTCATGGCTGAGTAATATTCCATTGTATATATATGTACCACATCTTCTTTATCCATTCCTCTGTCAATGGAAATTTAGGTTGCTTCCATGTCCTGGCTATTGTAAATAGTGCTGCAATGAACATTGGGGTGCATGCATCCTTTCAAATTATGATTTTCTCCAGATATATGCCCAGGAGTGGGATTGCTGGGTCATATGGTAGCTCTCCTTTTAGTTTTTTAAGGAACCTCCATAGTGGCTGTACCAATTTACATTCCTACCAACAGTGTAGGAGGGTTCCCTTTTCTCCACACCCTCTCCAGCATTTATTGTTTGTAGATTTTTTGATGATGGCCATTCTGACTGGTGTGAGGCGATACCTCATTGTAGTTTTGATTTGCATTTCTCTAATAATTAGTGATGTTGAGCACCTTTTCATATGTTTTTTGGCCATCTGTATGTATTCTTTGGAGAAATGTCTATTTAGGTCTTCCGCCCACTTTATGACGGGGTTGTTTGTTTTTTTGATATTGAGCTGCATGTGCTGTTTGTATATTTTGGAGATGAATCCCTTGTCAGTTGCTTTGTTTGAAAATATTTTCTCCCATTCTAAGGGTTGTTTTTTCATTTTGTTTATCGTTTCCTTTGCTGTGCAAAAGCTTTTAAGTTTAATTAGGTTCTATTTGTTTATTGTTCTTTTTATTTTCATTACTCTAGGCAGTGGATTGAGAAAGATCTTGCTGTGATTTATGTCAAAGAGTGTTCTGCCTATGTTTTCCTCTAAGAGTTTTATAGTATCTGGCCCACTCCATCTTAGTGATTTATTCAGTTCTCATTTCTCACTCAGTTTTGAAGGTTTCCTGCTGTTTGTTCTCCCCGCCGCTAGTCTTGCACCCTTACAGTTCTACCCTCTGATGAGAACAATAAAACTCAAATCTGAACACAACACATCTAAATCATTCAATGACTCTCCACTAATGCCTTTCACCCCCTCCTCTGTTTTCATTATGTTGTTACAATCCTATCTGTCTCCTTGGTTAACCTCCCCAGGTCCTTCAAGACACAGTTCAGGTGTCACCTTCCCAAGGGAGGAAAAAGGGTACAACAAATGTCCCTCCTGAGTACTCCCATAGCACCTTGAATGTATATCCATCACAGTTCCCATCACCTTATTCTAAAATGGTTTACATCCTTATCCCCTATCCCAAAGTTTACTTTGAGGGAAGACTTTTGTTTTCTGGCATCCCCAGCACCAAACACTGGGTGTAACATATATAAGTTATTTGTAGGTAAATGGGGAAGGAAATAGAAGGTGTTATCCAAAGTTTAAGTACATATGATAGTACAGAAATGTCGAAATTCTAAATGCAGTTTTGGCTATATTTATCTTGGGGATTAATGCTTTGCTGCATGGCATTTTCTTTAATTCAAATGTTATATCAATACTGCTCACTCCTATTAGAAGGGTTAAGCTATCCCAGTCTCTTTTCTTTGCTTCTTCCCATCTCTCCTGCTTTCATACTTATTTCTACTTTAAAATAACTGTTTGAAAAGATGATGTAATGATGATATAAAAAATATTCAAAAAGAAAAAAATCTTATTATCATCAAAATACATTTTTATTTTTATTATTTTCTGCTTTATATATGTATTTTAATTTTATTTTCTGTTTTTGTTTATATGTATAAATACCTTACATAATTTCACTTAGTGTTAACACTATTGTATAGTCTGATTTTTAAATCTATATACATACTGTTCCATATTTCTACATAGTCACCTTTCTACACAGTCATTATTCCATTGCCTCTTAGGGCTAGAATTTCCTTTCCTTTCACAATTACAAACTCACACGTTCTGATCTCAAGAAATGTCTTTCAAAACCAATTTTCAGTTAAGTGTTCTAACATTAAGTCTGCAGAATAAGTATCTGAGTTTATTTACTCAATATGATTTTTACTTCAAAAATTAACAATCAAAAAGGATTTACTCCCATAATTGCTGGGTGGGTGACTTGCAGACTGGAGAATACTTATACCACAGAAGTCCACCCACTGGAGTGAAGGTTCTGAGCCCCCACGTCAGGCTTCCCAACCTGGGGGTCTGGCAATGGGAGGAGGAATTCCTAGAGAATCAGACTTTGAAACCTAGTGGGAACTGACTGCAGGATTTCAACAGGACTGGGGGAAAAAGAGACTCCACTCTTGGAGGGCACAAAGTATTGTGCACATCAGTACCCAGGGGAAGGAGCAGTGACCCCAGGGGAGACTGAACCAGACCTACCTGCTAGTGTCAGAGGGTCTCTTGCAGAGGCAGGGGGTGGCTGTGGCTCACCGTGGGGACAAGGACACTGTCAGCAGAAGTTCTGGGAAGTACTCCTTGGCATGAGCCCTCCCAGAGTCTGTCATTAGCCCCACAAAAGAGCCCAGGTAGGCTCCAGTGTTGGGTTACCTCAGGCCAAACAACCATCAGGGAGGGAACCCAGCCCCACCCATCAACAGTCAAGTGGATTAAAGTTTTACTGAGCTCTTCCCACCAGAGCAACAGTCAGCTCTACCCACCACCAGTCCCTCCCATCAGGAAACTTACACAAGCCTCTTAGAGAGCCTCATCCACCAGAGGGCAGACAGCAGAAGCAAGAAGAACTACAATCCTGCAGCATGCGGAACAAAAACCACATTCACAGAAAGATAGACAATATGAAAAGGCTGAGAGCTATGTACCAGATGAAGGAACAAAATAAAACCCCAGAAAAACAACTAAATGAAGTAGAGATAGGCAACATTCCAGAAAAAGAATTCAGAATAATGATAGTGAAGATGATCCAGGACCTCGGAAAAAGAATGGAGGCAAAGATCGAGAAGATGCAAGAAATGTTTAACAAAGACCTAGAGGAATTAAAGAACAAACAAACAGAGATGAGCAATACAATAACTGAAATGAAAACTACACTAGAAGGAATCAATAGCAGAATAACTGAGGCAGAAGAACGGATAAGTGACCTGGAAGACAGGTGGAATTCACTGCTGTGGAACAGAATAAAGAAAAAAGAATGAAAAGAAAGGAAGACAGCCTAAGAGACCTCTGGGGCAACATTAAACACAACAACATCCGCATTATAGGGGTCCCAGAAGGAGAAGAGAGGGAGAAAGGACCCGAGAAAATATTTGAAGAGATTATAGTCTAAAACTTCCCTAACATGGGAAAGGAAATAGCCACCCAAGTCCAGGAAGCGCAGCGAGTCCCATACAGGATAAATCCAAGGAGAAACATGAGGAGACACATAGTAATCAAACTGGCAAAAATTAAAGACAAAAATTATTGAAAGCAGCAAGGGAAAAACAACAAATAACATACAAGGGAACTCCCATAAGGTGAACAGCTGATTTCTCAGCAGAAACTGTACAAGCCACAAGGGAGTGGCATGATATACTTAAAGTGATGAAAGGGAAGAACCTACAACCAACATTACTCTACCTGGCAAGGATCTCATTCAGATTCGTTGGAGAAATCAAAAGCTTTACAGAAAAGCAAAAGCTAAGAGAATTGAGCACCACCAAACCAGCTCTTAAACAAATGCTCAAGGAACTTCTCTAAGTGGGAAACACAAGAAAAGAAAATGACCTACAAAAAGAAATCCAAAACAATTAAGAAAATGGTCATAGGAACATACATATTGATAATTACCTTAAACGTGAATGGATTAAATGCCCCAACCAAAAGACACAGGCTTGCTGAATGGATACAAAAACAAGACCCACCGGTTTGCAGGGCAGAAGTTGAGACACAGATGTAGAGAACAGACATATGGACACCAAGGGGGGAAAACTGCGGTGGGGTGGGGATGGTGATGTGCTGAATTGGGCGATTGGGATTCACATGTATACACTGATGTGTATAAAACTGATGACTAATAAGAACCTGCAGTATAAAAAAACAAACGAACAAAACAACTAAACTTTCATTGGGTTATTTGCATGGAAATATGTTAATATAAATGTTTCAGACATTACATGAAATTTTTAAAAATCTTATATGTTCTGGTATAATGTTATAAGTCATAATTCTAATTATTACTTTAAAATGTATATCTCAGAAATAACTAAATTTCCTTGTCAATTGCATTATTATGAACTTTCATCAAATCTTTATCTGTGGTCATTTTTAAGTCTTTTGTCATTTACAGACAGTTCTGGGTGTACTCTGATGCTTTTGCAAATATGTTCTTATAAAAGGGTTTCATCTTCAAGGAATTCATGGAAAAGACTGACAAGTACAGGTTTCTGGTAACTGTACTGCTGAACTGAATGAATAAGCATTTTCAGAATTCTAATGGAAAACTGATGAACTCATAAGATTACTAACAAAAGATCAAGATGAAAAAAAAGTTAATTACATGGGATTGAGTGAACTGATGAGGATGATTATAATTTTTGTGACTTATTGTATGAATAAAAAAAAAATCCCACAAGGACTCAGAGGCAAAAAATATACAAATCAATTTTCACTGCAAAGTAAAGGAGCTGTTACAGTGGAGTGTTACTGGACTGATTGTCAATATTATGACATAGTATCAGTGTGTTCTGTGTTTGGTAGTTGCAATCACTGTTGCTTTTGTTGTGGTCATCCATTTACAATGCTTGGTGTCAGTCTATTTATCTCTTGTAAAAATAAAATACAGTGTGTGTGTGTGAAAAAAAACATTAATTAATTAATAAATTAATTAACCCTACCAAAAAAATACCAGACCCATATATATGCTGTCTACAAGAGAGCCACTTCAGACCTAGGGACACATACAGACTGAAAGCGAGGGGATGGAAAAAGATATTCCATGCAAATGGAAATCAAAAAAAAGCTGGAGTAGCTATACTCATATCAGATAAAATAGACTTTAAAATAAAGATTGTTACAAGAGACAAGGAAGAACACTACATAAGGATCAAGGGATCAATCCAAGAAGATATAACAATTATAAATATATATGCACCCAACATAGGAGCATCTCAATACATAAGGCAACTGCTAACAGCTATAAAAGAGGAAATCGACAGTAACACAATAATAGTGGGGGATTTTAACACCTCACTTACAACAATGGACAGATCACCAAAATGAAAATAAATAAACACAAGCTTTAAATGACACAATAGACCAGATAGATTTAATTGATATTTATAGGACACTCCATCCAAAAACAGCAGATTACACTTTCTTCTCAAGTGTGCACGGAACTAGAGGATACATCACATCTTGGGTCACAAATCAAGCCTCAGTAAATTTAAGAAAATTGAAATCATATCAAGCATCTTTTCTGACCACACGCTATGAGATTAGAAATGAATTACAGGGAAAAAAACATAAAAAACACAAACACATGGAGGCTAAACAATATGTTACTAAATAACCAAGAGATCACTGAAGAAATCAAAGAGGACATCAAAAAATACCTAGAGACAAATGACAATGAAAACACGATGATCCAAAACCTATGGGATGCAGCAAAAGCAGTTCTAAGAGGGAAGTTTATAGCTATACAAGCCTACCTCAAGAAACAAGAAAAATCTCAAATAAACAAACTAACTTTACATCTAAACGAACTAGAGAAAGAAGAACAAACAAAACCCAAAGTTAGCAGAAGGAAAGAAATCATAAAGATCAGAGCAGAAATAAATGAAATAGAGACTAGAAATAGAGACAAAGAAAACAATAGCAAAGATCAATAAAACTAAAAGCTGGTTCTTTGAGAAGATAAACAAAATTGATAAACCATTAGCTAGACTCATCAAGAAAAACAGGTAGAGGACTCAAATCAATAAAATTAGAAATGAAAAAGGAGAAGCTACAACAGACACTGCAGAAATACAAAGCATCCTAAGAGACTACTACAAGCAACTCTATGCCAATAAAATGGACAACCTGGAAGAAATGGACAAATTCTTAGAAAGGTATAACCTTCCAAGACTGAACCAGGAAGAAATAGAAAATATGAACAGACCAATCATAAGTAATGAAATTGAAACTGAGATTAACAATCTTCCAACAAACAAAAGTCCAGGACCAGATGGCTTCACAGGTGAATTCTATCAAACATTTGGAGAAGAGCTAACACCCATCCTTCTCAAACTCTCCCAAAAAATTGCAGAGGAAGGAACATTTCCAAACTCATTCTATGAGGCCACCATCATGCTGATACCAAAACCAGACAAAGATACTACAAAAAAGGAAAATTACAGACCAATATCATTGATAAATATAGATGCAAATATCCTCAACAAAATACTAGCAAACAGAATCCAACAACACATTAAAAGGATCATACACCACGATCAAGTGGGATTTATCCCAGGGATGCAAGGATTCTTCAATATACGCAAATCATTCAATATGATACACCATATTAACAAACTGAAGAATAAAAACCATAAGATCATCTCAATAGATGCAGAAAAAGCTTTTGACAAAATTAAACACCAATTTATGATAAAAACTCTCCAGAAAGTGGGCATAGAGGGAACCTACCTCAACATAATAAAGGCCATATACAACAAATCCACAGCAAACATCATTCTCAATGGTGAAAAACTGAAAGCATTTCCTCTAAGATCTGGAACAAGACAAGGATGTCCACTCTCACCACTATTATTCAACATAGTTTTGGAAGTCCTAGCCACAGCAATGAGAGAAGAAAAAGAAAGAAAAGGAATCCAAATTGGAGAAGAAGAAGTAAAACTGTCACTGTTTGCTGATGCCATGACACTATACATAGAGAATCCTAAAGATGCCACCAGAAAACTGCTAGAGCTAATCAATGAATTTGGTAAAGTAGCAGGATACAAAATTAGTGCACAGAAATCTCTTACATATACACTAATGATGAAAAATCTGAAAGAGAAATTAAGGAAACACTCCCATTTACCATTGCAACAAAAAGAATAAAATACCTAGGAATAAACCTACCTAGGGAGACAAAAGACCTGTATGCAGAAAACTATAAGACACTGATGAAAGGAGTTAAAGAGGATACCAACAGATGGAGAGATATACCATGTTCTTGGATTGGAAGAATCAATATTGTGAAAATGACTATACTCCCCAAAGCAATCTACAGATTCAATGCAATCCCTTTCAAATTACCAATGGCATTTTTTATGGAACTAGAACAAATAACCTTAAAATTTGTATAGAGACACAAAAGACCCCAAATAGCCAAAGCAGTCTTGAGGGAAAAAATCGGAGCTGGAGGAATCAGACTCCGTGACTTCAGACTATACTAGAAAGCTACAGTAATCAAGACAATATGGTACTGGCACAAAAATAGCAACACAGATCAATGGAACAAGATAGAAAGCCCAGAGAGAAACCCATGCACCTATGGTCAACTAATCTATGACAAAGGAGGCAAAGATATACAATGGAGAAAAGACAGTCTCTTCAATAAGTGGTGCTGGATAAACTGGACAGCTACATGTAAAAGAATGAAATTAGAACACTCCCTAACACCATACACAAAAATAAACTCAAAATGGATTCAAGACCTAAATATAAGACTGGACACTATAAAACTCTTAGAGGAAAATGTAGGAAGAACACTATTTGACATAAACCACAGCAAGATCTTTTGGAAATAAAAACAAAAATAAACAAATAGGACCTAAAGAAACTTCAAAGCTTTTACACAGCAAAGGAAACCATAAACAAGACAAAAAGACAACCCTCAGAATGGGAGAAAATATTTGCAAGTGAATCAGCAGACAAAGGATTAATCTCCAAAATATATAAATAGCTCATGCAGCTTGATATTAAAAAAACAACAACCCAATCCAAAAATGGGCAGAAGACCTAAATAGACATTTCTCCAAAGAAGACATACAGATGGCCAAGAAGCACATGAAAAGCTGCTCAACGTCAATAATTATTAGAGAAATGCAAATCAAAACTACAATGAGGTATCACCTCACGTTAGAATGGGCATCATCAGAAAATCTACAAACAACAAATGCTGGAGAGGGTGTGGAGAAAAGGGAACCCTCTTGCACTGTTGGTGGGAATGTAAATTGATACAGCCACTATGGAGAACAGTATGGAGGTTCCTTAAAAAACTAAAAATAGAATTACCATATGACCCAGCAATCCCACTACTGGGCATATACCCAGAGAAAACCATAATTCAAAAAGACACATGCACCCCAATGTTCATTGCAGCACTATTTACAATAGCCAGGTCATGGAAGCAACCTAAATGCCCATCGACAGACGAATGAATAAAGAAGTTGTGGTACATATACACAATGGAATATTACTCAGCCATAAAAAGGAACAAAGTTGAGTCATTTGTTGAGATGTGGATGGATCTAGAGACTGTCATACAAAGTGAAGTAAGTCAGAAAGAGAAAAACAAATATCATATATTAACGCATGTATGTGGAACCTAGAAAAATGGTACAGATAAAACGGTTTGCAGGGCAGAAGTTGACACAAAGAGGTAGAGAACAAATGTATGGACACCAAGTGGGGAAAACCGTAGTGGGGTGGGGATGGTGGTGTGCTGAATTGGGTGATTGGGATTGACATGTATACACTGATGTGTATAAAATTGATGACTAATAAGAGCCTGCTGTATAAAAAAAAAAAGAAAAAAAAGGATTTACTATATACTTATTTATCCTTGGTATTATGATTACCATTAAAATTGTTACATCTTACTATTAAATTGTTTAAATTATTAAATTTACTGTTACAACATTTTTTGATAAATAGAATTTTGCCTTTTAAGGTTTTGGAATTTAACAGTGCCATCTGCAACTACCTCAGTTTTCCTTTTTCTTCCTGTGTTCTCAGAGAAATAAATATATATAGTGAGTTTTTATTTTCTGATTTTCTGCAATATTGGCTTTGAGGGTTGTAAAAGATATTGAAATGTCAGAGCAAAAAAAATCTTTTTAATACCTGTATGTATTTTCAGAATTTTTTCCCCCAAATGAGCAGGTATAAGTTTTCCAAGAAAAAGTGTATAAAGATTAAAGCATAGATTTATCTTGTATTATCTCTAAATTTATTTTATATTACTACTTCATGTTACCCTGTGTTTTACTTGCATGGCACATATTATATTTTTAAGATTTCTCCCTCTCTCCCTCCCTCCCTTAGCCTTTTCCTCCTTCTATAAATAGTTATAAGCAGCTTCGACATTTCAGAAACTGTGCTAGGTGTGGGGAATGCATTGCCCTGACTTCAAGTACCTATCAATCTGGCTGATAGGTGTGCTCTGGAACTATATAGAGGGGGACAGAATGGTATGGGGAGGGGGGATGGGAATGGGATGGGAATCTGGGACAGCTTCTGGAAGAAGTAATCTTCAAGCAGAGGTGAGACTGAGTAGGATTTGCGAGATGAACTGAAGGTTTGAGAGATGGAGCAAAGGAAGTAGCACGTGTGAAGGCCTGGAGACAAGAGAAAACATGGCGTTTACAGGACTGGTGAGACATTCAGTAGGTTGGAGAAGATAGTTCAGAGGATAGTAGCTACAGATGATGCTGATAAGGTAAGTAGAGGTCAAATCATGAATAATAATAATGATGATAATAACAATAATGGTGATAGCTAAAACTTATTAGACAAAGTCTATTTCTAGGTACAGCTGTAAGCACTAAATGAATTAACTAACTGAATTCTATGAGGTAGATACTATTATTAACCCCATTTTACAGAGGGCCTTGTATACTATGCTAATGATCATCAGAAGCTATTGAATGGTTTGAGAGACTGGATATAAAAACAGACAAAGGCCAGACTATATCTAGCAACAGAACTCTGTCCTACAACCTCTGTAGCAACCAACCTGGGGAGTCAAACCACAACTTCTGCAGCAATTGGCTCAGAAAAGTCAGTATCTGGTCAATGATTGTCAGATTCCCTATTTTTTACCCCAATTTGTCACTCAGAGCCAACCAGAAAAAGACAAGTATGCTTCCCAAATCAATCACACAAGTTGCCTTGCTTCTAGCTAGCTCACTTCCAGCTTCCCCAAGGCAACAGCCTCCAACCAGAGCAATACAGAAGCCTCCCTTTTATTCACTGTAAAGCTCCCCTGCCTGCCTTGGGAGTCTCTGCTAAATGTAAGCAATGCTGGCAGATTCTCTTTCTATAGCAAGCTCTGAACAGCAAGCCCCTGTTCGTTCTCACTAGGGTGGTCTTCATTGATTTCCACAGGTTTTAACCAGAGGAAGGTAACAATAAAAAAGATAATTCTGTCTGCTGAGACTGAACTGGAAAGATCTAGACTGGAGGTGGGAGACCAGTCTGTGATTTCAGGCCTTGACTAAGGCAGTGGCAATCGGGGTACACAACAATGAATGGAATGAAAAGCATCAAGGAGGCAGAATCAGCAGGACCTTATGAGTGATTTGATTTGGTGGGAAAGAAAAGGAAAAGGTAAGGCGGACGGACAGGCTTGAGGAATTACATAAGTGGTTGGCACCATTTGCTGGGAGGGAGAAGCTTGTGTTGAGGCTGGAGATGAGTTAAATTTGGGGCAGAGATTTCTAAGTCACAGGCTTAAAGTAATAATTGGAACAGTCTGGGTAAATGAGATCACACAGGCAGCGTGTAGAAGAGAGAACATACGGATGTAAAAATAAAAATAATTGCTGTTATTATCATCATAAGATGTTTATGGAGAAACTGTAAAAACATTTAACAAAACCTTTTAAGATCAAAAGCTTAATAAACTGCTTTGAAGAAACTAGACCTCCACTTACGTCAAGTTATAGAATGAACTTATTTTCTCACTTTACCAGGAACATTTCAAAGGGGGAAAGTCCTGCTCCTTTGATACTTAGTTATAGGGAAAGGATCTAACATTTATTGTGGTCTATTTATGTGTCTGGTGCTTTATATCTTAATTAATTCTCAAATATATCATATGAAGATAGATTATCCCTGTTGAAACTGAGGCCCTGATATCTAACTTGTTAAGGTCACATAGCTAGTATATGGGCTAGCAGGGCTGTCTGATGCAGAAACACTGGTTCTTTGCACCTTCATTCTCTGCCTGACTTCTCAGCTGACCACAGAGGCTACTTCTAGCAATTACTCCAAAGCAGGGGTAGGCAATTTAAGGACACAGTCCATGGCAGTATTACAGATAGTGGCAGGATATGACATCAACTAGCAGATTGTGCAGGTTCTCAGAGGGAAAGCAAATTTGGGCAAGGAAGATCAGCCATGATACTACGCAAGTGAAAAAAAAAACTAATCGCAATCATATTTATTCTACAAATATTACTGTGTGCCTCCATTGTGTCATTGTTCTAAGTGCTGAAGATATGGTATTGAATAAACACAAAAAAACTCCTGCTTTTATAAAGAATTGATATCCTTTGGGGGAGACAATAAGTTATATAGTGTATTGCAAGATAATGCTCTGGAGAAACGGGAGTAGAAAGTGCTAGGATGCTTAAGCAGTGGTCAGCAAAAGACTCACAGAGTGGGTAAAATTTCAGCAGTCTTGAAGGAGGTAAGAGAACAAGCCATGGATAAGAAGGGGAAAACTTCCAGGCAGTGGGCATAGCAAGTGCAGAGGCCCTTAGGCAGGGTACATCTGGCATGGTTGAGGAGATGCTAGGAGGCCAGTGTGGCTGGAACACAGAAGGCTTTATCAGCTACTAATGAGGACTTAAATTTCTACTCTGAACTCAGAGTTGAGAGGGGAGGGACACACAAGTATTAAGATCTATGTTCTACACTTAAGGAGAGGGAGAGACAAAACAAGACAAATGAAATAGTAACAAACATAAAACAACTGATAATTAGGTGAGAAACTATGAGACTCAGACCAAGGACTACACCCATTTATGAGAAGGTCTGTGAGAGTGAAAATGAATGGGAAGTATGTCCTATTGGGGGTTACTTTATGGTGGAGAGGTAGGATCTGAAGGTAGAGTAAGATTTAAATTCAGAAAAGAGGGGAGGGCATTCATTCAATACATATTTAATATCCCCTCCTGTGTAGCAGGTGTTGTGCTGGGTGCTACTGGGGGATAATAGGGGACATTACAGAAAAAAAACAGAGAAGGTTTCTGCCCTCATGGAGGTGGCACTAAGCAGAGTACATGGTACAGATAAAGTACCGACTATACATTGGGAAACCTCACAAACAGGACAAGAAGTGGACCTGAGGCACTTTGAGGATGGCAGACCCCTTAGATACCATCTAGTTCAGTGGTTCTGAGGCTAAAAATCACTTAAAGGATTATGATTAAGTAAATCTAGGGAAGGACCCAGCTATGTACAGGGTTTTTTTTAAGAAAGCTCCTCAGATGACTGTGACGGTCACCCAAGTTTGGGGAACACTCATCTAGTACAGGCTTGTTTTACAGAAAAGGGAACAGGTTTAGAGAGTTGAGTGATCTGGTCAATGTAATGATATTAAGTGAGGGAAGCAATATGGAGCTACTGCAGAAGCCTGAAAGAAAGAACAGGCGGGACTCAGAGGTAGCAAGGAGGATGGTAAAGTGGTGTTTATGGAGAATGGAGTGGGAAGAGAGGAAGAGGTGAGACCCAAAGGATGTGACATTAATCCAGGATTGACTGAGGCATTGTGGTGACAGGAAAGGAGAGCAAGTAGTTCTTTTAAAGCCCCATTTGGTACCATATCATCTGACCTGGCAGGGGGAGGGTTGGAATTTTTATTGTTGTTGTTATTGTTTACTTTGTTTTATAATCTGAGTCCATGTAAAACCATCTCCTATGGCTTTCCAGGAGTTAGCTGCTGTGAAACTGTCACACTGTACATACCATACTGCAGCTATGATACACTAAGTGTTGCTACTCTGAGTGGAAAATGGAGTCCTTCAACCAATAGCAATGGCATCACCTGAAAACCTGTTAGAAAAGCAGAATCCAGGGCTCCACCCAGACCTACAGGATTAGAATCTATACCGTTTAATAAGTTCCCCAGGTGCTCCAAATGCACATTAAATTTTGAATAATCACTACTCCAAAGGGCTTCTGATTCTTTATAATAAGAGGAACAACATTAAAATAAATAGGAAATAGATAAAGGGTGAACAATTTGTGATTTCTCAAGCATATGATGAAGCTGGCTTAATGGATTGAGGTAGACTCCACATTCTCACTTTTAGCTACTAGGATATACTGTACTGTCACTGTAGGAAGAGGAGGAGGCTGCAAATATGGAAAGGTTTGAAAAGATCGGAAACATTTAGAGTTCCAAGGCAGAGGTCTATAAAGGTTATCATTTTAAGTGGCAAAGAGCACTAGACTCCACTCCCAGTAAAGAAACTGAGTAACTCTCAGTTACCTTCTCGTGGCCTTAGGGTCCTCATTTGTAAAAACAACCACAAACAAAACCCAGGAAGGCTTAGAGACCATTTCTCCCAGCTCTTTATTCGATTTCCTTTCTTTTGGTAGAAACTGCCTTTTTCTTCAGTACTATAAAAAATGTTAATATCCCTAGAAGCAGTTATTAGCAGGGTAGGAACTTTAATTAATACAAACTGATTTCTTCCTGGAGGAGAAACCTAGGCCCTGTAAGAAGAGGCAGTAATGAAAGAGGAAAAGAAAGGGAAAGGGAAGGGAGAAAATAAACACACATATACACAGGTATACTTGTTCTGCATTATTTGATACATTGTGGACTATTTTGGCAACAGCCCGTTAAAAGTATTTCCCCTTTTTTCTTCTTTTTAACCAACTCTTGCCTGCTTCCTATAACCTTGAGACCCCACCCCTTCTTTTTTTCTTAATACCAAGTAAAGGAATAATGACAGCCATCAGATACCAAATTCACCTACTTGTCAGTTTTGCCCCATGCCTGGGAGAGCAGCAGTAGTGTTGAGCCCCCTTGCAGCCTTCGGAGTGAAGGGACAGCTATTGTTCCTCAAAATTATCTGCACCTGGATTGGAATACTTCCACAAACCCGATTAGGTAAATTCCCCTAACAGCTGCTCCTCCTCATGCACAAGTGTTGTTTCTCTGAGGGTTGAATGTCTGGCCATCTTCAGAGAGCGCAACCCTACTCCCACCATAGAAGAGGTTCCCAGTCAACTAGCCTCTCCTAAGGAACTCTCCAAGCCTCCATGATGTGGACGCAGGAGACAAGGTTCCTGACGCAGCCTGAGACTTGTGAAGCCTCCGCAGGGATTCCCCTAATAGCC
>NW_006779016.1:781139-798433 GCF_000442215.2 Lipotes vexillifer | reverse complement strand
CAGGAATTCCCATAGTAGCCCCACACCATCAGCGTGAGGAGGTAGGGCAAATTTCCTCCATAGAATTCACGTTAATTTAGGGCTTGATCATGGATCTCTGGGGAAGAGCAATGGAACCCTAGTATGAAATAAACGCCTTGGAGTTTCTAAACACCCTCGCTACGAATGGAGATCCAAGCCAGGGTTCTGAAGTGAAATTTCTCAACAGAAATTCGAAAGAACTAGTTTTGTATGACAAACAGTAAACTAAAAACCAAATACAAGCACAATAAATCAATTCTATTCGATCCCAATTCTCTCCGACGCACTCCTAACCAGCTTCCAATTTCATATAAAAATGTTGCTAAATTTCTAATTTTAATAGTATTTCCCTCCCCTCCAGGTGCAGGTTTTGGTAGCAGCAAATTTAAACACGGGAGGATTTACCCCTGTATCAAGAACATCACACGATAACAGCGATCTACATATAAAAGCCCAGTGCAAACAAAGTGGTCATCAAATCCAAGTTTTCGCTAAGAATGTTTCCCTCCCTCTCAGGTCCTTCGTGGGGTCACACTTTTCGAAGAAAAGCCGCCAAACCTTGCCTACTCAGTTTACTGGGACGCTCCGGGAGGACCTCGAGACACGAGTCCCCAGACAGGTTGGTCGACGACAGCCAACTCCCCTCGCAGGCGGCGCAGTTCTCAAAGGGATCAGCTTTGAGCTTGGAACCACAGTCCCCCGGGCTCCCCTGGTTTCCCCTCGGGCCCCCGTTTCCTCCCTTGCTGCCCCCAGGCATCATCTCCGCCCCCAGATCTCAACCCCCACCCCCGCCTTCACACCCTCCAAAGCACAGACACCTGGCCATACCTGCGCTTCCTCGTCCTCCGTCACCACCCCGACCACCGGGATTTGGCGAGGGCTGCTGAACTTGATCCTGCTGCCGGGTTCCCGGGCCTGGGCCGTCGCCGCAGCCTCCGCTGTAGACATGGCTGTGGCGGCGGAGTGAGGGGTGGGGGGTGTCCTCCTGTCCTACATTGTGCCCGCAGCCGAGAGACTGCAAGAGGCCCCGCCACCGAGAAGTGAAAGCCTCCTGAGAGCCACTAGAGTCTCAAAAGGTCCCGGGGGTCCGGCCGTGGGCTCGGCCACCGCGACGCCACCCGCATCCCACGGAGGCAGCCCACCAGCGTACCTAGCAGCCTGCTTGCGGGCAGGTTGTTAACAAGCCAATGCGTTGCTAGGGGCGGAGCCAAAGGCTGCTGAAGCGCCAGCACATACGGAAGCCAGAAGATCCAAACTACCCCAAACTCTTATCTGAACCTCTAAACTTGGAGGGGCTGGGTTTGCTTGCGTACCAGAGGAAAACGGGGTAAGACCTCGGTACGTAACAGTGGAGTGTTACCTTGGCGACATGTGCGTCTCAGTCTTTGTAGTTTGCGCTGGGCCTCCTTGAAACAAGCATGGGCGGGTGGAGGGATGAGGGATGGATGTGGGATGCAGGAATGGTGGATGATGAACTGATAATGTTGGAAGCTGAAGCAATTTGTCTCACCCCGGAGAAGTGACTAGTGTCACCTACATTCGCCAGCCTTTTACCTCTTCTGTACTTTAGTGGCTCTCCCAGACAATTAAATAACCACCAAGGCATTGTACACAATGTTAGAAGGCTTTCGAGTCAAATTATTGAATCTAGAGCAAGTAAACCCCCGGAAGCCCCATTTTTCTCATAATTTTTTCACTTTTCTCATCAAAAGGATTGCCATGAGAGGACAGAATGAAATGATAGTTTTGTAAAGTGGTACTTGGCACATAATAAGCAAGATGATCTGAATGACATTTCTGGCCCTACAAATAAAAAGAAATGGAAAACCTAGATTGGACTTGGCAGCACTTGATGTGAATCACAGCCAAAGAAACCAAGTTTCTTTGAAAGAGTACTGAGCACTTCCAATCCCTATTCACTCAATTCTATTAATTCTTCAGCTTTCCTCAACTGCCCTAACTGAGGTCACAACACCTGTGGTAAAATTTTGTGGACACTTTCTTGTCCTAATTTTGGTGTACTTGTCTGTAGTATTTTACACTGTTGACCACTCACCCTTTCTTGAAACTCCCTAGCTCGGACTTCAGCATTCTTTTGTTTTTTGTTTTTTTATCTTTACAGCTACTCATTGGTGCTTTTAGAGCTCCTCTCAGGCCTTACAACTAGAAGTGGTTTAGTAGGTCTAAGGTAGCTATTAAACCGAGAAAGTGCAAAGGGTGTGTCAAGTGTATTATTAACATAACCTTAATTGCTGTTGTACATTCCAAGTATACTACATCAAGAGGAGACTGAAACCACTTGGATAAACACAGTGGAATCCTGTGAGAACAGCACCCAAGCCTAAGATGGTGGTGGGAAAGCTGATAATCTGATGATTTGCTATCCTTTGTGTGCTCATCTGGCATCTCAAGATGAGGAAGGACAAAGAGGAGGGATTGCCAAGGAAAATTTCCCACTTAAAAAGTAGAGCTTTTTCCCACTTAAAAAGTGGAGATATCAACTGACTTTTGTGATTCAGCACAGTAGACTGAAGCTGATAAGGGTCCATAAATCTCAATGGCCCTGAGAAGTCAGACTCTCCTCACTGGACTTGACTGAAGACATTTCCATAACGAATGAACAACAGGATTTTTGTTTTATTTTAACCAAACTGTGTACTGACCTATAGATTCATTCTGTCCCATATCCAGAGCATGAGTTTCGCATCCTTAATTAGCACTACTCCCATGAACTCCCACTTTCTAGCACTTAAAAACTTTTGACTTTTCCCCATCAGTGAAATTCTTCATAGAATGGGTTCCCTTACCAGGAAGTTAATAGATCTAACTTTGTAATTTTTATCAGCTCTAATGGTTTTTGTTTTATCTTTTGACAGATGAAAAGCAGCCAGAATGGAAGTCCTCAAACACCCCACACTCAAGCCATCTGGACTGAATTACTTGCAGTTTTTCACAGGTGCCAAACTTCCTCCTGCATTACCTTTGCATATGTTGTACATATGTCTGACTGATGTCTAACTCCTTATAAGACTCAGCTCCTGTGACCTTTTCTAGGAAACCTTCTTTACATGTTCTGCTATATTAGGTGCCACTTTGTCTGTCATTCTGGTTTTGTACTGACCACATATTTGACCAGTATTTACTGGCTCAGCAGACTTCCTACTAGATTGAGATTTTTTTAAAGCAAGAAGAGTCACATGCCCAGGTTTACATCCCAAGCCCTCAGCATAGTGTCTAGAGTAGTGTTTCTCAAAACTTAGTATGCACCAGAATCATCTGGAAAGCTAATTAAAAGACTCCTGAGCCCCACCTTCAGAGTCTGCTTCAGTAAGTCCATGTGGGGTTCATGGGTTTGCATTTACAGTTGACCCTGGAAGAGTACAGGTTTGAACTGCAGGGGTCCACTTATACACAGTTTTTTTTTAATATAGTCCCACACAATCTGGTGGGTTTAATCCATGGATATGGAACCTTGGATACAGAGGGCCTACTGTAATGTTACACCTGGATTTTTGACCGAGCCAGGGTCGACACCCCAACCCCACGTTGTTCATGGGTCAGCGTATAACGAGTTCCTGAGTGATGTTGGTGCTTCTGGTCTGGCAACCTGGGACCTCCTGGTCTAGATCATTCTAGGTACTCAATAAACGTTCATTAAAGATTTCAAGGATTACTTTTTTATTTGATTTGAAACCAAATTAAAGCATTTCATAAGTTTACCCAGAGTAAGGTACACACTAAGTCCTTGCTACTCAGAGTGAGGTCCTTGAACTACCTACACATCTATTACATAGGGACTTGTTAGGAACACGGAAGTTCTGGCCCTGTGCTGGACCTAGTAAATCAGAATCTCCATTTTAACAAGATTCCCAGGTAATTAGTATACACGTTAAAAGTTGAGAAGCACTGCTCTGGTGTGTGTTGTATATTTTCATTAGTATTGTTTTGGCAGTCGCTGTAAAACTGGCTTTTTTTTTCTTTTTTAACATCTTTATCGGAGTATAATTGCTTTACAATGGTGTGTTAGTTTTGGAAACGTTCTCAGTTCTGTGAATATATTGCTTTTTAATTTTAAATTTATCCTATACCTTTAGGTTTTTAAAATATGAAGCATAGTTTTATTTATTTATTTTGTTTGTTTGCTTTTTTTTTAAACATCTTTATTGGAGTATAATTGCTTTACAATGGTATGTTAGTTTCTGTTTTACAACAAAATGAATAAGTTATATATATATATACATACGTTCCCATATCTCTTCCCTCTTGAGTCTCCCTCCCTCCCACCCTCCTTATCCCACCCCTCCAGGCGGTCACAAAGCACCAAGCTGATCTCCCTGCGCTATGCGGCTGCTTCCCACCAGCCATCTACCTTACTTTTCCATTTGTGAATTTTCCATGTCCTTTGTTTTCTTACTGATGATAATGTTGAGTGTATCTGTTTTTCTTCTTGTTAAATGCACCAAGCTTAAGCTTTTTAAAAGTTTTACCTTTTTAAATTAGCTAATGGATTTAGGTTTAATCATTATTCATTGATCCTTCTTTGCTATCGACTTTTGAAGGCTGTAAGTTAAGAGCACAAGAGACATTATGACACCAGAACACAGAAGGAGGTAGGGGTAAAATGGCTAACTATTGAATTGGTAAATTATTTCAGCAAAAATATAAATTAATAGTAGAGAAATGTATGAGAGATGAATTATACACAGAGAATAGAAATGCTTCAATCTGGTAACAGTTCAGCAGAATTTAACATTTCTGTTAAATTACAAATTACAATTTCTTAAAAGCTGTTGTAGATTTAAAGATTAACTACAAGTTTTAGTAATTTATTGACCTGTGCACCACTTTGTTACTTCTAAAAGTAACAAAGAAAACTAAATATATTTTTAACATAAATATGTTAAGAAATAATATTCTTCTTCTGATTTTTTTCCTGATACTTGTTTGCACCCTGCCTAATTAGCAATATTTAGTAAAATTATAATTATTCATTAGCATGAATTAAGAATGTTTCTAATTACTATTTTAGATTATATATGAATTTGGTAGTTGCTAACCTAATGCCAGGTATCCTAAATGTTCAAGCAAATGTTATTCCTTTCTGAGTCAGAAAAAGTGTGACGAAAGAAACGGAAGAACAGCTTCAGGGCTAACAGCACATTTTGGCTTCTGTAAGAAAGCTGCTTTGCTTGCTTGCTCAGGAACAGGAAGGGAGCTTAACCTTCATGGAACGGAATAGCCCACGGTGTACTTTGGCTTCTGTAAAGGGGGAACTTGCTTGCTTGCTTGGGGCGGGAAGAACCGGGTTCCTGATTGGCTGATTCAAAATTAAACAGCTCCCTCCCGCCCTGTGTAGGGTATAAAGGCCTCACCCGACTGTTAGTCAGAGTCTCACTCACTTCTCTCCGAGTGGGACCCTGTCCGGACAGTTTGTGTAAGCTTCTATACTTGTATAAATCCTTTGCTAATCTTTCTACTTGGTGTTGGTGATTCTCGGGTGTCCTTGGTTGGGACGCATTTACCGGGGAACTCGACTACAGGCGTGTGGCTGCTGGACCGCAACATTTGGGGGCTCGTCCGGGATCGGACAGTGGAGGTTAAAGATCTGAAACAGGGTCCCTCCTCCGAAGCCACCACCTGCTCCTTCTTCGGGTAAGTTTGCGACCCCTGGCTTGCCGGCAAGAAACTAGGAGACTCCATTAAGGCTTGTCGGACGCGACGTTCAGCCTGGAGTCCGGAGGAGTCACGGGACGCCGCGATTCCTCCTTGGGAATTCAAAGTCGGTTTCGATATTCTTTTGTCCCGACTTTGAACTGGGATTGTGTCAAAACTTGTTCTCTCCTTCTGTCTTTTGTCACTCGTGTGTGTGCTCTTGCATTTGCTTGGACACTTTGGCTTTGTGCTGAAACCTTTAGCTCAACAGAAATTTAACAATGGGACAAGGTATGTCCCGGATGCAGACCCCCCCGAGCCTAGTTCTGGACCACTTCAGAGACTTCTGCCAGATCGCCAGGGAATTCGGGGCCTCTGTATCCCCGGGAACCCTCCGCACCTTTTGTGAATTGGAATAGCTGACATTTGAGGTGGGATGGCCATCCGAAGGTACGTTCTCTATTCCGGTTATAGCTGTGGTGGAAGATATTGTCTTTAAGGTACATGATGATCAGATTCCTTATACTGAGTGTTGGCGGGGTCTCGTGGAGACACCACCTGACTGGCTGAAGCCCTGGCTGCCCCCGCCAGGAGCTACCAACAGAAAGGAAACAAGATCTAAAGATAACATGTGCCGCCAAGATGGCGGACGGGAAAAAACCTAATGTTAAAAGCTCTAAGTCCCCTCCCTCTTGTAGAGGAGGGAGAGGAAGAAGAAGAAACCCCTCCTCCCGAGGCGTCTGCGCCTCCCCCTCCCCATGTCCCTCCCTCAGCGGATACCGGCCCGATGACGACATCCTCCCAGGTCGGCCCAGGAGACCGCATACCCGGTCTAGAGATCACTTGCCTGAACCGTGGCCCACTGCTCTGCCTCTGTGGCAACAAGCACCTAGACCAGGGGAGGCACAGCCTTTTCTTACTTACGCCCCATTCTCCACGACTGGTTTATATAATTGGAAATTACAAAATCCTCCATTTTCTGAGAAACCACAAGCGTAAATATCACTGTTAGAAACTATATTTGTAACTCACCAGCCGACCTGGGATGATTGTCAACAATTGTTACAGGTTTTGTTTACCACGGAAGAAAGAGAAAAAATCATGTGGGGGGCCTGTAAACAGGTACTTGGTCCGGATGGACGGCCCACTGATAACCCCAACCTAATTAAAATCGTGCTCCCTAGTACCCGACCGGAATGGAATCCTAACACGGAGGAGGGACGAGGGGCTTTGGCCCATTTTCGCCAGGCTCTGTTAATAGGACTTCGGGCGGCAGCACGAAGGCCAACTAATATGTCCAAGGTTACAGAGGTGACCCAGGGAGCCACAGAGTCTCCAGCCGCCTTCCTGGAAAGGCTGATGGAGACTTATAGGCTATGGACCCCCACAGGACCTGAGGCACCAGAAAACAGGTGGGCAATTAACTTGGCCTTTGTGACACAGTCGGCCCCAGATATCCGAAGAAAATTACAAAAATTAGATGGTTTTAAAGGGAAAAACTTATCTGAATTGGTAGAGATAGCATTAAAAATTTATAATAATAGAGATGAAACTGAGAAGAGACAGTTAAGGCAGGTATCCAAAGTAATAGCAGCAGTCCTAAATGACAAACCTCCCAGAGGGAGGAAAAGGTCTGACTTCCAACCCAAAGGGAGAGGACAAATATCCGGCCCACGAAAGCCCTTAAAGAGGAACCAATGTGCTTATTGTAAAAAGGAAGGACATTGGAAAAATGGATGTCCCGACCTTCCTACTAAAAAGAAACAACCCCGAAAGGGGCCCGGGGTGCTAGAATTAGACTCAGACTGAAGGGGTCAGGGCTTGAGCCCCCCCCTCCCCGAGCCCATGGTAAACTTAAAAGTGGGGGGAAAACCTAAGACGTTCTTAATAGACGCAGGGGCCACGTTCTCAGTCCTCCGATCAGATTATGGACCGAAACAACCAGAAAAGGCTTTGGTACAGGGGGCCACTGGGACTCAACGCTGTTTTGGACCACAGACAGGAAGGTCGACTTGGGCAAACAGTCACCCACTCCTTCCTCGTCATGCCTGACTGCCCCTATGAAGGACTCTTAGGACGAGATTTGCTACAACATTTACAGACTACCATAAAGTTTGACAAAGGAGGATTTGAATTTGCATTCGGGCCAGACAAGCCTCCCTCCATTATGATCACACTGCCCTTGCAGGAGGAAGGACTGCTATTTGAAACGGGACAAAAAGCACACCCAGAGGACAATCCTCAACTGGCTGTTTTAAGAGAGGAATTCCCCTTAGTTTGGGCAGAAAACCACCTCTTTGGGGCTACGGCCCATCGAATACCAGTGGTGGTAGAATTAAAGGCTGCAGCCACCCCGATTCGACTACGACAGTACCCCTTAACTGAAAAAGCTAAAAAGGGAATAACCCCCCACATTAATCAGCTCCTAAAAGCAGGAATCCTGGTCCCGTGCCATTCCCCATGGAATACTCCTCTCCTTCCTGTTAAAAAGCCCAACAGTGAAGATTATAGACCAATGCAAGATCTACGGGCAATAAATGATAGGGTAACTGACATTCACCCTACAGTGCCTAACCCTTACACACTTTTGAGCCTGCTGCCACCAGAACAAAAGTTTTACTCCGTGCTAGATTTAAAAGATGCATTTTTCTCCATACCACTGGCCCCCAAAGGTCAGCCTTTATTTGCTTTCGAATGGACTGATGAGAGGGGCCAACCGATTCAGCTAACATGGACACGGTTACCTCAGGGATTTAAAAACTCACCCACTCTTTTTACTATGGCCCTACAACGGGACCTACAACCTTTCCATAACCAGTTTCCCGAAGTAACCTTATTACAATATGTGGATGATTTACTTGTGGCTGGAAAAACTGCGGGATTGTCTAACAGGAACAAAAGGCCTAATAAGGTTACTACAGGACTTAGGCTATAAACTCTCAATTAAAAAGGCTCAGATTTGTCAAGAACAAGCAAACTATTTAGGGTATATCCTAAAAGGAGGACAGAGATTGCTAGGAAAGCCATGCACTCAGGCCATCCTAACCTTATCAACCCCTACCACAAGAAAGGAATTGAGAGAATTCTTGGGAATGGCGGGCTATTGCTGGTTCTGGATACCCAGATTTGCAGAGCTGGCCAAGCCTCTGTACGATGCCCTGAAGGGCGTTAACCAGAATGGCCCCGAAGCCACCAAGATTAACTGGACTGAGACACAAGGGAAGGCCTTCCAGGACATTAAAAGGGCTCTTACCTCACCTCCTGCTCTGGCACTCCCCAACCCTGATAAACTTTTTAAACTGTTCGTAGATGAACGAACCGGGGTGGCAAGGGGAGTACTAACTCAGAAACTTGGGCCCTGGCGAAGGCCGATAGCCTATCTCTAAACAACTGGACCCAGTAGCCTCCAGGTGGCCCTCATGCATCAGACAAATTGCAGCCACTGCCCTGCTGATAAAAGATGCTGACAAATTAACCATGGGACAACAATTAACCATGTTTACTCTGCATGCTGTTAAGACCCTTCTAAACTCCCCTCCTGAACGATGGCTCTCAAACGCACGAATAGTACAATACCAGGCATTGGTCCTAGATGAGCCAAGGCTAACAGCCTAAACCCAGCCACCCTTCTGCCCACTGATGTTACCGAGAACACAATACCAGAACTTCATGATTGCCTGACGGCTCTGCAAACCTATACCACTCTTCGGCCGGATCTAACTGACACCCCACTACAGAATCTCCAACTAACTCTCTATACAGATGGCAGCAGCCTTGTGTAAGGGGGGATTCAAAAAGCAGGAGCAGCAGTTACGACGGAATCTGAGATTCTTTGGCAACAGTCCTTACCGGCCGGAACGTCAGCACAGCGAGCTGAGCTTATAGCACTGACTAAGGCCCTACACCTGGCAAAAGACAAATCTACATCTACACTGACAGCCGCTATGCTTTTGCTACAGCCCATGTACATGGACAGATATATCAAGAAAGGGGCCTCCTAACGGCAGAAGGAAAGATTATCAAAAATAAGAAATTCTAGATCTTTTGACAGCCATCTGGAAACCAAAAAAACTTGCCATCATACATTGTTTGGGACATAAAAGGGGTGCCTCCCCAATAATAAAAGGAAACCAACTTGCTGACCAAGCGGCAAGGCAAGCCGCTCGAAATTTAACCTTGGCACTGGTACAAAAACTGAAAATAAAATTTCCGGAACTCACATTGCCGGTAAGTCCCTGCTACTCAGCCAAGGATTTGAACTGGATACAAAAGAAAAAGGGGGGCGGGTATTAGATAACGAGAAGGAAGGAAAGATATGGATTCAAGACAAAGATCACCGAATTTTTATTCCTGAGAACCTAGGCCTGATGTTGATATGACGCTTGCATGAGGGAACGCATCTGGGATCTACAAAATTACATGAACTGTTAAAAACTCGTTTTCGAATTAACAACCTAAAAGAGAAAGTATTCTCAATCATTAGGCAATGTGTGACTTGTGCACAAGTAAACCAAGGGGCCAACTCGCAACACCAGGAACTGCATCGGTATCGAGGCAACGAGGCAGGCCGCTTTTGGGAAATGGACTTTACAGAAATAAAACCAGGAAAATATGGGTATAAGTACCTATTAGCAGCAATTGACACCTTTTCCGGATGGGTGGAAGCCTTGCCAGTGAAACGAAAGACTGCAGCCACAGTAGTAAAAAAAACTGTTACAGGAAATCATCCCTAGGTATGGACTGCCGCTCCAGGTAGGGACAGACAACGGACCAGCTTTTACTGCACAAATAACTCAAAAAGTAAGTAAAATACTAGATATAGATTGGAAATTACATTGTGCATATAGACCTCAAAGCTCAGGCCAGATAGAAAGGTTAAATAGGACCTTAAAAGAAACATTAACTAAATTGGTAGTGGAGACTGGCCAGAACTGGGTAGAAGCCCTTCCGATGGCTCTTTTACAAGTAAGATGTACCCCATATAAGAAGGGTTTTTCCCCGTTTGAGATTATGTTTGGAGCTCCCCCTCCGCTCTTGCCGCGAGTAGGAGAAGAGCTCCACCTGCTGAACCTCTCTCTTAGCATTACAGCAGTTCCAGGACTGGGTTAAACCCCTGTTGAAAGATGCATTTTCCTTACCCCCTACTGTTCCCCATGCTTTCCAGCCTGGAGACAGTCTGGGTAAAGAAGCGTAGCCCCCAGACATTGGAGACTAGGTGGACTGGACCTCATCTGATTGTGTTGAGTACCCCGACTGCTGTTAAAGTCGACGGTGTCTGGACGTGGATTCATCACAGCAGAATAAAGAGAGACTACACCACAGAGGAACCAGAAGAGGACTCCACAGAATGGAAAGCACAGGCTCAGCCGCAGGACCCCCTAAAGCTGCGCATTATTCGCAAGTGATTTTGGGCTGGGTTCCTATGTTGCTCTGGGTGGGACAACTGGGGCAAGTGGGAGGATACCCTTTTACGTGGACACTAACAGACGGATTGACTGGGCAAACTTTAGCCCAAAACGAAACATACCTCCTGAATACGGAAGACCAGGAATCAAGGATTTGATTAGTTCCTAGAAAAAGGGGGGAGTGTGACGAAAGAAACGGAAGAACAGTTTCAGGGCTAACAGCACATTTTGGCTTCTGTAAGAAAGTTGCTTTGCTTGCTTGCTCAGGAACAGGAAGGGAGCTTACCCTTCAGGGAACGGAATAGCCCACGGTGTACTTTGGCTTCTGTAAAGGGGGAACTTGCTTGCTTGCTTGGGGCGGGAAGAACCGGGTTCCTGATTGGCTGATTCAAAATTGAACAGCTCCCTCCCGCCTTGGGGACTTCCCGCCCTGTGTAGGGTATAAAGGCCTCGCCTGACTGTTAGTCAGGGTCGGTCTCACTTCTCTCTGAGTGGGACCCTGTCCGGACAGTTTGTGTAAGCTTCTATACTTGTATAAATCCTTTGCTAATCTTTCTACTTGGTGTTGGTGATTCTTGGGTGTCCTTGGTTGGGACACGGGTCGCATTTACCGGGTAACTCGACTCCAGGCGTGTGGCTCCCGGACCGCAACAAAAGTTTATAGCACATGTGAAATGTAATTATAGTCTTACTAGGTTGGATGTAGGGGAATTCTGTAACAGAAGAAATACATAAAAGCTGGAATTTAATCTACTTTAGTGTTTAAAAATATCTTTGAGGTTGATTGTTGCAGAAACAATGCATAAAAAAGAAACAAAAGTAATTACCTCTTACTAACAGAATCATTAATGTAAATTTGATAATAAGTACATGGAACAGAAAACAAAACAACAGCCACCCCTGAAGTCAACCATTCTAATAAAAAGGTGTAATAATCCAAGTTGCAAGTTATCTTTTTTTAACATCTTTATTGGAGTATAACTGCTTTACAATGGTGTGTTAGTTTCTGCTTTATAACAAAGTGAATCAGTTATACATATACATATGTCCCCATATCTCTTCCCTCTTGCGTCTCCCTCCCTCCCACCCTCCCTATCCCACCCCTCTAGGTGGTCACAAAGCACCAAGCTGATCTCCCTGTGCTATGCAGCTGCTTCACACTAGCTATCTGTTTTACGTTTGGTAGTGTATATATGTCCATGCCACTCTCACTTTCTGCAAATGATTTTGAAATAGGAAGCTGCAGGAGCTATTCATGTTTAGTGGAGCAACTAAATAAATGGTAATAAATAAGATTAATTTAAGAGCAACTTTTATCTGATCAAAGCTTCAGTTTCATAACATAGTTCCAGTTCATAGTTCCATGAACTGAAAATGTTCTTGAGCTTTTAGAACTAAAAACTATTTATTGTGTTTACATCGCGGGATGCTATAGTGAAGAACACCCAGGAGAGAACTGTCTTTATTGTGGAGCAGGACTAATCAGACAAGCTTATTCCAGTGACATTAAGTATTCAAGTTCTGTAATTGACTTGTTTTGATTCCATGAACCGTGTTTTAGTTTTTGAAGGCTATGGGAACAAATACCACAAACTGGGTGGCTTATGTAACAGAAATTTTATTTCCTCACAGTCTGGAAGCTAGAAGTCCAAGATTGGTTTCATTCTGAGACCTCTCTCCTTGGCTTCTCCCTTTGTCATCACATGGTCTTCCCTCTGTGTCTTCATCTCCTCTTCTTATAAGGATACCAGTCATGTTGGATTAGGGCCCACCTCTATGACCCCATTTTACCTTAATTACCTCTTTAAAGTCCCTTTCCCAACGCTCTCAGCCAGTCTGGATTTTGAGTCTGCAGGGCCCTGTGCCTGACTTTGTGAAAACCATCATTTATTTCATGTTTTATTTTCCAGTTGAAGAATCCACTACCAAAATTACTATGCTAGCCTAGGTTTCCTAGAGCCTGCCACAAACAACAAGAAACATTCACCTGCTGCCAGTTCATTGGAGGGCACTATCTCTGAGAAGCAGAAGGGAGGAAAGATGGAAGTGAGGCAGGCAGTGGAGGAGGGTGTACAAATATGGTGTTACTGAGCTGCCATAGCTTTTCAACAAGAGTGGTTAATTGCTCAGTCTTTTAGGATATTTTCATGGATTATTGCACTTTGGAATAGTCTATCTTGGGGAGATGAAGGGAGAAGAATTTATCTACCAGCTCCCTCTTGTGCTGCATCTCTTTGGTCAAAATTCACCCTCCAGGGCTTCCCTGGTGGTGCAGTGGTTGAGAGTCCACCTGCTGATGCAGGGGACACGGGTTTCTGCCCCGGTCTGGGAAGATCCCACATGCCGCGGAGCGGCTGGGCCCGTGAGCCATGGCCGCTGAGCCTGCGCGTCCGGAGCCTGTGCTCCACAACGGGAGAGGCCACAACAGTGAGAGGCCCGCGTACCGCAAAAAAAAAAAAAAAAAAAAAAAAATTCACCATCCAAGTAGGGTTGCCAGATTTAGAGGGGGAAAAAAAAGTCCCATGCAATATTTGTAACAGAATTATACTAAAAATGTTATTTGCTGTTTCTCTGCAATTCAAATTTGATTGAGTATCCTGTATTTTACCTGAACCGTACTCTCAGGACATTAACTCCCACGCACTTCCAGGCAGCTGCAGGGGGAGCCATAGCCTCCACAGATCCTGTGCTCAGGCACAAAGGTCAGTTTCTTTTCCTCAGTACAGCAATGTGGCAGGGGTGATGGTGGCGGCAGTGGCGGCGGCAGTGGCAGCAACAGCAGCGGCTCCACTCTGGGACCACAGGGCAGCTCCAGGCCAATGGCCAGGAGGAAAAGCAAGAAGTTGAGACAGTGATGGGGAGTGGCATGTGCAGGAGGATGCAGGCATGGCTGCACGGACATGGGGTGATAAATAACATAATTTTCTGTAAAAATGAGGCAACGTTCATTAAACTATCTCGTTAGTGTCTGTAGGACCATGTTGCATAAGACACTAGGAATATAGTTGTAAGACAGAGTTCCTGCTATCAGGAACTTACAGAATATAGCTTGAATATTGTGTTCAGTCCTGGTTTAAAGATACTTAATAGGGCTTCCCTGGTGGCGCAGTGGTTAACCAAGAATCCACCTGCCAGAATAGCCATCATCAAAAAATCTAGAAACAATAAATGCTGGAGAGGGTGTGGAGAAAAGGGAACACTCCTGCACTGCTGGTGGGCATGTGAATTGGTACAGCCACTATGGATAACAGTATGGAGGTTCCTTAAAAAACTAAAAATAGAACTACCATATGACCCAGCAATCCCATTACTGGGCATATACCCTGAGAAAACCATAATTCAAAAAGAGTCATGTACCAAAATGTTCATTGCAGCTGTATTTACAATAGCCCAGAGATGGAAACAACCTAAGTGTCCATCATCGGATGAATGGATAAAGATGTGGCACATATATACAATAGAATATTACTGAGCCATAAAAAGAAACGAAATTCAGCTATTTGTAATGAGGTGGATGGACCTAGAGTTGGTCATACAGAGTGAAGTCAGAAAGAGAAAGACAAATACCATATGCTAACACATATATATGGAATTTAAGAAAAAAATATATATCATGAAGAACCTAGGGGTAAGACAGGAATAAAGACACAGACCTACTAGAGAATGGACTTGAGGATATGGGGAGGGGGGAAGGGTAAGCTGTGACAAAGCGAGAGAGTGGCATGGACATATATACACTACCAAATGTAAAATAGCTAGATAGGGGGAAGCAGCCACATAGCACAGGGAGATCAGCTCGGTGCTTTGTGACCGCCTAGAGGGGTGGGATAGGGAGGGAGACGCAAGAGGGAAGAGATATGGGAACATATGTATATGTATAATTGATTCACTTGTTATAAAGCAGAAACTAACACACCATTATAAAGCAATTACACTCCAATAAAGATGTAAAAAATAAATTTAAAAAATAAAATGTATTAAATCTGTAAAAAAAAAAAAAAAGAAAAGAATCCACCTGCCAATGCAGGGGACACGGGTTCCAGCCCTGGTCTGGGAAGATCCCACATGCTGCAGAGCAACGAAGCCTGGCGCCACAACTACTGAGCCTGTGCTTTAGAGCCCACGAGCCACAGCTACTGAGCCCATGTGCCACAACTACTGAAGCCTGCACACCTAGAGCCCGTGCTCCACAACAAGAGTAGCCACCACAATGAGAAACCTGCGCACCGCAACAAAGAGTAGCCCCCGCTCGCCGCAATCAGAGAAAGCCTACACACAGCGATGAAGACCCAACACAGCCAAAATTAAAATAAAATTAATTAATTAAGACAAAAGATACTTAATAAATACTAGTGAAATGAAGTACTTTTAAGAATACCATCTCATTAGATGGATGTTTTTCTAAATGTCTACTTTGGCAAAAACAAACAAAATTCCCCCCAAACCCAAAACTGTTATATGCAATTGCTTTCTGGATGCTTCTGAAAAGAAACAGAAAAGTATTCGATGGCTTCCACCAAATATTGGAATTATTATTAAGAAAGAAAAATCCATTTGTATATAACATTTCAAAAAAGAAGTTAAATCACATTAAACAGTACTTTTTTATTTAGATGTTTATAAGGCAGATCTATGAGAATGATATAAAAACATGGCATAAAATTTGATAACGATATTTTACAGATTACAGAGTTTTAGCAAATATCTATTACACAGTTATAAAGAACACGGTATTTTCCAAGCAGATACAAAATAGCTAACGAAAGGTCAAGGCAGGAAAATGAGTATAATTAATTAACAATGGAAAATCAATTCTAATGTGAATTGCACATTATCCTTTGAAAACTTTTAAAGGTAAGCATTATTGCAATCTAGTTGATTCAAACAGTGTTAAATGGCATCGTGATAAAGAACTGAAGGCCAGAATGGATTAGTTTTGATTTCATAAAAAGAAACCCAAATTTACAATGGCTTAAATACAGGAAAAGGCAGTTGAACTAGTGAAGTAGTCAAGATCTTTTTAGTTTCTAACATGTCGTCCTTAGGCCTTGGTCTACTTGGATACTTCCAAGGGCTCCTGTTATATCACAGTTATATCACAGGCAGGAAGATGGAGGAATAAGATAAAGGAACACATGCTGCTTTTCTTTGAAGAGACTTCCAAGAAGTCACTCATTTGTACCCCTACATCTCGCTGGCCAACACTCAGTCACACAGGAATACCTAATGGCAAGGGCAGTTGAGGAATGTGATGGGCAACAGCTTTTAAAGTAGGGTAACTAGACATTGAGAGACAACTTCCAGTCCCCATTCAGGCTGGTATCTGTAAAGCTATGAAAGACCTTTAAAGAATATCCTAAGAGAATCTTCCTTGGAGGTGGCAATTTGGAAATCATAAAGAAAGAACCTGCACTGGTAATTTAATTTAGCCCATCTAGCCATTAGGAGAATCCAAATAGTCTGCCGTAATTTTGGATGACTGTATGTTGTTAATCCAATGATTTGGAAAGTTAAAAAAATCTGAGTACGGTAGTCTGCACCCCCCTTATCCACAGGGGATATGTTTCAAGACCCCCCAGTGGATGTCTGAAACCAGAGATAGTACCAAACCCTATATATACATACATATTTTTTCCCTATACATACATATCTGTGACAAAGTTTAATTTATAAATTAGGCACAGTAAGAGACTAACAACAATAACTAATAAAAAAATAGAAAAATTATAACAATATACTGTAGTAAAAGTTATGTGAATGTGGTCTCGCTCTCTCTCAAAATATCTTATTGTACAGATTTAATGCCTTTTCCATCTTAATTAAGCACTTGTCACACACAGTGGCTGTAACTTTTGCAGCATGAGGTCCAACGCAAAACTAGCTTGAATTTCTTTTTCCTTCTTCATAATTTCATGGATAGAAGAATCTTTCTTACCATAAATCTTAGCAACCTCAGCATACAATTTTTTTTTCTTAAGTCAAAAACTTTCACCTTTTCATTTAGAGGAAGCACTTTACAGCTTCTCTTTGGCATATCTGAATTGCTAGCGTCACTACTCTTGTACTTTGCGACCATTATTAAGTAAAATAAGGGTTACAAGCACTGTGATACCACAACAGTCGATCTGATAACCAAGACTGCTACTAAGTGACTAAGGGAAAGGATACACTGAAAAGAGGGATAATTCACCTCCCGGGTGGGTGGGATGGAGCAGG
>NW_006779016.1:754601-781059 GCF_000442215.2 Lipotes vexillifer | reverse complement strand
GGAATGCCCGAGATTTTATCAAGCTACTCAGAATGGCACACAATTTAAAAGTTATTCATTGTTTATTTTTGGAATTTTCCATTTAATATTTTCAGACCATGGCTGATTGTGAGTAACTGAAATCACAGAAAATGAAACTATGGTAAGGGGGGGACTACTGTGTGTACATGTGTTAAGCTGAAGTAAGTGTTTTTGGTATCATATCGACAGAATCTCTGAATATTAGCACTTTATAGTTTTCTTGCACTTAAAAAAACCTGAAGAACCTATTCATCCCTATAAAATTCACTGTTCAAAGGTATGAACAAATTGTGTTTCCACTAAAATTATTACAGTGTCATTTAGAGCAATTACATATACTGAAGATGTATCAGAATTTGCTTTACTGACTTACGAACAGCTGAGGGTGGAGCAGCTCATTTTCATGACAACACATCGCAAATATAAATCTTAACACTAGACTCAGGTTATTATACTATGTGTGCTTTAAGTCATGAATTTACAAAATAATTTCAACACGACATTTTAGGCTGTTTAAATACTTATTTCAAAACAGAGATTTTATAGACTGACACAGTTTCAGTGTTCATAATACTCCTAAAGAAATATTTATAAGTTACATTGATGGTACTTTATTTAAAACATCACATAAGAATCTTTAACTTTCACAAATAAAACTTTTTTGGAGGGGAAACCTCTCTTACAGAATTTATTATGAAATAGTTTAATGGCAAAAGGCAATTAAAAAGAATTAAGATTTTTACATATTACATAAGAGATAATAAAAAATTGGATATGATATATTCTTTTTTTTTTGGATATGATATATTCTTAAAGGCCCTTTGACACAAATAATTTTCATAATTTGACTGTAAGGATTAATATACATTGAGTTACTATTATCAAATTAATTTTAAAAGTAAAATTCCTTAATCAACCCAAGATTATGCTAATTTTAAGAAATTAATCAGGTAGTTTAACACTGGAGCTCATTAACCAATCCCATATGTCGCACAAAATATTTCTCTCTGATAAATATCTATAAATATAATTTATTCATACTTTAAAATATTTTAAAATTTAAATAAAAATCTCTACATGTAGACAGTCTAGGCTAATTTCCATATAAGCATTGAAAAATATATGCTAGCATGAATATATTCTTATTTAAACATGGTTTTAAATATTCTTAATAAAGGAGACATAGAATCTGCACACAAAAGCTAGGTAGCATGATTCAGTCAATGATTAATTTCCTCTTAGGAAAAAAATTACTTAATTATTTTGCATAGGATTAAAACTAGGTATATTTTCTACATTCTTATAATTTTCTCAGGGGCGCGTCTCAAAATACAGTTAAGGAAACAAAAAAATCCCATTACTTTAAAGTTCCCACTACTTTCTTACATCTAGCAAAAGCAGAATTCAGTCCTACTTCTGAGGCCAGAATAATGATTTTTAAAGAATGATTATGAGAAATAATGATTAAGAAAAATAATCAGGTAGGAAATAGTAAAATAAAGCAATTAAAAGTCATTTAAGTAAAGCAGTTAAAAGTCAATATTTTTTTGCATTTTTAGAAAAGCTTTTAAACACTTAGAATTAGAATGAATATATTATATTTATTCTAAAACTTCAAAATTATTTCCTCTTTGTAGTACTGAAAAGGAGATATCACCATTTCAAACAACTGTTAAATCTTATATACATTTTCATAAACTTTGTTTTTTCATATTTTCAAAGGCCCCACTTATCTGTGATAGTGATAATTTTATTTATCTTATTGGCTAATTAATATATACATGCAACAATATACTTCAGTAGTCATCTAACTTTTAAAAATATTTCATTGTATTTTCATGTTAACTGGTGCAAGTATGGGCTTAAGGGAGTGGAACTATAGGAACAAGAAAATATTAAAAATATGCTCTTAATTTCACTAGTCCACTATATAGTTTATAGGTGTTTACCTTTAAGTTGTCACCCAACTGAATCCCTACTGAGAACTAACAAGTAAATGATTATCAAGAGGGAAAGAATATAATTAAAATAAAGAAAAAAGAAAAGCTCAAGTAAAAAGTACAAGCTACTAAAATTCAGCAAGAAGAGGACATCAGAGAATCATGAGTAGTTTACCAAACTGACATGATGCGATACTAGGGAAAGAGCCATTGGTGGGAAAGGTAGCCTCCACTAAGTAAAAGTCCATTTATCTTTGGCAGCTGGATTCAGTAGAACCTTACTGGGTAAGTTTAAAAATGTTATAATTTCAGGAAGAGGAATACATGTAATTGTATCTGTCTGCAACTTTCTATTTTAATAAGGAAAGAGCAAACGGAAAAAACAACATAGGGCTTTCTAACCAAAGTATGAACAAAATGCAATTTTAATGTGGAATGTCAGCACCGAAAACTTTCATGAATAATCTGTATGATTCTATGTCTCTAGAGTACATTTATAATTAACTGCTCATCTAAATATCCTTTATGCTTGCAAACTACTCCCTAATTAGTGGCTGAGCAGGCAGGAGGACTTCTCAAGAATAGAAAAAGAGATGACCAACTCTACAGGGACTTTTTAAGATTCTGTAGGACCTCAGCCATTCATTAAAACTGCTGTGGTCCTATTTGCTGGAGTCCCTCACTGCACAGGGAGGCCTATGGACTGCCATGGATCTCCTGGGTCCTGTCCCAGGCAAGATCCTCTCCTAGGGTAAGTGTGGATTATCCCACAGGCAATGATAAATTTATGATTTTAATATTTTCATATATCTTTTGACACCCACAGCACACTGTAAAGAATGGCAGTGCCTTTATATCAAAGAGGAAGCATCTAGATTGGTATGCATGGGGATGGGGCAGGGGCCATACAGCCTAGCGGCTAAAACTGTAGCCTCTGAAATATGACTGCCTGGACTTGAATGCTGGCTCTGCCACTCACTAACTGCATGACCTTGGGCAAATTACTTAACTTTTCTATGCTCCAGTATCCTTATATGTAAAATGAGGAAAATAACTACCTCTGTCATGGGGTTGTTGTAAGTACTGAATGGGAAAATACAAGTAAAGTGCTTAAAACAGTGCCTGGCAGGTTATAATCCATCCATGAATGTCAGTAAAATCCTGTACCATTTGGAGTATGACTGGCTAAGGTGCAACAGCATAGATCAGCTGACAACTCCTTGTGTGTAAACGTAACACTTTCCCTCTAACTAGAAACAATTATAAGATTCCCAAGATTGGTACTAGGTGAGAAAGATCAGTTTTGGAGGCCAGATGTTACTGTCTTCTCCCTGATCAGTATATTAATATGCAAATAAAACTGCTCTGTAGCAAGATAAAGAATAAAATCTTTCATGAGGTACACATTATCAGTATATAGTTCATATCTCCAATGCATTCTAAACATAATTTCAAGTTCAGTTTGTCTCTTTGTGTTTGTTTATAAATCACATTGGTTCATACAATTGATTACATTCTTCAAACCCGATCTTATGAAAGAAATATAGGGATTTTAACCATGCACCCTTTCCTAGATGCTAATGTAATGTGTCCTTTCTTAAAAATAATGCATGGTTATGCATTTCTATTTCTTAAGCTAGATAATAATTAAAACCTTACTGAAGCTTCAGAAAAGAAATATATCTATTGAATTATATTAAAACTTAAAGTTCTGGGCTTCCCTGGTGGCGCAGTGGTTGAGAGTCCGCCTGCCGACGTAGGGGACACGGGTTCATGCCCCGGTCCGGGAAGATTCCACATACCGCAGAGCGGCTGGGCCCGTGAGCCATGGCCGCTGAGCCTACGCGTCTGGAGCCTGGGCTCCGCAACGGGAGAGGCCACAACAGTGAGAGGCCCGCATACCGCGAAAAAAAAAAAAAAAAAAACACTTCTGCTGGTGTGCAAAGTTTTTTAACGTTATGTTGTATCTATATTATTAACTACAAATATTTCTGCCTGATTATGGAATAAAGTTTGTTAAAATAACAATAGCCTTACGATTGTACAAAACAAAACAAAACATACCTACATTTCAACAATAAGTTGACATTGGCAAAATGTGACATTAGTGAAAATAAATTTGAAGAAAATTCTACCACTAATTCAGCTGAGATTTCACTGAAGAGGTATCAGCCCATAGCAGTTTGACAGTGCACTTGCAACTGAAGATAAAGGAAGTCATAAAAATAATGGCATGAGGAGAACTTTATATGGCATCAGGGAGCACCATTTATCATCACATTACTGTAACCCTCTCTGGTGAGAGATGAGGAACTGCTCCTCCAATACCTTCTTCTAGAAATTGGCTCTTTTCCCAGCCTTTTTTAATTCTCTTTAGCTTTCGGCTTATACATGGAAGGAGTAAAATGATCTTACCCAGAATTACAATTGAGGGCAAAACAAGAGCAAGAACAAAGTTTGGTGGTGTATAAAATCTGTAGTACTCTTCTTCAAAAGCTCGTTTCCATCCATAAAGTAAAACATGGAAAGTACTTATGAGCAGAGCAACATAGCCAAGTGTAGACTTGAGATAGGGGAGGAAGAAAAAGAAACAGAATAAGAAGCAAATTATTCAAACTCATAAATTAACCTATCCAGATATACCAAGTTTATATTTTGATAACACTATTTTATCTTAAATTACTGAGTTACTCTTTGTTCTCTACTGCATTAAACAATTTTAGTATTTTCATCTATTTCTTATATATTTATATGCACTTTTTTTACCCAAATAAGGCTGTATTGCATATAGCCTATTCTGATTATTTATCACATCCAGAACCTTTGCCTCATGGCATTAAATATGAAAACATGACTTTAATGCTATATGATATTCTATTGAATGGATGTGCTATAATTTACCTAACCATTCCTTTTTGTTGATCATTTACTCTGTTTCCTACTTTCCTCAACTATAATGTCACTTTAAGCCCTTTTCTATATTTTGGTTTATTTCCTTAGAATTGATTTCTAATAGTGGGATTACTGGTCAGAACATCTGGGTTTTCCTTAAGGACACTGACAAAAACTGGAAAACTCCTTTATAAAAGTTATCCACATTTCTACCAGTTGTGTATATATTTTTTTAAATGTGTGTATATAATACATGTATACATACATATATACACATGTATATAATAAAATTAAATGCTGAAGAGCATTTTGTTAAGTATACACACACATACATACTAGTTGAAGATAAATATGAAAAATCTTACAGTATTAATATGTAACATAAAAAGCATTTCAAATGGCTTTATCAACCATATTAAATAAGATTATTAACAGCACTTTGTTAAACAGTTCACAGGTTAAAATCAAAAAGTTCAGCATTTTGGGTTCCCTACATTATGTTTAATTGCTTATTTAAGAAATGGTCTGTGTTACACAAAAGGTAGTATTACATCGACATAATAATGTAACTTCTAACTTCACTGGGGAAGGGTCAACTCTATCGCAGAAAACTGTTCTGCTTGCAATTACTCATCTAAATTTATAATGATACTTTGCACCTGTCTAGCACCTTTTATCAGTGGGCCTTCTATTTCTTTTCAGGTGTGATTAAACTAGCAGTTGGGAAAGTACTCACATTTTATTTCCCTCAAAAAGGAAAAATGAATTTAGACGAGGGATATGCCCTTAATTTGAATGAAATTTTTAGATCACTTAAAAAAAAACTCAAGCGAATAGGCAAAAAACAAAACTAAAAACAAACAAAATTTAGTGTACCACCAAATGACACTCATCCGCATATTGTGCTATAAACCATTTGGATACAACCAATACTTATTTTATGGTAATTTAGGTAGGGTCTCAGTTTGAGTTATATATTTTTAAAGTATGCAAATGTATTAAATAGCTATTACTGGAGAAAGTGAATGTTTAACTTGTCAAAGAACACAATGTTATCTTGAAACCACTTTGTAGACAGTCATATACATATGTATACAACTGATGTACCAAATACATATACTAACAAGAATGATAAGGCTGGTTGCTTGCCATAATCCATTAACTACCACTTGTGTTTGTGTGTGTATACACATTTCCTTTAAAATATTCAAACTGAGCTTCTCTCCAATTGAATTACAATGAATGAGAGTTTTCTAGACAGATCAAGATGACTCAAAATATAAAGTAAGTCTTCATTCATTTGCCCAATAATAAACTGACTTTGGTATTAAACTTGATCTAAGTTCATTCATCCCCCCAAAATTTAGTGTACCACCAAATGACACTCATCCGCATATTGTGCTATAAACCATTTGGATACAACCAATACTTATTTTATGGTAATTTAGGTAGGGTCTCAGTTTGAGTTATATATTTTTAAAGTATGCAAATGTATTAAATAGCTATTACTGGAGAAAGTGAATGTTTAACTTGTCAAAGAACACAATGTTATCTTGAAACCACTTTGTAGACAGTCATATACATATGTATACAACTGATGTACCAAATACATATACTAACAAGAATGATAAGGCTGGTTGCTTGCCATAATCCATTAACTACCACTTGTGTTTGTGTGTGTATACACATTTCCTTTAAAATATTCAAACTGAGCTTCTCTCCAATTGAATTACAATGAATGAGAGTTTTCTAGACAGATCAAGATGACTCAAAATATAAAGTAAGTCTTCATTCATTTGCCCAATAATAAACTGACTTTGGTATTAAACTTGATCTAAGTTTCATTCCCCCCCCCTTTTTTTTTTTTTTTTTTTTCTTTTTCAAATAACCTTTATCTGTAACATAGTAGGCAATACTATCAAAGCTTTCCAGTAAAGTCCTGTACTGGTCTTTCACTTACTAAACCAGAATGGTCCTAAGCTGGCCTCTAGCGACATACATTCCACGAGCTAGATGCATGAACAGCAGTCCCCGGGGCACTCTTTTATTAGCAGCATATTTAAAATCCAACTGTACTTAACTGGAATTAAAAATCTATGCCACCCAGTCCCTCACCAAACAAACCCCACATACCTGAATGAAACTGAATTCCCTCCAGTTTAAAGCATTGCTCACTGAAGGGATGGAGGTGACCGCTAGGAGGGAAAGTAAGCCAAGGCTCATTATACCAAAGGAAATATACATTTCAACTCTCCAAACTTCTTCCTCGTTCCAAGAGTTTTCAATATTTGCATGAACCTAACAAGAAAGCAAACGTGAATTTCCTTTGTTTGGTAGAATATTAACTGATTCAGCACAGAGTTCACTCTTGGCCTAACAATATGTCATATATTGACAGAACATTTGAGTTGCACTAATTCAATTTAACAAACTGTTATGGAGAACCTATTACTGGATGGTATTGTTCCAGGTGTGCGGGAAAGAGAAGGGAGAGGGCTTAAACAAAAAGAGGGCTAAGATTCTCTCCTTCCTCACCCACATGTGAGAAAGGTGGGTAAATCTGTCACCACATTTGTAATACATCATGGTGACAGGGACTCTGGAGTCCCAAGACCGTGAAATACTGAGTGGTTGGTTCCAGAGGGACACAAAAGAAGTGCTTGGCAGTTAGACTTAGTTTTCTGGTGCTTTTACAAGTTAGTTTAAACTTGGTTGAATATTTTGGGTACATTCTGGCCTTAGTTCAATTTAGAATCCAGGCAGGGAATTTCTAAACTACGTCTGTGCCTTCCTTTCTTACTTGAAGATTATTTACATGTTGATTTACCTCTTCTTACCTTCTTTTCCCCAGGAAGCTGAGACTTCCCTGAGGATAAAGCCCTAAGGAGTGCAAATACTTATCCACTTGAATGGCCTCATTATTATACTTTCCAACTGTCCAGTTGCCTCATTCAGTACTTTCCCTTACATTGATAATGCACATATAATCAAGCCAGAGTTTAACTCTGAATTTGTTGTATTCTGCATAGGGACTACTTTTAGAATTGTCTATTTACATTCAAACAATATAATTAGAGTATAAATCAAGGCTTGGATTCCTTGGGTTAAAGCTTTGGTTTAAGTAATCTATTCATGGAAAACATTCTAACTTAACACCAGCTTAACTTTTTGTCCAATTCCAGGTAACCAAACATACTTGAAATGAAAAAAAAAAAAGAGAAAAGATATTTCTTAGCCATTAGTTCCCTGAAGCAATCATACCAACACCCTGAAAAGAGCCACAGAGCTTCTCTGTGGATAAAGGCTCTTATTCTCATTTGGTGTCTATACAACAATACAGAATAACAGCATACTCCAGTATACCTGGAGATTACAACCTGAATCTATCTACAAGCCCTCCCAATTCATCCCTTTGTTCCATGAGTATGTTTTTTGAGTGTCTACAATGTGTCAGGCACAGTTCCATGCATTAGGCATATATCAGTGAACGAAACAAAGGTCCCTCCTCTTGTGAACTTACATTATGATGAGAGAAGGCAGAGAACAGTAAATAAACAAAGAACAAAAAGTGTCTTAGAAGGTGGTAAATACTATTGAACAAAGAGAAAGAAGAGCAGGTAAAGTAAGGGGCTGAGAGTACCAGGGTTGAGTCAGAAGCAGGTGGCAGAATGTAAATTGGTGTCCAAACTAAGGCCTCACTGAGGAGGTAAGAACTTGATGGAAGAAATTTTCACATATTAGGTATAGGGGAAGTCATTCTGGCTTATACACGATTTGGCTTGAACTTTATGCTAATTAGAACAGCCTGTCTTACGGCCTGTCAAACATACATTGGATATCAGCTTTACCATTAAAGAGAAGAATGTTGCCCATCATCAAGTTATACAAAGGGTTCAGTCACAACCCACTGTCAGTTGACAGCGGGCCCTGACAGGAATTCAGGAGGAAAAAAAACAGGATGAGGCTTTCTGTGCTTTGAAATATTGGCCCCTAGGTAGTTAAGATGCATATCTTAGGAAGAATTTCAATGACCCCAGATTCTTGCATATTCCCATATATAGAAAAGCACTAAAATCATTAACTTGAGATATCTGTTCTTTGTGATTAGCAGTAATTCTTTATCAAAGATGTATGTTTGACTACACTTATTTCCTAGCCAAAAAATTCATATACACACTGGCTCCTTCCCTGCCTCTTCAAAATAGTCCCCTCAGAGCTATTGAGAGGTTGTCTTCAGTTTGGCGCAAATAAAACTCTCTTCTATTCTTATTATTGATTGTTTATTGATTATTTGTGTCAACAAAATGAAGACTTGAAGGAGGTGAGGAAGCTGGTGGAGTAGATATCAAAGCCTTAGTATTCATTTAAGTGGTTATTTTTAGAGAGAATGGCTTAAAGAACATCAATCTAGTAATTTTTTCAAATTATTTTAGCTTTTATTGTTGAAACAAGTGTAAGTACTAGATGCTACATACTTGGACCATGATGCCTTGGTTTCTTATAAAATGCAAAAAGCTCTTACACATTTGTTTAGTACACACACGGCCCTCTGCTTTCACTGAGAAATGCTACATCAAAGAGCTTCAGTGAAACCCCTTACATTTGCTGAATGGAAATTATTGAGGAAAATCATAGTCTATTCCATCATCAAGCCCCTTCTATGAAGCTCTCCCAGAGATTTTCTTGAAGAGCTAAGTGCTAGAAAAGGTTCACCTGAGGAAGCAGTATCTTTCCTGCTTTATGATAACAAAAACCTTGTGTGTCTCCTGATCTTGACTTCCTATTCTGTTTTATATTTTCACTAGTTCTAATTTTATTGTGTATGTTTACCGAGAGCTGCCTTATTATTTCATGGAACATGGACAATTATAAAATAATTAACTGATGCTGAAAGTAATCACTGCAATTGTAACATTAAAAAAAGAAAACAAAACCCAGCTCTTTCTGCAAAGAAAGGGATAGTAGCAGCTTTTATTCTAAATGATTCTGAATTAGCCGCATAATTCTTGTGCAGAAACATTGTTTAAAGAACAATTCTTTCTCTTCCCTAAATATACCAAAATTTCTATTACAAGGTATGTAAAGCTTTACACTGTTTTAAATCTCACGTTTTACAAATTCTAATAATCACGTATTTTACTAGCATCAGATAAATAACAAGCACGTCCCATACCTGCTGATAAGCCATGTTGAGAAACAAGTATCTTTCTGACCTCCTCATTGGTAAGCAGAGGCTGTAGGCAACATGGACTGAAGCGAAGAAAAAGCTTAGTAATCCCAGCTGTTTTCTACACTGTAACCAGGTCTCCAACCAAGGTGGAAATCTCCTATACTTGGTGCCATAATAAAGCTGATAAGCAGCTGCTAGGAGACCTGCCAGGTACACCAGGGACAGCAAAGTAATGGCAACTATGGGCAAGGTTTTATTCACAATTTCAATAGGAATCTTGTAAAAGTCACTCTGCTGGTTTCTAATGTATGGATGAATCACATCTCTGACAAAAGAATAAAGAAAGAAAAACGTGGCCAGGCTTATGGCTACCACCACTGGCCCTCTCCAGAGAGTAAATAGTCGCAGGGGTAAATTTTCAATCTCCCTGGCTGATGATAATGATCCCAAGTCAATGGGAATAAAATTCAACTGACGGGCAAGTTCAATAACCTGTTGTCGAGCTTGAATATTGTTGCTGCATATATAAACCTATGGAAAAAACAGAAAACTCATCATTACTATGATTGCTTATAAAAATGGTAACAATCACACGCTCCATTTAATCCACAAAGCATCACTTAGGATGACCCTGCGTGATACAAAAAAATTAAGGAGATAAAGCATTCATTAATTTATTAATCTATTTATTTATAGGTTAAAATAGTATCATAAAAACAACAAAGTCCTTGCTACCATCAATGACATGAAAAGAAAATGCAGAAAAATCTAGCCTGAACCTGGGAATAGAAGTTCTTAGGGGAAGGGAGGCGGGAGGAGAGAAAGATTTCTGGATTACCAGGTTCTGAGCAGACAAGGTAAGGTCTTCCCTCCAACAGTCTAGGTGGAGTTTGAGCTGCAGGCCATGCCCCGCCCCTTTCCAGCTCTCTCACTCCTGCAGGGAACCTGGTGAGGCTGGCTCTCCAGGCTTTGGTGGACAGTACTTAGTTCTAGGACTGTAGTGATTCTGCCCAGTAGAGTGATTTCAAGCATTGCCCTTTATGGCTATTCAGCAAGGGAAAAAGATAAGCATGGATTCTGAATGGTTGAATTTGTAATTAAAACCTCTAAATGATATCATGATGCTATACTATTTATAAAATTTAACTTTTGGCTTAGAAACCAATTCACCAAAACCATGGATAATCTCAGGTATATTATTTCATTGGTTAGAATTATGAAATTCTTTCATCTTTAAATGAGGATAATATATTTGGTGGGGAAAAAATAGCATTAATAGGCTTAGTTAACTTAAACAGTAAAGTAACTGCCATTTTCTAAGAGCTGTTACCTCTATAGGAACTCTAAGATGGGACTGTGATCAGTGCGGGTGAGGGTGGGCTTTCAAACTACCAAAACCTCTTAGATATTGTAATGTAATTGAGGATTCACAAATATTTGTTGAACACCAGGTTCACAAGTTCCTGGCTGGAGTGAGCCAGGATTAGAGTTAGAAAAATTTTGCTATTAAATCTCTGAGCTATGTTTAGGGAAAACAAATTCCTAAATGTATCCCTGAGGATGTTTATATAAAGGCTCTGAAACAGACCACACTGAAATGCTTGCCTACTAAACCTAGTTACATAATGGTGAGAATGTAGAGCTCTTAGGATTATTAATTTTATCTAACATTAACCATATAAATGACAAAGTCTATAGTATTATACAAATGTTCATGAACTTCTAAAATGGAGCAGGGAAGGTGGCAAAATATATACCAAAGAGGTAAGGAAAAGCATTCTCAAATTTATTACAAGTGTGACAATGGTGGATTAAACTGTTTTTACTTCACTGGGAAAAAAACTACAAATTATAAAATTTTATAATAAACCTAAAAGAATAAATCAAACCTTCATAAAGCCACAAGGACTACAAAATACAAATGAAACTCTTTCTGTAGCTCACATTGAACTTAGTCTCTTGTTCTACAATTTCTTTTGTTGAATAATTAAAATTATCACAAATATGGGCAAAGGATTAAATTCAGGTTTATCTCTAATTTGCTAGATTTGTATCCATTGCCAAACCTTGGTTGATATGCAAAAGAAAAAAAGGATTCAGAAATACTCTCTAGGAAAGTAAGAAAGTATACATTCTTCCAAATTAAACACTTGAAAATGAATGGTTATCATGACTCTGATATGCAGCATATAGTGATGTAATACTTGAATTTATTTTCTTAGACATCTAATCAACTGTCTTTATGGACAAAAATAAAAGTATTTTATCATCATGCTTCATTATAATGCATAACCACACTTTTGAAAGATTTTTAAGGTGCACTATTTTATGTGTTTACGTATAAAAGCTCCCATTCCACAAAAGCATTGATGGAGCTCCCCATCTGCTTTATTCTCAAACTGAACTAAACAGAACTCATAGATTAAAGGAGAACCTGAGAAATCCAATCTGCTTCTACCTTCCCCACGCAGATTGAAATCTACCCTTAAAATAAAACAAACTGGACTATTTAAAATTCTATGAATAATCTACATAAAATAAAAGGTTCTTCTAAAGCATTCTTCTTCAGGATCATACTACATAGCACTTCGCTCAGAGGTGGGATACTGTTTACCAAATAGCTTCAAGGAAGGAGGAAGGGAGGATGGAAGGATGGGTGGGAGGGAGAGAGGGAAAGAAAAAAGACATGATTGAGATTGTTTTAATATTTGAGGAAGCAAGGAGATGGCCCATTATTCAACTGCCAACCTTGCCTTTTTCTTGAATTAGCTGATTATGACAGGAATGTTCCAGTTATTTTCTCAGCTTTTCACATCATTTTGGGAATAGAAATGTGCCCTTACAAGGTCAGGACACAAATCTTCAGGAGCTCATACATAGTTTTCAAAATGATAATCATTGGAGAGTGTCAAAAGTCAATTTTTAAATATATGATATTTGTTTTAACTATTTCAGTACAAAATACCATCTAATTAAGAATAAAAGTTAAAAATACATACTTGTCGGCTGGCATCCTTTGGTCCTAACTGAAGTGCCCAAGCTGAGATAACATTAAATCCTTTCACAATCAAGGAGTCTGGGAATAATGAAGCCAAATATTCTGCATTGGATTCTGGGTATTGGTTTATCCTCATGTTATTGCTCACATCAATCAGGATTTTACCCACAAGCAGATGTCTCAGGTCCCACAGGGAGGTGTAATGTTCTCTATGTATAGCAACAAATATTATATTTGTTTTTATTAGAGCATCTTCATGGTGAGTAACATCTACTACATGAGGAAAAAATTCAGAAGCAAACTTAGGATTTCTGCTTCCTATGACCACATGATAGCCACATCTAATAAGTCGAATGGTCAGGGATTTAGCAAAATCCCCACTTCCAATTACACCTACGGTGACCTTCCTTGCATCTTTGATACCATTTATGCCATTAGGCAAAAACGTTTCGCTAAGGCTCTTGGGGCTTCCCATCATAGAGATCGATTCCATGATACGGACTCTTCTAAGATCACCAGGGATATCCTAGGGGAGAGAAAATAAAATGCTCATCAATTACCTATTACCAAACATGAATACACTTCTAGATGTTATAACAACATCCCTTGTTTCTAGAGGTAAAATAGTTTGGCAAGCTATATAGCCTCGAACACTGCAAGACACAATTTGTAAGCTAAAAATGGATCTCGAAATAGAAAAATGACCTGTCACAAAGTTGATGTTCTAAAGTGGAGCTTCTCAAATTTTAATGCGTACTTAAATTACCTGAGAATCTTGTTATAATGCAGATTCTGATTCAGCAGGTTTGGAGTGAGGCCCAAGATTCTGCATTTCTAATAAGGTGATGCCAATGTTGCTGGTCTACAGGCCCCTCTTTGAACAGCAAGGCTCTAGAGTGCAAAAGGAAAGAGACTCAGGTTTTCAGCAAGGGAGAACTTTTTAAAAAACACAGTTCTAACAAGTGTGATTATCCAGTTTCTCAGCAGACCAGAGGCAGCAAGTCAGAAATGCCACTAAAGGTAGAGAAGGACTATAACAGTTCATCATAGCTCACAAGACAACAGAAAACAGAAAAACAATAATAAAAACCAAGAACTTATTTATAACCCCAAACTGTCTACAGTCATTTGTGATGGGGTCTACCTCAGTAGCTAGTGAGGGACTTTATTACTAAATGAGAGTAAGCTAAATCAGCTACTAAAGAATGAAACCTTGCACTTAAATAATATTTTCAGAAAAGTAGGCATCAAAATATAACAAAGAATTAATTAAATACAATAGACTTCCATCATTCACCCTATGTCCTATTAACTTATCATAGAGAAAGACAGCTTCCCTGTGTAAAGGGGGTTAATAATGTGTTGATGGTCTTAAAGTACACAGTACTTATGAAATCTTTTTCTTCCCGGTTTTTATTTTCCATTGGTTACATACAACATGATGCAGTTATTTTTTCTGGAAAAATCTGTCAAATTCTTTTCTGAGTGACTAACACCTTATAGGCTCATATTTGTTGTAACTTGCTCAACCATACCAATCAGATCACCGTGAATCAGTGTCACTGTTGGGTCTGGATAAAAAATACTCTTCCATTTTATCCGCAATGCACCATTTCTTTTATGCTAACAGCAGATGTGGATCACTTCAGAGAACTTAATGGATTTTACAGGAACAGGTGGAATGTTTTAAAAAACATTTTGGGGGGTTTTTACTAAATGAGATTTGAAATTACTGGAGCAAGGAAAATCCAACTTTTTACCCTAGAACTGGAGCATATTCAATGACTCCAAATACATCAGTAAATTAATCTTTAAAAAGATAATAATATTACCTAATACTCATATAGCATACACTGTGCCAGCTCTGTTCTTTACAAATTAACTGAGTGAATCCCCACAACTACCCTATGAGATAGGTACTAATACTGTCATGCCCATTTTGCAGATGAGGAAACTGACACATGCAGAAGATAATTTGTACAAGGTCACAAGAGAGAAACTAGAGGAACCAGGATTAGAACCCAGGCAGTCTAGCTAAGGTATGTGTCATCTGGGTGCGTGTAAGGAATTTAAGGAAGATATGGGGGCGGGGGCAAGGTGGAAGAGTGATGGTTGTGTTCATATTAGTGTATTCTCCTTCTCTGGTGATGTCGTTGCTCCTTAGCATTACCTACTCATCTTAATGTCTAACTTGGATCTTGGGAAAGGAGAAAACTCACTATTTTTTAATCTATTACATGTTTCATTTCATACTTTTCAAGATATAAGGGGTGATAATTCTTTCTTTTCCCTTGGAGTGACCCCATACACCCTGAAAGGCAGGTGGGGGTCAGAGGCGTCAGGGTAGTAGAAAACTGTCAACATCTTCTTGGAGATATTGTTGGCCACTTGGAGAATCAGGAACAGTTAAAGGAATCAGAAGTAATTAAATCAATGCTCATTTCATTAAACAATTCAAGGTGAACTGGCCAACCTACCCCTAGTCATATACATTATCTAAGGGTAAAAAGAGTTAACTAAGACTCACACACCAGAAACCAAGCTTCCTATATCCCAGTCCCAAGTTCTTCTGAGTAGAGACTGTAGCATCTCCCCAAACGTAAGAATTTCAAAATCTTTAAATGTAAGAATCATGATGATCAAGACCTTTTCAAATGAAAAACAAAAACAAAACAGTATCACTTATCTGCTTATTTTACAAAGCAAGTTCAAACCCCTTCTGCACATCAGAATGTGAATAGGTTAAAATACATTAGGGCCTAATAATGTCATCTCTGGGTACCTCATTATACCCTGTATTTGATACATATTAATAAGTGACTCTGTCCTAACATGTCTGGGCCTTATTCACATTGTATTTCTAATGGCAAGTTCTGACTGTGCCTACAAATAGAAGTTGGCCTAAAAAATGAGACTCTTTTCATCAATGTGTTAAGGAATGTAAAAGCATTCATGAGAGGAAAAAAAGAAACAACCTTTAATAGATCTGAGAGATGGATTATTTGTGTATTGCTGAAAGCATATAATAATACTATATGCTTGTGTGCTATTTCATAGTTCACAATATTTTCACATATATTACCTTATTTAATTCTCAGATGGCTGTGAAGTACATATTATGCCCATCTTAAAGATGAGGAAAGAGAGGCTTAGAGAACCTTAGCAATTTATCAAAGACAGTACAGTTGGTAGTTAACACAAGGCTTCAAATACGAGTCTTTTGACCTCTGCTCATTCTAATATTGCAGTGCAAACACCGTATGGGGAATCTTAAAACGGTCTAGATCACCAAATGTCACCCATTAACTTTATTCTCCAAAAGAAATACTAACTCTAAATTGTTCAAACTTAGGATAGTTTTAGGTAAATCCAAAGCTATAAGGTTAGGAATTCTAGCTACCAGTCAATCGTTCAAATCAATCAATCAACAATAAATCCAATTTTTAGATCAAAACCAACCAAAGACCTAAATTTATTAATACTACAAAACAAAACATGATTGGTTGATGGGTATCTCTCGGAGAACCCCCAGATAGCAACTCATTTTCTTTTGGGGCTCTGCAAACACTGTGAAGGTGTGTACTGCTTCAAGAGGGAAGGGAAAAAGAGCCGAGAAGTATGTCCGTATCCTGTGGAACCCATCCGTACACAGACTTAAAAGCAATGCATCTCCACAAACTATGGGAGCTGAGACACTGGAGCAAAACCTCATCAATCACTTTACAATTTGCTAAGCCATCATTTTGGATCACTTGATTAACAGCTGAGTTGAAGTTTACAATCATGATATCCATAAAAAAATGGGGTTATAAGAAGTGAATTATGTCAATAGCTGAAAAAGGTTTACCTATTTACAAAATAAGAGTAATAAGCACCTTACATTGTACATTTCCACTGACAAGGAGTGATGCAACTATAATCTAAAGGCAGATCTACTCTGCTGTGATCCAGCGTGAATTTATCCAGGCCACTGTGTGCTTTGCACATAAGAGATAAAGAAGAGAAGCATGGTGCGTACACTTAAGGAGTTTACATTCCAGTTAGGAAGAGACAGTATGTACTGGGAATAAAAAGCAGAAAAAAACCCCTCATATCAGCATATAATTAAGAACTAGACTGTATGATCAGAGCATAGTTATTCTAGAAAATCAGGGAGAGAAAAATATCACATGGTGTTCCCTTACCTCAAGTCATTCTATATATTTATGAATTGTACTTGGGAAATAATCTCTAAATTACACAGAATGTCTTCAAGCCAGGTTCATGACAGTACACTACAGGCTCATTCTAGCTTAAAACCATAAGGATCCAAAATTAAATTTGGCTTTCCGTGACCTTACTTTAAAAGGGCTAAGGCACTGGTTCCCAAAATATGAAGCTATCACTGGTTGACAGCAATTAAAAAGTATATGGATACAACAGGGCGTTTTTCATAAAATTATTCAATTTAACAAATTGTCCTTTACTCTGAGAGTATCTCTTAACTACTGGTCAAAATGTCCTTTTTTTCATGAAAGGATAGTGATAACAGCTGTTTGAGTTGGCAGTCCTATATAGATCCTCTCCCTCTCCTTTTTATTTTACTGGTCTGACATTAGGAAACTCTATATAAAGTGCACCTTAAGCCTGTTGGAGAGAAAACATTTCTGGGGAGGGGAGAAAAGCACCTTGGAACAAACTTCCTGCTGCTACAGATGTCTGCTTAATCCTCAGCTGAAATATCAAATATCCCAATCTAATTTTCTGTGACTAAATTGTGATTCTTACCATCATGATCTACATTCCCTACATTCTCAGCATTTAAATAAACATATAAAACCCAACTGTTTATAAAAAATAAAGTATTTCTTTGAGGGAAGAGGTGGGGTTTTTCTTTAGGTTTTTATGTTTTGGAAGAAATTCTTAAGCCCTTTAGACAATGCCAGAAGCAAAGCTGCAATTCTGCTTGAAAAATTAGAATGTGATTTCTTAACGCATGGTCCCTGAACCAGCGGCATCAGAATCACCTAGGAACTTGTTAGAAATGTAATTTCTTAGGCCCTACCGGAGACCTCCTAAATCAGAAACCCTGGGAGTGGAGCCCAGCAATCTGTATCATAAAAAGCCCTCAGGTGATTCTGATGCACATTAAAGTTTGAGAATAACTGTCCTAATATAATGCAGTCCAATCACTATTCGCTATTTGAATATTAAAATCCACTTAAGTCAGACTATTAAATTCTTTCCCTCAGCTGAAACTTTTGGGTAATCTGTATGCATCCTCATTTAAAAATCACTTTCCAAAAATTACAAAATAGTAATTTTATTAAAACTATGCAGATCTATTCTTTGAAATTCTGTTTATAAACTATGGTAATTACAAATGATTCATTAATATTTCATACTTGGATCTGAGTGTCTTTTTGCGTTAATGTTTTATAGAACCAAAAGATTTTCAGAAAATATAATAGCATTAAAGCAAAAGTCTGACTAACTCCAAGACTCCCAGACTTTTCAAATAACCAGAATTTTAATGAGATATTCAAAATTACAAGTAACTTCCAAGATATTTCCTAGGCTTAGTATGTATTCAATATATACGTTTATATGGGTATGATTTTATGATGTTTCTAGGTCCTAAATCATCAAAACAAAACTTTATATGTTTATTATGTTGCAATTGCTAGGGTAAGAAAGCAGTCTAATTCATGGTAGGAAGATTTTCAACAAAAAAGCGTTCTGGTTGAATTTAGGTTAGTCTAGAAATTCAATTTTTAAAATGTATTACTCAAGGACTTCAGTTAATAAAAAGCTTTAGGATCATCTTCAATAAATTAAAGCAACAACATCCCAAGACCGCACCACCAACCCACTTTTCTTCTGTGTTTAGGCCAGAGAAGAAGCTATATACATCCTTCCATCCACCTCATAGTATATATAGCCTGCTATATCAAGCACAGCCATGTCTCCTATGCATGCCTGGGCTTTCACAGCACTGCAATTTAACATGACCAGGGGGTATGTCTAAAATGAATCTTGGAGTAGCAGGTTTTATAATGGCTGAAATAATTTCCCCATCTTATAACCTTGTTGCAGATGGTACTCTGAGATAAGGACACCTATATTTATTGGCTAGCAAATACAACTTTTTCTACATTGCAGTAACTGATTCATAAACAAATAATCTTCTATGATGGGCCTGCTATTCTAGCCTCTACACAAACCCCTCTCCCTAATTTCAATACCATACCATAAACAGTTTACCAATGGCACCAATGCCCACTGGGTGCTATGAACTTTAGGGGTCTCTGATGATTGACATCAATTTAGAAATCAGTCCACAACCAAAGGTCATAATGATACTCACCCATCCATCCCCAACCATTCCCCCATCCAATGTCTTACTGAGCCCTATCCACCAGGCATGCAGCTAGATGTTAACACTCCAATGATACAAAAGAGGCAGTGGCTTCCTGGCCATCCAAGCAACATGATTAAATTATGAATATTGAAGCATATATAACAACTAAAAAATAAGTTTTATTTAGGTGAAATATACATATCATGAAATTTGCCCATTTTAAATGTATAAATTAATGATTTTCAGTATTTACAGTTATATAAACATCTCCACAATCCAATTTTAGAATATTCCCACTAGCAGTAACTGTTATTACTCAAATTTTAATAAAACCTGCCGAGAGTATAGGTCTCTTTAAAAAAAATCCTACTTCCCACAATGTCCTGAAAGCCCCACTGGCTTTTTTTTTTTTTTTTTTTTTTTGCGGTATGTGGGCCTCTCACTGTTGTGGCCTCTCCCATTGTGGAGCACAGGCTCCGGACGAGCAGGCTCAGCGGCCATGGCTCACGGGCCCAGCCGCTCCACGGCATGTGGGATCTTCCCAGACCGGGGCACGAACCCGTATCCCCTGCATCGGCAGGCGGACTCTCAACCACTGCGCCACCAGGGAAGCCCCCCACTGGCTTTTATACACAGCAGATTGTGACTTCAGTTTTGCTGACTGTGCTGGATGCTATGGGAGTACCAGAAGGTCCCACTCACTGCTTGGGTTAAGTGCAGAGGCAGAGCCTCAGTCTCAGAGCTGCCTCTTCCCACAACAGAGAATGACCTTCTAAAGCAGCAGTTCTCAGCTCCAGCTGCACCCTGGAGTGACCTGAGGAGCTTTACCACATAGTGATACCTAGTCACCACTGCCCCTCCACCCCGATTTTTATTTAATTGGTCTGGAGTTCAGCCTGGGTATCAGGATTTTTTAGGAGATCCTCAGGTGTTTTAATATGCAGCCAAGATCAAAAACAACTCTACTAAAAGAGTTAGGATTCAACCTCATACTTATTTTGGTATTTGGAGAAAATAGATGTGGCTTTTTGATCCTCAGTTACACTCCTTTTCACACTGTTGTTTGTAATAATGAAAAATAACCCTAGCAAGAGACTAACAGCTGCCCTTGAATGCTGGAAGCTGTAGAATATGCATGCAGCCCTTTCCCCTTTCTCAAGCAGGCTCTGAGCTATCTCAGAAGGTCCACTCACTACTTTGCAATTTCCTCTCTTCATTTTTTGGAAAGGGCAGTGCCGTTCCTTAAATGTGTTATCCCACCACACAGCATACTTTGTTCCTGTTACTTCATAACATTCAAAATTCAGAATGTTCCAGTGAGGGTGTCTCTTCTTTCCACTTGACGAGGGGCGCCTCTCCTCAGTTCTCCAGGCATCAGAGGTTCTGCTGACCTGAGCAGATGAGAATTTCCAGGTGGACCGACTATCAAGCTTTAATGTGGGTATGATCATCTAGGGATCTTGCTACAATGCACATTCTAATTCTCCAGGTCTGGGGTGGTGGGGGGCTTGAGAATGTGCAGTTCTCCCAAGCCCCCAGGTGATACCCATGGTCCTAGTTCATGGGCCACATTTGGACTAGCAAGGCGCTAGAGTTTCTGTACCTTTTGTTTTGATCTTATTCACAGGTAATACAGACTAGATAATTGAAAAGACTATGACATTTATAGAAAGTTTTGTTTATGTGGTGTCGAGGAGAAAGAATAGGCCCAGGCTTCTGAAATCACCTTGTTTTCTGAGTCTTAGTTTCCTTTGCTTAATGGAAAACAAAAAGTTGTACTTGACTCTGCATTCCTTCCCAACACTAAAATTCTTTTGTTTCCAAGAATTATAGCTAGATAATAACGGTAACTGCTAGCTTTTATTTAACACTGTGACACTTCTACTTTATGAGCTCCATCTAACAGTGTGATTTAAGTAGCATATGGGTTCCTTGAAATTTCAAGGTCACAGTTTCCTTCAGTGGACATCTGACTTGACGTATGCATTTAAATCTTAAAGTATATTATCAAGCTAAGAGAATTCCATTACACTCAGATACATGAAATCCTAAGATTTTCAATTTAGAGGGGTTTCCTTGACATCCCTCTGGCTGAATGGCAGCTGTTGTGCTATATTAATTTTATAAAACAGAACAGAATTTGTTTCACATATAAACATCTACAGCATTAATTGTTGAATAACAGTAACTCTGAAAGGGCTGTCCTCAGAGATCTTGATGACATTCACAACCTGCTGATTTGGATATGTTATCAAGAAAATGTAATCCTCCAGGGCCATGAGATGAAGTTAGTGTATTTTTGACTTTGAAAGCCACATCTGAACCTTTCTTCTTCTGTCCCGCAGACCCCAAGCTCCTTTGAACCCCATGGCACCTTGTAATACCCTGTCCCTATACTCACTGCTGTCATCTACTGACTTCTAGCTTATTCATTATCACTAGTGACTTTGGCCCCCAATACATACAAACTCTTCCTCTCTCTACCCCAGCAGTTGTCATCCTTGTCTACTCCTTCATCGTTCGAATGGATGAAGCATTCAACCTCATGGCTTCATTTCCTTCACTTACTCATCTAAGGCAATGAATCTTTGCCTCCATCACACCTCAGATATCTCCAAGCACTATCTCTTAGCCTTCCAATAACCTTAGTCAAATGTTCACACTGATAATTGCAGATGGTAGAAGAAATCTGATCCACTGACTATATTCTCACTCTCCCGGTTTCTTTATCCATCCTAGATTCCACAGTGTATATTTATCATTACTCACTTAAAAAGATCGACTCTTGTTACAGACTAAATGTTTATCATCCCCTATCCCCCAACAGTTCATATGTTGCAATCCTAACCCCCAATGTAATGGTATTAGGATGTGTAACCTTTGGGAGGGGATTAGGTCACAAGGGTGAAACCTTTATCAATGGGATAAAAAGAGAGCCCAGAGAGCTCTGGGCTCTCTTCTGCCATATGAGGACACAGTGAGAAGTTGGCTGTCTATGAACCAGGAAGTAGGCCCCTACCAGACTGAATCTGCCGTTGCTCTGATCTTGGACTTCCCAGCCTCCAGAGCTGTGAAAAATAAATGTTTATGGTTTAAGCCACCCAGCCAGTGATATTCTGTTATAGCAGCCTGAACAGATTAGGACAACTCTCTTGCTCTCCATCACATCCACTTGGCAAAACTCAAGCCCTGGAAGAACCCAGCTATCCATTTTCACTGTATCTGTATCCAAGTTGGTGAAGGCTGCTAAAGAAAAATCAGACAACGCAGCTCACCTTCAATTCACAATCATTAACCTCACCTATCAAAGGACAGTCTGTCCACTTCTGTCCTGGAGACCATCCCTTTTCTCCTCCCAAGCAGCTGTGGTTATGATCTCCTCATAGACATCTCAAACTTAACAGGTTCAAAACAAAACACTTTTTCTACCCAGAACTGTTTGCATTCATCCAAATTTCCTGCTCTCAGTAAATGATATCATTGCTCAAGCCAGAAATCTGGGAGTGATCCTCCAGTCCTTGTTTTCCCTCACCCTTGACATAAAATCCAACACCAGGGCTTCCCTGGTGGCGCAGTGGTTGAGAGTCCGCCTGCCGATGCAGGGGATGCGGGTGCGTGACCCGGTTCAGGAAGATCCCACATGCCGCAGAGCGGCTAGGCCCGTGAGCCACGGCTGCTGAGCCTGCGCGTCCGGAGCCTGTGCTCCGCAACAGGAGAGGCCACAACAGTGAGAGAGTCGCGTACCGCAAAAAAAAAAAAAAATCCAACACCAACTTCTGTTTTCCAAAATATTTCTTAAATCCCTCTCCAATGACACCAGCTTAATCCAGGTCTCTCTCCTCTCTCACCTGAACTCTGCAAACATTTTCTAATGGTCTCTCTACTTACTCCTTTGCCTCTTTCCAAACCATTCTCTAGGAAGCAGCTAAGATCATCCTAAATTGTAAATCAGATGATGTCTTTCACCTCCTTAAAAATCAGTGGCTCCCAGTTGCATTTTGAACTGCAGTCACCTTCTTGACCTAAATGAACCTGACCTGAAGACTCTGAATGAACTAGCTAGTCTCAGCACAACTCTTTTTAAAAAATATTTTATTTATTATTTATTTATTTAGGCTGCACCAGGTCTTAGTTGGGGCACAGGAGATCTTCGTTGCAGCATATGGGATCTTTTAAGTTGCGGCTTGCGGACTCTTTAGTTGTGGTGTGCATGTGGGATCTAGTTCCCTGACCAGGGATCAAATCCGGGCCCTGTGCACTGGGAGCACGGAGTCTTAACCACTGGACCACCAGGAAAGTCCCCCAGCACAACTCTTCAATGTCATCCTGTATGACTGTTATTCCCAATGGTCCAGCCACAGCATCCTTTTCTTGAAGTAGAAAAGACCAATCACTTTCCCATCCTGTGAACACTGCACATCCTATCATGTCTCTTCAATACAATGATTCACTCCAGTTTTGTTCTGTTTTGAGCCCCTGTAAGGTTTCCTTTCTTATGTAACTGTTCTTTACTCATTACTATTTCCCCCACCAGAAAATAAGCTCCTTGAGGGCAGAACCATGTTTGTCTTGTCCATCATTGCCTCCACAGTGCCTGGCACATAGTATATACATAAGAATGCAATAAATATTCTTTGTTGTCAAATGCATCCAAAAATGTCAGAACCAGAAGAGATGTAATAGGTCTCTAGATAAGATCCCTCATTTTGCTGATGAAGGCTTGTGGGCCGAAAGCGGGTGATATGTCAATGTCATGGTTAAGTCAATGTCATGGTTACTGGCTGAGCACACACAGAATAAATGCATCTCCTGATGCCCTGAATGCCCTTTATTGAAACTGCAGTATTAGAATATAATTACGCTCATTCACTTTAAGTCTATTTACCATGTCACTAGTACAATAAAAAGTGACCTGGATACAGTTTTTCATTTCCTTTCTGCACAATTAGCTCAATTCATCATTATTAATACTGTCTCATTCCCTTACCCCTCCACCCCCCCAATGACTGACAAGCTAAGAGAAAGAAACTGCAGCCATTCCAATTATGTTTCTAAATATGCTGCAAAATCTCTAGGACAGGTGTTTTTCTTCTGTAGATAGCTTTTAAGCTTTGAAACAAGAGAGAGCTGTAGAGTAAAAAAAAAAAAGTAAATGGAGAGCAACACGACGAGGAAATAATAAAGGTGAAAAAAGTGTATGGGGTGTGATGGGGTACTGGTTTGGAGAGAATTAAAAAGGTTCCCAGCATCAGGGCTGTTAACAGGACTAGAATCCAATCAAAGTCAAGAGGGTGGCGGTGAGGCAGGAGTTCGAATTCTACTTGCACTTTCACCCACAGCAATGAGTGATAATTAACCATGGCCTGGAATAAGTTTTTCCATCTAAAAAATGTACAGCCTGAGAAGTAAAAACTGACATCAATCCTTCTCCAAGGGGTGGGGAAGATAATAAATGGAAATCTCTCGACAAAAATTCTCTTTAACTCCCTGCTTTATTTTAAGAGCAAGATTTTTGGGGCATAATTTTTAACAAGTTTTGGCTGTGGCTGAATACGGGTCTCTGATAATTTAGAACACTCAAAGAAGAGGCCAGTTACTTTCTAACACATAATGGCCTAAACACACCACGGTCACATCACTGGGTAATAAACAAAATGACTACTAGAAATACTTAGATTTCGAAAAGCAGCGCTGCCCTATCTTCAATGAAATGCCCCGCATGAACCCAAAGTGGTAAGGAGACTATCAGGGAGGCTAAGGTAACCTGCCCGTCCTCTCCCTTTGGGGCACATCCTACCTGGGACAATGTCTCTCCTGGCCTCCTTTCTCCTGGGCCCAACCAACCTCAGGACTTTCTGGGAGCTCGGGGAAGTAGGGGGCGGGATCCGTGGAACAGACACCCTTCCCACTCCCCGCCTCTAGGTACCAGGCGATCCAGGACCCCAGCAGCTCCGGCGGACGCCGCAGACGGCGCGGAATCCAGAGGAGGAGGGATGCAAGCGCTTGGCGCCGACCGCATCTGGGTCCCCAACTCCGCCCCCGCCACCGCGTCTAGAGCTCTCTCTCTCCCCCCAGCCCGCTCACCTCCGCGCCCTCCGCGCCGCGTAGGGGCGGGCCTCGCAGTTCTCAGCGAGCAACGCCGATTCTCCAGGGGCCTCGCCGGGCTCTAAGGCCTAGGAACCGCGCCTCCGGCCCGCGGCTGTACACTGGCTGCAGCGGCGGTCACGCTCGGGCAGCTTCCCCGCCTCCCCAAGCTGGATCGCGCGGGATCCTCCCCGGGCAGGGGAGGAGGAGAGAGGGCGGGAGGAAGGGCGGTGCGCGGAGGCCGGCCTCGCAGGACGCGCCGCTAGGGGCTGCGCTCAGTGAGGGCGCAGAGCGCGGAGCGAACCCCGGGACGCCGAGTGGAGGGCCTAGCGGGCGAGGTGGGAGTGCCGAGGAGCCGGGGAGGAGTCGGAGAGCTCGGAGCGGGGGAGGGGCAGGCGTGGGGAGAGCGCGGCAGGACGCGGAGCGCCGAGAGGGCCAGCAGAGGGGCGGGGAGTCTGGGCCGCACGGCTCCAGCTTCGCGCTCCCCGCCTCCCCCCACCCCCAAACCTTCTGGGAGCTGCCGCGTATCCGCCCTCGGCCTGCGCCTCCCTGCAGGGCTCCCGCAGGGTTCCTTTTGAAGCCTCTCTAGAACAGTTGAGCCCACTTTTCTCCTCCACTGCGTGAGTGCTGTGTGGTCGCCTTTCCACTCTAGACTTTGCTTTTTATTACACTCCCATCCCCTTCCCCACTCAGTTCCTGACAAGTCTCCAAGAAACTGCGCTTTTTATCCTGTACGTGTTCTTTCCCTCACCTCTACCCACCCAAATCCTCTTTTGGCTGGACTGCGTCCTTGGAGTAAAATGTTCAGAAATGCCCTTTCGTGAACCACATTTAAAAACTCACTGGGGGGCTTCCCTGGTGGCGCAGTGGTTAAGAGTCCGCCTGCCAATGCAGGGGACACGGGTTCGTGCCCCGGTCCGGGAGGATCCCACATGCCGCGGAGTGGCTGGGCCCGTGAGCCATGGCCGCTGAGCCTGCGCGTCCGGAGCCTGTGCTCCGCAACGGGAGAGGCA
>NW_006779016.1:696891-753654 GCF_000442215.2 Lipotes vexillifer | reverse complement strand
CAGGCTCAGTAGTTGTGGCTCACAGGCCTAGTTGCTCTGCGGCATGTGGGATCTTCCCAGACCAGGGCTCGAACCCGTGTCCCCTGCATTAGCAGGCAGATTCTCAACCACTGCGCCACCAGGGAAGCCCCCGCCATGTTCTTCATTTTTTTTTTTTTTAGATTCCATATATATGTGTTAGTATATGGTATTTGTTTTTCTCTTTCTGACTTACTTCACTCTGTATGACAGACTCTAGGTCCATCCACCTCACTACAAATAACTCAATTTCATTTCTTTTTATGGCTGAGTAATATTCCATTGTATATATGTGCCACATCTTCTTTATCCATTCATCTGTTGATGGACACTTAGGTTGCTTCCATGTCCTGACTATTGTAAATAGTGCTGCAATGAACATTGTGGTACATGTTTCTTTTTGAATTATGGTTTTCTCAGGGCATATGTATCCATTCAGCCAGTCTGTGTCTTTTGGTTGGTGCATTTAATCCATTTACTTTCAAGGTTATTATCGATATGTATGTCCCTATTACCATTTTCTTAATTGTTTTGGGTTTGTTTTTGTAGGTCTTTTTCTTCTCTTATGTTTCCCACTTAGACAATTTCTTTAGCATTTGTTGTAACACTGGTTTGGTGGTGCTGAATTCTCTTAGCTTTTGCTTGTCTGAAAAGCTTTTGACTTCTCCATTGAATCTGAATGAGATCCTTGCTGGGTAGAGTAATCTTGGTTGTAGGTTTTTCCCTTTCATCGCTTTAAGTATATCCTGCCACTCCCTTCTGGCCTGAAGAGTTTCCGCTGAAAAATCAGCTGATAACCTTATGGGGATTCCTTTGTATGTTATTTTTTGTTCCCTTGCTGCTTTTAATATTTTTTCTTTCAATTTAATTTTTGTTAGTTTGATTAATGTGTGTCTTGGTGTGTTTTTCCTAGGGTTTATCCTGTATGGGACTCTCTGTGCTTCCTGGACTTGGATGACTATTTCCTTTTCCATGTTAGGGAAGTTTTCAACTATAATCTCTTCAAATACTTTCTCAGTCCCTTTCTTTTTCTCTTCTTCTTCTGGAACCCCTATAATTTGAATGTTGGTGCATTTAGTGTTGTCCCAGAGGTCTCTGAGATTGTCTTAAATTCTTTTCGTTCTTTTTTCTTTATTCTGCTCCTCAGCAGTTGTTCCACCATTTTGTCTTCCAGCTCACTTATTCATTCTTCTGCCTCAGTTATTCTGTTATTGATTCCTTCTGGTGTATTTTTCATTTCAGTTATTGTGTTGTTCATCTCTGTTTGTTTGTTCTTTACTTCTTCTAGATATTTGTTAAACATTTCTTGTGTTTTCTCAATCCGTGCCTCCATTCTATTTCCAATATTCTGAATCATTACTGTCATTACTCTGAATTCTTTTTCAGGTAGATTGCCTATTTCCTCTTCATTTATTTGGTTTTGTAGGTTTTTACCTTGCTCCTTCATTTGTGACATATTTTTTTGCCATCTCATTTTTTTTTTTTTTTTTAATGAGTGGGATTGTGTTCCTGTCTTACTGGTTGTTTGGCCTGAGGTTTCCAACACTGGAGTTTGTAGGGTAGAGCTGGGTCTTCGTGCTGAGATGAGGAACTCCGTGAGACCTCACTCCAATGAATATTCCCTGGGGTCTGAGGTTCTCTGTTAGTCCAGTGGTTCGGACTTGTAGCTCCCACCACAGGAGCTTCAACCGGACCCCCAGATGATGAACCAAGATCCCACAAGCCACGTGGAGCAGCAAAGAAAAAAAGAAAAGAACAGTAACAAAGTAAAACATAAAATTAGACTAGGAAATTAACAGATATGTTAGAAAGAATATAAAATTAAAATATAGATGAATCAACAACCAGAAGGTACATCAGTATCACGATAGTAAAAAAGAGGAGGGAAAAGAAAATAAAAAATAGAAAGAAAGGAAAAAAAAGGGGGGGGGATGGCCTTGGCTGTGGAGGGTGAGGCCTATGCTTAGGACTTTTCCAGCCCTGTGGGCTGTGGGGGGGTGGGGCTTAGGCTCAAGGAACAGAAGGGGACCCAGGCGTGCCCCCCACCCCTGGTCTCAGAGGGTGGAGGACCTCCTCTGGGAGCCCAGCAGGCTTCCTGGGCTCGAGTGGGTGGAGCAAACGCCTTCCGCTCCTCTCCTGCTCCTCTCAGATTTCTACTCCCTCCTGCCTTTCCTGATCTCTCAGGCCTCCCTCCTATGCCCCCAGGACCCACTCGGCCTGGAGGGGGCTTTGGAGGGCAGGGGACCGGCCTGGGAGCTCAGCAGTCTCCCTGGCCCGAGTGGGCCAGGCGATTGCCCTCCGCTCCTCTCCAGCTCTTCCTGGAGAGAGCCTCCTGCCTACCTCTCCTGATCTCCCCTGCCTCAGAGGCACCGATCCTGTCTGACCTACACTTCTCCTCACCCCTCAGTCCCCCTACGTCCTACCGGTTCACTTGGACGTTCCTCCCATCTCCTTGGGCATCAGAGTCTCCCACCATTGGCCAGCAGGCACCCTAATTGTGGGGAGATGCCAACTCCGTGTCTTCCCACACCGCCATCTTGACTCTGCTGCTGGCCTAGAGGTTTTAACACAAATTTTTCTTTGAAGTTGTTATACAATTGAATAACTTTAGAGTCGTAGTTGCCAGAGTGTGTAACTTCAAGCCCTTGTTCCTCAAGATACTCCTCCAAGTAATACATTCACTACAAAAGTATTTATTGAGCTCCTGCTGTATGCCCTGGCTGAGGCACTAGGAACAACAGTGAAGAAGAGAGATACACTTACCTGTCCTGTTAGAATTTATAGTTCGGTGGAGAAGATAAATTAGTAAACAAGTGCAAATGAGGTTTACACAAATTTGTTTATACAAGTAAAATAAATGTAAATCATGATGAAAATAACAGACTTTGAAGTAAATAATATGAAGAACCTCTTTCTTTTAGAGATTCACAATGCATATTAGTGGATTAAAGGCTCTGAGGACTTCTACCTAAAAACATTTGCTAACATCTTCCCAACAAATTCCCAAATTTTTTTTAGCACTGAATCTTTGTGAGCAATGCTATTAATAAAATAGAACCATTTTTGTGGAACAGTGCTTTTTGAAACCAAAGAATCCAATAAACATAAAATTCTGTTAACATTACCTTACATTTTTTGCCAAAGCACATTAACAGGTTTTAATAAATTTATATGTATATAATCTGTTTGAAATAGATTGAAGATAAAATTATATACAAACATGTTACATATATTAATAAATTTTAATAGATTTATAAGTATATTTTATAGATTTTGTCTGAAGATAAAATGATACAGACACATTTATAAATCTATTAGAGTATATGAGTATATATCTGTATAAGACAGATATTTTGTAGCTAATGTTGTTTCATGAATGAATTTCCATATATCAACATAGTCCAGATGCTTATAATTATTAGCTGCTATGTAGTCCGTAATATTGGTATAGAATTGTTTTCTTAACCCTCAGCTTTAGGATAATACATTTTCTGACTCTTTTGCTATTGTAACTAACACTGCCTTCTTTGAAAAATTTACTCTCTGTGATATTAAGTGGAAGGAATATTTCTGATATCAGTATTTAAACATTTAAAATGTATATTTTTTAATGATAAGCTTCAAAATTTCAGTAAAAGCAGATTTGATTCTGGATCTCATAGATGACCACTTTATAACTGAGTACAAGTATGCAATTTCAGAACCCATGTTTTTTGCATTTATCATTGCATTGGTGCCTAGCAGTATCACCCTGTCAAAGCCTAATGAGAGAACTCACAGCTGAACAATAAAAAGACAAATAACCCAATTATAAAATGGACACATGATTTGAATACATATTTCTCCAAAGAAGATATGCAAATGACTAACAAGAACATGGAAAGATGCTCAACGTCATTAGTTCTTAGAGAAAGGCAAATCAAAATCACATGAGGCATCACTTCACACCCACTAGTATGACTATAATCAAAGTCAGTATATAATATTAAGAGTTGATGAGAAAGTAGAGAAATTAGAATCCTCATACATTGCTGATGGGAATGTAAAATGGTGCACCTATTTTGAAATAGTTTAACAATTCTACTCCTAGGTATATACCCAAGAGAATTGAAAACATGTCCTTAGGAAATCTTGCACTCAAATGTTCACTGCAGTATTATTTCTAATAGCTCAAAAGTGGAAACAACCTAAATGTCTTATCAATTGATAAATGTACAAATGAAATGTAGTGTATTCATATAATAGGATATTATTCAGACATTATAAAAATAAATGAAGTACTGATACAGACTACAGCATAGATGAAAAATTAGTTCAGGTGAAAGCTGCCAGACACAAAAGCCCATATATTTTATGATTCCATTATATAAAATGTCCAGAATAGGCAAATCCATACAGACAGAAAATAAAGTAGTAGTTGTTAATTTACTGGCTGATGGAAAAGGGGATGGGGAAATGACTCCTTAATGGGTAGGGGATTTCTTTTTTTTTTTTGGGGGGGGGGAGATTTCTTTTTGATATGATGAAAATATCCTAGAATTAGATAATGGTGATGGTTGCACAACTTTGTGAATATACTAAAAACTACTGAATTGTACACTTTAAAAGAGTGAACTTTATCGTATGTGAATTATATTTCAATAATAAAAAATAGTATCAGGAATTGTCTAAAAAAATTTAATGAGTGAGCAAATATAGACTTAGTTTCTAACAAGGCATTCGCTTCTAGTGAAGACCAAATAACATTAATTTGTGCTCTTCCAAGGTATATTTAGCAGTTGACAGAAGAGAAAATAGGGATGGGAGAAATTAGTCACTATCCAGCTCATTTTAATTAAAACTTTTTTTATTACATAAATTACAGGTATACAATATAGTGGTTCACTTTTTAAAGGTTATACTCCATTTGTGATTATTATAAAATATCAGCTATATTCCCTGTGTTGTACAGTATATTCTTGTAGCTTATTTTATACCTAATATTTTGTACCTCTTAATCCCCTACCCCTATATTGCCCCTCTTTCCTTCCTTCTCCCCACTGGTAACCACTAGTTTGCTCTCTATATCTGTGAGTCTGCTTCTTTTTTGTTACATTCAACAGTTTGTTGTATTTTTTAGTTTCCTCATATAGGTGATATCATACAGTATTTGTCTTTCTCTGTCTGGCTTATTTTGCTTAGCATAATGCCCTCCAAGTCCATCCATGTTGTTGTGAATGGCAAAACTTCATTCTTTTTTATAGCTGAGTAGTATTCCAGTGTGTGTGTGTGTGTGTGTGTGTGTGTGTGTGTGTGTGTACCACTTCTTCTTTATCCATTCATCTGCTGATGGACACTTAGGTTACTTCTATATCTTGGCAACTGTAAATAATGCTGCTATGAACATTGGGGTGCATGTATCTTTTTCAGAGCTCATTTTAAGTATGTTAAACCAGAAGATCTACAAAGTTTCAGTCAGTACCACACTCACATTACAAGCAGCAATTTAATTTCTGTCCAACAATATCATTCTTCATACTCAGTTGTCTGTGAACTTTTTGTGAAACCCAGGTCCCCACTGACCAGTTGTGTCTTGATTTCCCCATCTACTAAATGAGTATAATAGTGCCCACCTAATAGAGTCGTTGTGAGTTTTAAATGAGTTGCTATATGTAAAGTGCCTACTACCCATTAACTAGTATATATGTTAGATATTATTTAACAAACTTGCACATTTGTTTTGATTTCATAGTTACATACATGTTCTAATCATAAGAAATTTACCCAAAGTTTTATATTTGAACGTAATCATGTAATTTTTAAAAGAGAAATTTAAGTCAACAATGTGGCCATTGAGAGTTTTTCCCCCTTCTTTTTTCTTTGAAAGGAGTTCATACTTTACTCAAATTTGAGAATCGCTGGTCTAGGATAAACTTGGGCTTTTTTTCTCTCTCTGTACACCACTTTGTACTCTCTAATACATCACAGGTATCACTCTGCAGTCTTAAAAATTAATAAGGATCAACCATACTCAAGCCCAGTTGTCTTGTTAGTAAGGTTTTAGTTCAAATACTACTGGGTAAGTGAAAAAGGCAGCATGTTGCATGCAAATTTGTGGACTAGGAGTTAGAATGTCTTCAACAACTTATGTAAACCTTTAGCAAGTTGCTTCCCACTCTTGGCCTTTGTTAGAGTATCTTTGAAATAAAGGTTGGCTTTCAGGAATTCCCTGGTGGTCCAGTGGTTAGGACTTGGGGCTTTCACTGCCATGGCCTGGGTTCAATCCCTGGTCAGGGAACTATGATCCTGCATTCCACATGGTGTGGCCAAAAAAAAAGATTGGCTTTCAAGTCCCTTCAAGGTCTAAAATTTTATGACATTTTCAGTATACCTACAATTATATTATGATAACTTGTTATGTACACCTAGTACTTAAAAAAGAAATGTGCCTTTCAAGGGGCCAGACTTTCATTTGGTATCATTCAGTTGGGAGTTTCTAGGTGTTTGTTCTGTCCTTTTCTCATTGCCTGGTATCAGTTTGAATACACAGTTAAATTCCCCAGAGCAGCAGAAGAGAATATAGTCAGAAAGACAAGTTATAGTGATTACTTAAAGATCGTAAAATTAACTGGAAAATTCACACTTGGCTGCGTAGGATTAAAGAATCATTCCTGATTTTTTTCTACTTTTTTAAACCCATCATATTCTTTTGATGCTCTTTTGGGCACCTTTACCAGCTCTGTGTCAAATGTTGTAGAAAGCACTTGTGGTAGCTGGTCTCCAGAGATGGTCTCCCTTGAATTATACCTTCTAGTATTCATACTGTTGCTCAAGATTCCTGGGCTGGCCCCATTTAACAAATAGAGTACAGTAGTGGTGATGATTTGTAATATCTAAGTCTGGATCACAAAAAAGCCTTGTAGCTTCTGCCTCAGTCTCTTAGAGCTCTTGTTATAGGGGAAACAAGTAGCCACTTAAAATTTACCTTAGACCACCATGCTGTGAGAAAACTCAACCCAGGCTCATAGAGAGGCCATAGGAAGGGACAGATGCCTGACCAGCCTACCCGGTTAAAGTGTAAATCATGTGAGTAAAGAAGCCATCCTGGATATCCAAGGCAAGCCTTCAGATGACTTCAGCCCCATCAATTACCTGAGCAAAAGCATGAAAGTTTCCAAAGTGAGAATCACCAAGCTGAAATCAGTCAATTTACAAAACTGTGACAGAAAATAAGTTGTTTTAAGCTGTCGATTTGGCAGAAATTTGTTATGCAGTGATAGATAAGCTTGTTTAAGGACCCCAAAATGCTCATTTTCTCTTTTGATCAAGAATATCTACTTTAGGGACTTCCCTGGAAGTCCAGTGGTTAAGACTTTGCACTCCCAATGCAGGGGGCATGGGTTCGATCCCTGGTTGGGGACCTAAGATCCCACATGCAGCACAGCTTGGCCTAAAAAAAAAGAATCTACTTTATATCCCTCTCATATGAACTCTTTTAAATAAAGTACAGCCATACGTTTTTTTTTCAGTAGACAGTTTCCTTCTTTGTTTCATTTTTTAAATTTTAAATTTACTTTTGGCTGAGTTGGGTCTTCACTGCTGTGTGGGGGCTTTCTCTAGTTGCAGCGAGTGGGGGCTACTCTTCATTGCGGTGCGCGGACTTCTCACTGCAGTAGCTTCTCTTGTTGCGGAGCACGGGCTCTAGGTGGTCAGGATTCAGCAGTTGCAGCACACGGGCTCAGTAGTTGCAGTGCGCAGGCTCAGTAGTTGTGGCCTGTGGGCTCTAGGGTGCAGGCTCAGTAGTTGTGGCACATGGGCTTAGTTGCTCCACGACAGTTTCCTTCTTTGTTTCATTATTTAAAAAAAAAAATCACAAAGACATTATTTCACAGTTTCATGTCATTTCATCATTTTGATGCCTGGTTTAAGATGCATTTTCCAGGAATAATTGAGTCATCATCAACATTACGAATCCTGTTGTTAACACCCATGAAAGAAACTTGCTTTAAGAAACAAAACCCAGCTGCTCTTTCTATAAACATAAATGTTTGACCTGTATGACTGTAGAAGGATCAGAGAAGATTAGGAGTGGGAGAGATATTAAACAGGAGTCCATTTTAATCTGTTTTCATTATTTTTGACATTGTATTTAACCTAGGTCATTTATTTTAAAACACATTTAAGTAGAATTGAAATGTCATTTAAAATGTTGGAATTTTATAATTCTAAATCCAACTATCTCTAAAAAAGAGATTACCATTTATTTTTATACAAATGTTTTAAGAACTGACAAAGCGCTTATAAATAACAAAGTGTTTTATAATACTTAATTTCATACAGTACCCCCAAAATAAATTCTATTTAGGTCAAAGTGTTAAAATTTAAAGTTTTATTTTTAATAAAACGTAAGCTGAGGGGAAATGTTTGCTGTAAATTTAAAAGATTGATGTCAAATATTTAAAATAGCTCATACAAATTCAGAATAGAAGCAAAAATTTAGGCTCCAATAAATGGACAAAAGAATTGAACATTTTAATAAAGAAGAAATAAAATTGTTTAATAAACAGGGACACTGGAAAAGATACTATCTACGGGCTTTCTATAATCTCTTTATTCTTTTCCTGTTTATTAATTTTGAGCAATTAAGTATTCACCTCTCTAAGCAAGTCACCAAAGGTTTTACCATTTAAAGGACATTTTTAAAGTTTGCAATACACTTTGTTAAGGCAAAAAGTAAGAGGTAGGCCATTGGCTTAAAAATGCCAAAGACGACATTTCTCTTATTTTTATTATGCAATTATTTAATAAGGAGTTACCAGACTTCCAGTATTCAATATATTTATATACTGGGCCTATTGTTTCCTAGATTATTCTACTCCAGTAAATTTACCCATTTTATGAGCATCTATATGTTTTGAGTCATCTTTTCCAGAAGTATGTCATTAAGAGGGTTCATGTTTATTTTTAAACAGTAACTAATAACTTTTATTTTTTGTGTTTTTTCAAACTATTGATTTATTCAACAAATATTTATTGAATGTTCTTTCTGTGTCTCTAAGGAGCTGGGGACACAACAGTCAAAGCAGATCCCTGCCTTCGTGAAGCACGCATTGGCGTCTCAAATATTTAAACCACAAATTCACCAATGGAGTATGAGTGGTTAGAAAAGAAAAGAATTCCAAGGATTGAGCTTTGGAACATTCCAACGTCTGGTGGTGAGAGAGATGAGGAGTAAAGGACAAAGGAAATTAAGATGCCACTAATGAGGTAAGAGAAAAAGTGGGACCGTTGAGTGCCCTGGAAGCCAAGTGAAAAGAATATTTCAAGGCAAGGGGTGTAATCAGCTGTGTCAAGTGCTTTTGTGTGATCAAGTAGGATGAGAAATGAGAACAACATTTAAAATGTGAAGGTCACTGATAACTTACCTCATGGGAGTTGGTTTAGAGAAGGGGAGAACAGAAATTGGAGACAAGTCAAAGAATGGACCGATCCAAGTATAGACAACTCTTCTTAAGACTTTTGCTGTAAAATAAAGAGAATTGGAGTGGTGACTGGAGGAGAAAACAGGGTCCAGAGCCCGGAACATTTTATGATGGAAAAAAATTGTATACATAGGCTTATGGGGATGATCTCATAGAGAGTAGAAGATGGATGATGCAAAATATAGAGTGGAGAGTTGCTGGAGCCAGGTCATTGAGAAGGCAAGAGGGGATGGATTTAGTGCACAAATGGTGGACTTGGCCTTTGCTAGGAGGATGAACAGTTTATCCTCAACAGAAGAAAATGTGCTATAGATGAGTCCAGATGCAGTGAAGTGGCTAGATGTTGTGGATGAGCTTGGGGAAGTTATCCTCTGACTGCTTCTTTTTTCTCAGTGCTATAGGAAGCAATTGTCTGCTGAGGGTGAGGATGAGGAAAAATGAAACTTTGGGAAAGGAGGGAAAGGCATGAAAAATGGGACAGATAGCACATAATAAGAAGGTAGAAATAGGTCTAAATGTATCAGTAATCACCACAACTATGAATGGAATAAACTTTCCAATCAAAAGGCAAAATTTTCAGACTGGATTGAAACAAACATTTGTGCTATTTACATAAGTCAGATGTAAATTGCAAGAACAGAGAAAAACTAAAAATTAAGGATTCAAAAGGCGTACCTGTGAAATATCAAGTAAAAGAAACATGATCTAACTATATTACCAGATAAAATGACTTTAAAGAGAGTTATTACATAATGATAAAATATTCAGTTCACCAACAAGATAAAGTAATTCTAAATTTTATGTCTCTAATAATGTAGCCTCAAAACATAATATGACAGAACCACAAAGAGATTTCTAAAAAACTTACCACCACAGTAAGAGATTTTAGCACAATTTTTGAGCAATTGAATCTTTAATTAAAATATTTTTATAAAGTAAAACATAAACAACAAACAAATAAAATCAGGCACAGGGGGCTTTCCTGGTCAGTTATCCAAACATTCAAAGAACAGACCAATCCAATATAACACAAACTTTTCCAGAAAACAGATGAGAAAGAATGTTCCCCAACTTGTTTTATTAGGTTAGCACAACCTTGAAACCAAAGTTAGTAAAAAACAGTACAATTTTATTTTTTAATTCAATGTAAAAATTTTTAAAAAATGAACAAACTGATTTGCTTGATAGCAAATTTTTTAAAAAATAATACATTATGATTAAGTTTATTACAAGGATGTTAAATGATTTAACATTAGAAAATATATTACTGTATTGTAATTCACTATACTAACAGTTCAAAGGAGAAAATCATATGATCATCTCAATAGATGCAGAAAAAGCATTCTGTATAACTCTATTCATAAAAAAAATTTAGCAAACAGAATAAAAGGGAACTTTTAAAACTGAAGTATAGGGGCTGCCCTGGTGGCACAGTGGTTAACAATCCACCTGCCAATGCAGGAGACACGGGTTCGAGCCCGGGTCCAGGAAGATCCCACATGCTGTGGAACAACTAAGCCGTAGCACCACAGCTACTGAGCCTGCGCTCTAGAGCCCGCGAGCGACAACTATTGAAGCCCGCATTCCTAGAGCCTGTGCTCCGCAACAAGAGACACCACCGCAGTGGGAAGCCTGCGCACCACAACGACAAGAAATCCCCTCTCACCGCAACTAGAGAAAGCCCACGTGCAGCAGCAAAGATCCAGTGCAGCCAAAAATAAATAAATTAAATAAATAAATTAAAAAAAAACTGAAATATAGTTGATTTACAATATTGTGTTAGTTTCAGGTGTACAGCAAAGTGATTCAGTTATATATAGAATTTTTCTCAGATTATTTTCCATTTTAGGTTATTATAAGATATTGAATATTGTTCCTTGATACAATAAATCCTTGTTGCTCGTGTATTTTGTATATAGTAGTATGTACCTATTAATTTCATACTCCTAATTTATCCCCCCCTCCCTTTCCCCTTTGGTAACCATAAGTTTCTTTTCTATGTCTGTGAATCTGTTTCTGTTTTGTGAATAGATTCATTTGTATTATTTATTTTCATTTTTTTATTTTTTATAAATGTTAACTCCATTTCTTTTTTATTTTTTATTTATTTATTTATTTGGCTGCACCGGGTCTTAGTTGCGGCATGCAGGATCTTCGTTGCTATATGTGGGATCTTTAGTTGTGGCACGTGGGATCTTTAGTTGCAGCATGAAAACTCTTAGTTTCAGCAAGTGGGATCTACTTCCCTAAGCAGGGATCAAACCTGAGCCCTCAGCATTGGGAGTGCAGAGTCTTAGCCACTGGGCCACCAGGGAAGTCCCTGTATTATTTTTTGGATTCCACAGATAAGTGAGATCATATATTTGTCTTTCTCTGTCTGACTTACTTCACTTAGTGTGATATTCTGTAGGTCCATCCATGTTTCTGCAAATGGCAATATTTTATTCTTTTTTATGCAATATTATATGTATATTATATATATATATACATGCAATGGAAAAAAAATATATATCACATCTTGTTTATCCATTAATCTGTTGATGGACACTTCAAATAGTGTGCTGTAAATAGTGCTGCTGTAAACATTGGGGTGATGTATCCTTTCAAATTATCATTTTCATCTCTTCTGGATATATACTCAGGAATGGGATTGCTGGATCGTATGGTAGTTCTATTTTTAGTTTTTTAAGGAACCTCCATACTGTTTTCCATAGTGGTTGCACCAATTTACATTCCCACCAACAGTGTAGGAGGGTTAAAAGGAAACGTTTTTAACCTACTTTTGGGCCTGCCCCCAGCACTTCCTAATGTAGTGTTGAAAGCATGTCCTTAAATAATGAACAGGACAAAGATGTCCTCTATTCCCATCACTGTTCAACATTGTACATGTAGTCCTAGCTTGTGCAGTAAGGAAAGAAGAGGAAATAAAAAGTATAATGATTAAAAAGGAGGAAACAAAATTGTTATTATTCATAGATGAAATACAGTTGACTCTTGAACAACAGGGGGTGGTCAAGGGGGGTTAAAGGTGGAGGTTCCACTTCAACGCAGTGGGACGTAAGCTCTCTGTATCCATGGTTCCTCATCTGTACATTAAACCAACTGTGGATCATGCCGTATTACAGTATGTATTTAATGAAAAAAAAATCCATGTGTAAGTAGACCTGCACACTTCAAATCCCTGTTGTTCAAAGATCAACTGTAATTTTACATAGAAAACCCGAGAGTCCACAAAGTATAAAGTTTAATCAGAGTTTAGCAAGATTGCTAGATAAAAACATCAACATACAAAAGTCAATTGTATTTCTATGCAGCAGCAATGAATAGTTAAATAATGCAATTAGGAAAGATACCATTTCTTATAGTAACCCCAAGCACCAAGTACCTACTAATAGAGTTAATGAAAGGTAAGCAAGCTCCTTATGGAGAAAAGCATTAACTGTATTGGAAAAGGAATTAAAGAATATCCAAATGAACATAAAGATCTTCCATAATCTTGGCTAGAAGAACTCAGTATATTAAAATTGCAATTCTCCCCCAATATATATATTTTTTCAATGTGATTCTAACGGTTGTCCCATCAGGATTTTTCATGGAACTAGACACATTAATTCTAAATTCTCAGGGAAGAGCAAGAGGTCAAGAATAGTCATGAAATTCCCAGAGAAGAAGAACAATATAAGATGATTTGCTCTTTCAGATATCAAGGTTAACATAAAGCTGTGAAAACTGTTTAACACATGGTTAGGCAAACAGACCAAGGGAATGGAATGGAGAGCACTGAAACTGACCCAGGCATAGAGGAAAAATTTGATTTGTACCAGCGCTTGTATGTCAGTGGGCTGTTGTTTATGTTATAAAACATCATTTTTTGAAAAAAAGAAACTGTACTTTCCTCAACAGAAATCAAGTCTAGGAAAAATGAAAGACTTACTCTGAAAGGAGAACTTGAAAATATAGGAAAATATCTTTAAAGAAGAAAACATAGGAAAATATCTTTGTAACCTTTGAATGAGGATAGATTTACTAAATAAGACACATATAAGAATGTGAACCAAAAGAGTAAAAAATTTATCCATTTTACACTAATATTAAAACTCCTCATAATCAAAAGAAACCATGGAGGGGCTGAAAAATATTAGTTGCATTGCAAAATGGTATTTGCAGTGTGTAAGCAAATGATTAGTATCCAAAAATAAAAACTGTATGAATTAATAAGAGCAGCATCCATCCAAAAGAAAAATGATCAAAAATATGTGCACAGTATTCAGCCTAGCAATACCATTCCTGTTATATGCCTCCAATACTTTTGTCTCTGAGCCTATTTACACTCTTAAAAATTATTTGAAGAACCCCAAAGGGTTTTTGTTTCTGTGGGTTATATCTGTCAACATTTATTTATAAATACTTATTTCGTTTCATATAACAATAATAGATAATTACATGTTAATGTAAATAACATTTTTATGAAAAATAACTATATTTTCCAAAACAAAAGTGAGAAAAGTGGCATTGTTTACATTTTTTCAAATTTCTTTAATGCCTGGCTTAATAGAGCATGGTGTCTACCTCTGAGGATGGGGGGTGGGGAGTCAACTATAACAAAGAAGGGCACTTAGGAGACCTCTGAGACACTAGGATTTTACTCTTAAGCTGATGTCTGCTGCATGAGTGTTCATTTCATTAATATGATTTTAACTATGCAGACATATTTCATACAAATTTTATTTAAATATGATATAATTTAAAACATATATTTATAAGGTAATACAAATCAATTCAAAATGACAAAGCAATATTAGAAACACATTGGCTTTGAAATGGAAAGTGAGAGCTTCAGGTATGGTTTGATCCAGAGTCCATATCTACAGCTGGGGAAGAGATCATCTTCCTTCAGAGCACATAGACTACATTGGGAAAGGCTGAATACCAGAATGAAGAACCACTGAGAGAGGAAGAGTCTAGGCAGGGGAAATTAGTAAATGTCCAGAGCCACAAAACATAAAACAAGTGCCATAAACACTTCAGTTAGCATTTCTTATCTTGCACTCAACTTTTAAAATCCTTGTTTTTCCTGTTTGACTTCTGCTAACCTGGATTTCTAGCTGGAATGAAACTTATTAAGAGGTATAATTATTTTATAATATCCCTCAATTATTTTGTACCTGTAACATTCCAACTTATGCTTTAACTTTTTGCTCAAAAGATATTTTGATTCAATAATAAGCATTCCTTTTAAGTGTGGTGACATTCTGACTGAGAAATAGTGTTAAAAGCTTGTTAAAATAGTGACTGCTGTGCCTTGTGTCCTTGTATTCCAGATATTTTTACAAGTCATAATTAGGATCATATTGACTTTGAATATAATTGCAACTTTAATTTATTTTGTTATCTTAATTTTTCATGTTTTTCTAGTTTTAAAACTGTTATTATAATAGACAACTTTCCTAAGCTAATTATCATTATTACTTTTTAAACAAATTTATTTATTTTATTTATTTATTTTTGGCTGTGTTGGGTCTTCGTTGCTGGGCATGGGCTTTCTTTAGTTGAGGCGAGTGGGGGCTACTCTTTGTTGCGGTGTGTGGGCTTCTCACTGCGGTGGCTTCTCTTGTTGCAGAGCAGGGGCTCTAGGCCCGTGGGCTTCAGTAGTTGTGGCTCGTGGGCTCTAGAGCACAGGCTCAGTAGTTGTGACACACGGGCTTAGTTGCTCCACGGCGTGTGGGATCTTCCCGGACCAGGGCTCAAACCCGTGTCCCATGCATTGGCAGGCAGATTCTTAACCATTGTGCCACCAGGGAAGCCCCCAAGCTAATTATTATTATCACAGTTTATCATTTCTTTTGAATAATTGTGGATTTAAATAATTTAAAATTTCCCCTTTAGGTCCAAAAGTTTTAAAGAAAATTATTCTTTTTCAAAAATTTTAAATTGACGTATAGTTAATTTTCAATGTTGTGCCAATGTCTGCTGTACAGCAATGACTCAGTTATACACATATGTACATTCTTTTTTTTTATATTCTTTTCCATTATGGTTTATTCCAGGATATTGGATGTAGTTCCTTGTGCTATACAGTAGGACCTTGTTGTTTGTCTATTCTAAATGTAATAGTTTGCATTTACCAACCCCAAGTTCCCAGTCAATTCCTCTCCCGCCCACCCCTCCGCCTTGGCAACCACAAGTCTGATCTCTATGTAAAGAAAATTATTTTTGATAGTAACCTCTCAAGACCTTAAACAGATGCTATGTAATTTAATGTTTTGTTCATGACTCAGGGTCATTAGGAATGTAAATTACTTTGTAATAATTACAACAATTTTAAATGCAAGTAGCTGTTTGTTTCTATACTTGAGATTATTCTAACTGGTGAGTGTAAATTTTTTATGTTTTTTAAAAATTGTATTGTTTTATTGGAGTATAGTTGTTTTACAATGTTTTGTTAGTTTCTACTGTACAGTGAAGTGGAGTTCCCTGTTCTATACAGCACATTCTCATTAGTTATCTATTTTATACATATTAGTGTATATATGTCAATCCCAATCTCCCAATTCATCCCACCCCCCCCTTCCCCTCTTGGGGTCCATACGTTTGTTCTCTACATCTGTGTCACTATTTCTGCCTTGCAAACCAGTTCATCGGCACCATTTTTCTAGATTCCACATATATGCGTTAATATAGGATATTTGTTTTTCTCTTTCTGACTTACTTTACTCTGTATGACAGTCTCTAGGTCCATCCACATCTCTACAAATGACCCAATTTCGTTCCTTTTAATGGCTGAGTAATATTCCATTGTATATATGGACCACATCTTCTTTATCCATTCATCTGTCAATGGGCATTTAGGTTGCTTCCATGACCTGGCTATTGTAAATAGTGCTGCAATGAATATTGGGGTGCATATATCTTTTTTTTTTTTTTTGCGGTACACGGGCCTCTCACAGTTGTGGCCTCTCCCATTGCAGAGCACAGGCTCAGGACGTGCAGGCTCAGCGGCCACGGCTCACGGGCCTAGCCGCTCCGCGGCATGTGGGATCTTCCCGGACCGGGGCATACGCGGGCCTCTCACTGTTGTGGCCTCTCCCGTTGCGGAGCACAGGCTCCGGACGCGCAGGCTCAGCGGCCATGGCTCACGGGCCCAGCCGCTCCGTGGCATGTGGGATCCTCCCAGACCGGGGCACGAACCCATATCACCTGCATCGGCGGGCGGACTCTCAACCACTGCGCCACCAGGGAAGCCCCCTATTTTTAGTTTTTTAAGGAACCTTCATACTGTTCTCCATAGTGGCTGTATCAATTCACATTCCCACCAACAGTACAAGTGAGTTACCTTCTCTCCACACCCTCTCCAGCATTTATTGCTTGTAGATTTTCTGATGATGCCCATTCTAACCAATGTGAGGTGATACCTCATTGTAGTTTTGATTTGCATTTCTCTAATAATTAGTGTTGTTTAGCATGTTTTCATGTGGGTTTTTTTGCCATCTGTATGTCTTCTTTGGAGAAATGTCTATTTAGGTCTTCTGCCCACTTTTTGACTAGGTTGTTTGTTTTGGTCTTTACTCTCAACATGAGCTTTAATTTTCTGAAGCTGTTAATATGCCAGCACCTAGCAGCAAAACTTTTCTAAGTTGTTACAACTGAAGTGCTACAAACTGATAAACTAGTTAAAAGTGTGAGATAACCGTGTCAAAAGTATCTGTGAATAGGCTTTGAGTAAAGTTCTCACAAAAATGAAGTACTTGAATTTTAGAGCAAATTTTTAAAAATTTTATTTATTTATTTGGTTGCGCCAGGTCTTAGTTGCAACAGGTGGGGTGCTTAGTTGTGGCTCGCAGGCTCCTTAGTTGCGGCATGCAGGCTCCTTAGTTGTGACATGCAAACTCTTAGTTGCGGCCTGCATGTGGGATCTAGTTCCCTGACCAGGGATCAAACCCGGGCCCCCTGCATTGAGAGTGCAGAGTCTGAACCACTGTGCCATCAGGGAAGTCCCAGAGCAAAATTTTTGATACCCCTTTTATTATTTATTTATTTATTTATTTTTGCGGTACTCGGGCCTCTCACTGTTGTAGCCTCTCCCATTGCAGAGCACAGGCTCCAGACGCACAGGCTCAGCGGCCATGGCTCACGGGCCCAGACACTCCGCAATATGTGGGATCTTCCCGGACCGGGGCACGAACCCACGTCCCCTGCATTGGCAGGCAGACTCTCAACCACTGCACCACCAGGGAAGCCCCCGATACCCCTTTTATATCACAACAGTTTTAAAATTTTTACTTATAATTTTCCTTCTTACCAAGTTTCTAGTTATCTTTTACATAGTTAAAATTTCTAAGGAATCCTATGAATATGGATTATTTTATAATCAGGAAAGAGTACTAAATATGAATGAAAATGCTGAATTATTTCAGTTATATATGATTTAACCACTGTAATGTTTAAATTCTATACTTCCTACTCATAGTGTTGACTTTAAGCTTTATTAATTCCTTTCTGAACTATCTGTGATTTCTGTTTAAAAAGATTCTGTTTTTAATTGTCTATCTCTTTTTCTTCAAAAATTATTTTAGTGATTTTTTATTTCTCATTTTATATTAAAACTGTTTTGTTGGTGCTCTGAAACTTTCAAAAATCTCCATCGTCCGTAGGACAAAACACAGACTACCAAAACTCTTCTCTAGTGTATTCCCAAATTACCTACCTTCTTTTACCAAGCATATCCCTATCTAAGCTGTCTTTTCACATCCTATTGCTCTAGGATGTGTCATTTTCAGTTCTATTTCCTGGTGAGCTTCTACTAAATTACCTACCTGTACTAAGTGATCCACTGGTTAGATCCCTTTTCTTTATGAGACCTTTCTTGAGTTCTCCCAGCCCACACAAAACTCTGTCTTCTCTAATTATGTATGACACATTATCCTTACTACGGACGTAGATCTTGCATGCTGTTTTGGGTTGGCACTGTTTCTAGAGTAACCTTTGGATGATTTTATATATCTATAACACTTAGTTCAGTGTTTATCCATAATACCTAGAATAGTGTCTTAGTAGCTACTTGGTAAGGATATAAAAATGGGTGGGTTCTTTTCATTTAGAGTACACACCAGTAGTCTACCTGGGAGAGTTCTTGTCCTTTCATGATGAAGTGGTGTGGGTTCCCTTTTGGCGAGGAATCCTGGCAGGCAGAATACTGTGAGTACACGTTCCTACCAGGAAAGCAAAATACAGACTGCGAGCCAAAACTCAAGTAATTGTGGCCAAAGACATAAATAGCCAAATTCCTTCAGAAATAGTTTCCTAGAAGCCATTTGCATTGACTGTGCTTTGCTCCAAACAACCTCCTTTAAAAGTGTAAATCTTTAAAACTGTGGTGAATCTAATCATTGCAGATAGATAGCTCGGAGTAGTAATGTTTAACTGTTGACGAAAATCACCTAGATTATTGCTTCCGTAATTCAATGCAGTTTGGAAAGTCACAATTCATTTCCTGCAGATATGTGGTTGAAAGTACACATCTTTTTAGAACTGGAGTACCTTCTAATTTCTGAACAGCCTTTCCTCAAGTGTGGAATTTGTTGAACCTAGGGTGCAGAAGGAATTAAAAAAATATGTGAGTGTCATTGTACAGTGATTAAAGAGTCAATGGAAACAGCATTTTTCCTTAATGTGTGCATTGATCAGAAAGTTGAATTCCTAAACTGGGTTAAAGACATTCATATGTATAAATACCCAGAGGTGTCCAATCAAAATCAAATAAACAAGTGTTTATTAATTGCAAGCCAAGCCTTACATGGGATGAAAAGAAATCTAAGCCATAATATTTGTTTCTTAAAGTTTGCAATCTAAATAAGTAGCTATAGGTAGATAATGTGTTATTTATTGGATGAATTCATGTTAGAATAGAGCAGTACATCATACTTGCCAAGGAATGATACAACAAAAATATTATCACCAGAGAGAAAGGGAGAGGAAGTCCCTTCAGGCTGGGATGAGTATAGAAAGCTGAATGAAAGTAAACTCAAAAGTTGTACTTGAAGAATGGGTGGACTTTGAATAAGGGGAGAAGAGAGAAAAAGACATTCTTGGAGATAAGGAATGAGAACCATGTGAACAAGGCCATGGGGCCAGAGGCATTTTAGGAGGAGAGTGAGTAAATTGGTTTTTCAGAGAGGTGAGGAATTGTAGATTAGACTAGGAAGGGGGTTTGCAGTCAGGCCATAGAAGAGTGTGAATGCCAGGTTAAGGACTGAGGGCTTACCTTATGAGCAGTGAGGAGCTATTTAGGGGAGATGTTGATAAAAGAAGCAGCTTAATCCAAGTTGAGTTTTAGGAAGGTTAATTTGTTAGCCATGTGCCACTTGAAAAAGAAGGCAAAGAGGCTTAGAAGACTAATAAAGCAGTTCAAGTGTGAAGGAGAACAGAGGGCATATGTAATTTTTCTGTTCAGCATCCCCTCTTTTCTGATTCAGTGGTTTAGGTGGAGATGACACCATTCTCCCTCACGAGCTATAGGTAGGCAGATGGCCCTGATGTGCTCAATTAAAGGAGTCCATTCCTCTGGTCATAATTATTGGTTCATGAATGGGCACACACTCTACACGGAGCCAATTAGCACTATCTCTAGAGCTTTTTTTGCTAGACCTATCGGGAAAGATACCCACTTCTTCAGGGATCCTAACTTTGGCAGTGGTCATCTTTCCTGCCACATTGGGGGGTTGCCAGCCTCCAAGATGGTCCTCAGTGTTCCCTCCTGGTGGTCATGACCTGTATAATCTCCTTCCATATTGTATTAGAGCTGGTCTATATCAGCAGTCCCCAACCCTTTTGGCGCCAGGGACCAGTTTCGTGGAAGACAGTTTTCCACGGACCGGGGTGGATGGCTCCGGGATGATTCAAGCACATTATGTTTATTGTGTACTTTATTTCTACTATTATTACGTTGTAATATATAATGAAATAATTATACAACTCACCATAATGCAGAATCAGTGGGAGCCCTAAGCTTGTTTTCACTTGCCACTCACTGATAGGGATTTGATATGAGTCTGCAAGCAATTGATTTATTATGGTCTCTCTGCAGTCAAACCTCTTTGCTAATGATAATCTGTATTTGCAGCTGCTCCCCAGCGCTAGCATCACCGCCTCAGCTCCACCTCAGACCATCAGGCATTAGATTCTCATAAGGAGGGCGCAACCTAGATCCCTCGCATGCGCAGTTCACAGCAGGGTTCATGCTCCTGTGAGAATCTAATGCTGCTGCTGATCTGACAGGAGGTGGACTTCAGGAGGTAACGAGAGCGATGGGAGATGAAGCTTCGCTCGCTCGCCTGCTACTCACCTCCTGCTGTGTAGCCTGGTGCCTAACAGGCCATGGACCGGTACCAGTCCATGGTCCGCGGGTTGGGGACCCCTGGTCTATACAATGAATGAGTATACAGCAGAAGTGATGGTATGTTATCAGTGAAACTGGGTAGGGACAGAAGCTATAGATTCCAAAGTGGAATCAAGTCTTGGTAAATCAAGACAATTTTTAGATGGAAGGGAACACAGAGTTTTTTAGTTTGACAAACAGTTATATCATTAACAAATGTAGCAATGTCTGGAAAGGGGATTTGTTGTTGTTGTGGGAGATGGACAGGAGGAGATAAAGAAATTATTTTCAGGTTGAGACTCTGGATAGCAGCAGCATTAGGAACAATGGCTGGTATTTATAGAAATAGATTGTCTCACAAAATAGTGAGTTCTCCGTCACTGTATGATTCCTTATTGAGAATGTTAGAGACTGGACTTATTATAATAATATAGCATCTAAAGTCACATCCAAGCAGATGATTTGATTTCTGTTAGTTGTTAGACACACACTCAAAAGAAGGGATACTAAAAATAAGTGGAGGCGATAGCCATAATCTCTCCTACCATAGAGCTCTTAACAGTTTTTTCCCTTGTTTCTCACTTGTTGCATCACGTGAATTATAATCTCTGTTGGAGCGTACAGAGTTCAGTAGACAGACTGGAACCAAGATCAGGGGACTCATCACAGCCATCTCTCAACTTTGCAAATTACTTTGGTTCCATTCTCACTTAATTCTATGCTGTATAAAACTGGCCATCTCAGAAAATACTCAGAAAAACAGAGAAAAACAAATTGACAAACTTATATGTCTTCTTTCCATTGGAAATGATTTTATGTCCTGTAAATATCTTTCCTATATTGCTCAATACACTCAAATCCCCCTTTTCCTTAATTTTCTTTTCTTTTTAAAAAAGTTATCATCTATTCCTTGTTTCTGAAAAATTTTCCATTTTCTTTAACATAACCCCAAAGCAAACAAAATACATTGCTTGGAGAAAATAAAACAAAAATGTAGAACAAGGAAATTAGACTAGACAATTCTGAAGATTCCTTTTAGCTCATAAATGTAAATAGCAATCCTAAGTATTGATATTTTGTATTCAACAGCACTGGATATTTTGTATTCAACAGCACTGAACTCCTTTAGTAATAGTTAAAAATTTTTTTAATGACATAATTATACAAACTATGTTTTTCAATACTTTTTCATCAGATTGTTGTAAAATTCTGTGAACATTTAAAAGGCATTTACGGACTTGAAAAAGCTAATGTGCTTCTCTATTAAGCATCTTATTCATAAGAAGCCAAATCTTGATATTCAATAGGATTTGTGAAAAACAGAAAACAAGGAAGTGGGACAATGAGAAGAAAACAGGTTCATCAGATTCTTGCCTCATTCTCAGCCTCCCTTTACCCCTCACCTCGGATTCACTGAGTACTTGTTCTTTCAAGTCTGGAAAAATCTCTCCTGCTTGTGAGATCTGGTAGATGCCTACTCTGGAGATTTATTGTTTACTTTGCTTGCATCCAGTTGAATATTTTAATGAAAAATAGAGCCTTCCTTAGAAAATATTTGTTTTGACAAGTGGGAAAGGATTAGCAAAAGCATTGATAATTTGAGTGATTTTATAAAACCACACAGCAGAGTTATTCATCACTGGAAAGACACTTAACATATTAAGGTTTTCTTATGCCATCTGGGAACAGCAGAAAGACCAAGCTGTTGCAATTTTCACTCATCAATTATTTGATGAAAGCAAGGGAATTCCCAGTCAGCCATTTTTAAGTACCCCGCAAGGCTAAAGGGGCTATTTGACTTTTAAATTCTGTTTGTGTAAACAAACGCAAACCAAGACCCAAATCGTGGGTCAGTTGACCTCAAAATTTTCCCTTCTTGATGTTCTTTTCCTCTGTCCCTCCCTGCAGCCTCCCTCCTCTTATTGACAGTTCTTCTTACCATAAGCTATTATAATATAGAAGGTATTATCTTTCCGGATAAAGGCAGAATGCCAAAGTGGGGGGCAGAATTTTGGCAGTATTCCGAATTTTCTGAAAGACAATGTTCATTCTTCTTCCTTTATCCCCTTAGAAGTGAAAAATAAATCTCACTAGCCTTATGGAACAAATTTAGCTCAGCTCTCAACAGACAATGTGTTCTTTTTTTCTATAGTCACTTCAGGGGGAAGATTCCTGAGCCTTCATTGTACAAGACTGTTTAAAAAATATTTTTCTCTTTCTTTTGGTATGACTTGTGCAGTATACAAGTGTAACTGAGTAATAAAATTTTAGTTTTCATGTTGCAAATCTGGTTGCCCTAATTTAAAATTATATGTTGAATGATGAAAAATAAGCATTTAGTTGCCAAGGGAAAAAGAGAATTCTATCTTAGAATTGTGTAACTACACAAGCTTGGTGTCTTTACCACTCATATTTTCCATCCAGAAAGTTGTCGGGAAAACCATTCCCCCTCTACTAGAGATATTGCACAAACGTAATGAAAACCTAAAATAATTTTGGTTTTCACTGCCTTTTTCTTATGAATTAGTCACAGTTTCTGTTTTATTCTTTGAAAAGAACCAAAGGATGGATTTTGTCAAAAGATTACTATGAAGAAGGAAATGTGGTTTGGGATTTTGACTAATAGAAATATGAGAAGGAGGTAAGATACTAGCTATATGAAAACAATTGGCCTTAAAGAAAATTCAGAAAGACTTGATTTGCCTTGTACAGATAAAGACATACTTTATTTTTTAGCCTATGTGATACAGATTTAGGAAACTTTATTAGGTATGGCATTTAGGTATGCCTAAAATTTAGGCACTAACCGGCTATTCTGTATTTGAATTTCAAGTTTTTAAAACAATATTCAATGAATTTTATACTAGATTTACTTCTTGGTAGATTAAAAAATAATTTTTTAAAAGGAGGTAATGGTGTCTCTTAATTTGAAACCATGTCTCACTATCTTGACTAGTCCATGGGATTTTAATGATTATTCTGGGGTTGCTTTTGAAGAGGAACTACGGCTAGAGATATTGCTTAACTTTTATCCATAATGTCCAGGGATCTGAAAACCAAGGAAGTCATGGTGGTGACTGATGGGTGTGTCAGACTGTTTGTGTCTGTCCCAATAGAACGAAGTATTTAGTATTAGTAGTCATGGAACAAGGTCCAGACACGAGTTTTCCAGTGGCTGTTTTCTCAACACTATTTCACACCTCACCCCTTTGGTAACCTGAAGCAAGATCAGATTTACTGCCTTTGGCTGGTGAGCTTGTTAAGCCAAGAATGAGGATTTCTGCAGAGAACAGAGAGATTTGCTCTGTTGTGAGTCTCTGGACTCTTCACCAACCCTTCCAGTGGCACAAATGCACACCCTTCATCACAAAGGAGACCAAACACAAGAGTGTAGAAAGATCAGTGCCAAGCTCTCAGCATGGCACAGTGGCTACAAAGTCAAGGAGCCTTGGATCTCAGACCTTGTTCTGCCACCTACAAGTGTGTGATTCTGGAACAGCCTCCCCTCTCTGGACTCAGTGGTGTCTACAAAATGAGATTCATGGGGGATTTATGATATGCACTTACGCTACATATTTAGAATTACAGAAATTATTTTGGATTAGGAATATGTAGACATTAGAATGTGATCTTATAAACTCTGCTTCTTATGAGAGATGGATTTTGTATGAAAAGTTGGGTGATGGGGTATTAACATTTTGTCACCAGTTCATTGACAGCCAGGACCAGAATAAGTGCCTCGTTCCTGCCAGAATGTGAGGCTTTATGAGGAAAGTGATAATTTTAGTAGCCTTAGTTCATTATTAATGACGTCCCTCTGGCAACACTATCTACTGCCTAGCTTTTTTCTAGAGTCAAATTTTAGGAATATGTGTAATCACCCACTCTCTCTTCAATTGCTTGGAACCTAGATACTTTTCCCTAAAGTAATTAGTCTGTTTTTTCTCTATGGAAGGTTTTGGGAGTTTTTTCCTTATCCTTGGTAGCCTGAAAATTCACCAAGTTTGAATAGGTATAGATTCCTGAGCTCCCCGACTCCCTAATTCATCTTAGAAAGCCCTTTGATCTGAAGTCTAGTGTTTTTCTCTAGCTCCAGGAAATTTTCTTTTATATTTATTTTCATATTTCCATTCCATGCTTCTGAGGACTTACATGAGAGTTATTTCAAATCATCTAGATCTCTTTTCCATGTCCCTTAACTTTTCTTTAACATTTTCCTTTTTTTTTTTTTTTGTACTGCATTCTGGAGGGAGTCCTCAGTTTAGTCTTTTAGTTCTGGAAGTTAGTCCTTAACTGTATCTGTTCTGGAATTCCGTTCCTCTACTAATACATTTCTTGTCCTTTTTGAATCCTGAATGTAAAGAGTTGTCTAGGGCCATACCACCCTGAATGCGCCCGATCTTGTCTAAGTGTAAAGAGTTGACTTAATTATAACACCTTAGTTCATAGTGCAGTGTTATCATTTGTCCAGGTAAGAATCTTGTTTCACTCATTTATTTTTCTAAACTTCATCCCTGATTTGCATTTTCATTTTCCCCACCACTGTTTCTATTTAGTATATTTGATATGTGTTCTTAAATATGCATGTATTCTTGCATGCCCAAAGGTATTTTGTTGTCTTCTCTGTGTGCTTTTCTCCTATATTATACAATATTGTGCTATGCAGTTTTTAAAAATTTTGGCAGTAATAGTTTTAATTCCTAAGAACTCCAACTGTTCTCTTTTTTTATAGCAGTCATATTTTTGCTCATGAATGTACTGTCATCTCAAATCTCTCTAAATATATGTTATACTTATTTTAAGGTCTTATTCTGTTGCCCCTATTAATTTTCTGTAGGTTTTAGTTCTGTTATTTGAATCAGATGATCCTTCCCAGTAGTGTTAATTTTCCTTAAATACTTGGTGATGATTATCCGTTCTTATTGTTGGTAAGGTCTGTTTCCTTGGCCAGATGAGAATCCCTGTTTACTTGTCTTTTAATGCATGTTCCACTTTTGCTGCTAAAGGGAGAGCACAGTGGAATGTGGGCCCAGAGTGCTGGTGTATTAGTTTCCTAGGGCTGCCTTAACAAAGTACCCCAAATTAGGTGGCTTTAAACAATAGAAATTTATTCTCTCACAGTTCTGGAGGCTAAAAGTCCAAAATCAAGGTGTTGGCAAGGCCATACAATCTCCAAGCCCTAGGAGAAGATCCTTCTTTGCTTCTTCCAGCTTCTGGTAGCCCTAGGCACTGCTTGGCCCTGATAACATAAATTCATGCTCTGCCTTTGTCTTCACATGGTCATCTTCCCTCTGTGTCTATGTGTCTCTTTGTATTCACATGGTGTTTTCCTCTCTCTGTGTCTATCCTCTTCTTATAAGGACATATAAATCATATTGGATTAAGGGCCCACCATACTTCATTAGAACCTTATCTTAACTAATTATACCTTCAATGACCTGTTTCCAAATAAGGTCGTGTTTTGATGTACTAGGGATTAGGACTTCAACATATCTTTTTGAGGGATACAGTTTAACCTGTAACAGTGGGTAAGTAGCTTGTTCACTGAGTAAAAGTGGGCTTCCCATCCTTACCTTGCACATTGTCCCTCTCCATTCCCAGAAGCTACTCTGAGAGTCTCTGATTCCAGAACACCCAGTTTAGAGACCTGTACATGACAGTTTACCCTAGTGGCAAATGCTAGAGTGAGGATGCCCTTTTTTTCCTGTCCTCTGCTGTCACTGTGGAAGCCTTGCTTGACTCTGCTTCTCAGGCCCCAGAACTTAAGCCAGGAGCCTTTCCCAAAGCCTTTTAGCTTGGTTTGTAAATGAGGTGCAGCCAACTGCACAGATCTTTGCTCAAAGGGTTACTGGCTAGATCTTCTGACTGGTCCTTTAATGACTCATCCAATGATTTCTCCAGGACTGATTTGGTTTGATGAGCTCAGAGCATAAAACTCATTCAGGATTTTCTTAGGAAATTTTGCTTCCTTTTGCAATAGCTTCTACTGGGATCTTGTGTTGCAGTTTCTCCTACTCATTTCTCTGTAAATCTGCTTTTTCCCCTCCCCCAAACACTATTTGTGTACTGGAAATTCCTCACATTTTCTGGTCCACTGATGCCATGCTTTCCTGTTTTTTTGTTTGTTGTGGATCCTTTAACCGTATCTTTCCTTTAAATGTCAGTGGTATTTAGATGGGAAGGAGATACATGTATGTGTTTACTCTGCCATAAATATATGGTGTAAGGTATTAGTCTAAACTAGGGATAACTAAACTTTTTCTGCAAAGGACCAGAGAGTAAATATTATAGGCTTTGTAGGCTATAAGATCTCTGTTGCAACTACTCAACACTGCTGTTTTAGTGCAAACGCAGCCTAGACAATATGTAAATGACTGGAAGTGGCTGTGTTTCAATAAAACTTGGCTTACAGAAATAGGCAGTGGGCCAGGTTTGACCTATCCCTGAAACCAGTGGTTCTCAAACTTACCATGCATCAGAATCTCTAGAAGGACTTGATAAAACACAGATTGCTCTCCTCACCTCCAGTTTCTGACTCAGTAGGTCTGGAGTGGGGGTGGGGGTGTCCCCGAATTTGCATTTTTAATAAGCTCCCAGGTGATGCTAATACTACTGGTCTGTGAACCACAGTTTGAGAAACAGAGATCTAAATAACTTCTGTTTCCTAAACACCACCATCTCAGCCATTTATTGATAATAAAACTGTGTTCCTTGTTCATTTGTTCATTCATTTAACAAATATTTTATTGAGTTTCTCCTAGTGCCAGGCTCTGTTCTAGGTTGTGAGAATATTGTCATAAATAAGACAATGGCTCTGTTCTCATGTGTGGGGGAACTAGACAACCAGACAAACACAAGTACACCTATAAAAGATATAACATTGGATAGTAATAAGGGCTTCTTAAATAAAGCCAAGGGAAAGGGGAGAGTGGTACAGGAACAGAACTATTTTAGATAGGATAGTCAGGGGAGATCACTTGGAAGAGATGCCATCTGAATATAGATGTAATGATGTAAAAGAATGAATCTTGAGAAAGGTAGAGCATTCCCAGCAGAAAAAATAGCAAGTATGAAGGCCTTAAGGTAGAAATGAGTTTGTGTTTGAGAAAAAGCAAGGGGACCAGTGTAATTGGAGTGATTTGCATAAGGTAAAGAGTGGCAGGAGTTAAGTTCAGAAAAGTGGGCACGGTGCAGATGTTTTAGGGATTTGTACCCCATAATAAAGAGTTTGCATTTTATCTTGTGTTATGGGAAGACATTGGAGATTTCTGTGCAGAGGAATGACATGATAACATTTACAGTTTTGAAGCACCACGTTGGGTGGGAAATACTTTGTGGGAGTAGTGGTGGTGGCAGGGGACGAAGATGAGGGTGGGAGCAGAAAGACCAGTTGGGAGGTTTCAAGAATTCTAGGAGAAGGACTATAGTTTTTTAAACCAGGATGATTTTAATGACGAGACACAGTTGGATGCAGAATATATCCTGATGGTGGAACCAGTAGGATTTGCTAATATATTTGATGTGGAAAGTGAGGTAAAGAGCAGTATTGAAGGTAGCTTCTAAGTGTCTGTTTTGAGCAGCTGGGTGGAGATGGGTAGGAAATTAAGATTTCATTTTTAGAACTTAATGTTTGAAATGCTTTTTAGACATTCAAGTGAAGTTGTCAGGAAAAGAGATGTAATAGTCTGGAGCTCAGATGAAAGGTCAAGGCTAGGGATATTAGTTTGGAACTGATCAACATACTTTTGATGTTTTATATTTAAGGCCATAGACTGAAGGAGATCACCTGCATTGTGGGTGTAGATAGAGAAGAGAGGGAGTCCACAAGTTAACGCTACTAACATCAAGATGATGGGGAAAGGAAGAGGAGCCAGAAAAGGAAACAGAGAAGGCATGTCGGAGAGTATGTTTTCCCAGAAGCCAAGTAAAGAAAATGTTTCAAGAAAGGAAGTCATCTCAGTTAAATGTTACTGGGTGAGCAAGTAAGATGAGGACTGAGACCTGATCACTTTGTGATCTTTTTTTTTTTGCGGCACACGGGCCTCTCACTGTTGTGGCCTCTCCCATTGCAGAGCACAGGCTCCAGACGCGCAGGCTCAGCTGCCATGGCTTACGGGCCCAGCTGCCCCGCGGCATGTGGGATCTTCCCGGACCGGGGCACGAACCCGTGTGCCCTGCATCGGCAGGTGGACTCTCAACCACTGCGCCACCAGGGAAGCTCCACTTTGTGATCTTGACAAGAGAGCCTGCAGTGGTAAGTGAGGGATAAAGCTGTTAAGAATAGAAGAGAAAATGGAAGAAGAGGACACAGAGACACTGACTACAGTCAGCTCTCTCTACGGATTTCTGCTTCTGGCAGTGCTTGCCTAAGTTTTATATATGAATTCTGAGAACAACTAGAAAAGCAAGACTAATTACAAAATCTCTTTACCTGAAGGTATTGGATATCTAACAAAATGGTGAAAACCATTAAGTTTTGGAAGAGGACAGAAACCCAGAGAGGTAAAACCAACACTGAGGTCTACTTTTCCATTAGGAGATTATGAAGATGTAGTTGAGAGGCTGAGAAAGTGAACAGCACCTTTAACGGATTCAAGAGACTAACAGGACAAAATATGTAATCCAGAGTGTGCCAACGGGGAGAACCAAGTAGTCATCTTCCACCAGGCTTTGAGTTGGAATCCCAAGAAGCTAACTCTTGGAATAAGTGTGAATCAGAAGTAGTTCAAGTTTGTCAGGGAGTGATGCCCAGCTTCAAATAAACTCAGTCCTTAAAACTGAATTAAGGAAACCTCACATTGCTAGTGCCCCTTAACTACTTGCCAGAAGAAAACATAAATTCTTGAGTAAGATAACATCATTCTAGGCCTCAAATTATTTTACGGTGTCTTAATATACAGTGTTTGACACTCAATAAAATAACCAGTCATATTAGGAGATTAAATGACATGAGTGAAAACAAAGGAAAAAGAAAACAAAGCCCTAACAGTAAAAACAGACTCAAAGGAGCATCAGATAATGGACTTATCTTTAAGATTCTTACTTTGCTCATGGAGATTAAGGTTAGATTAGGAAATCTGCCAGAAAATTGGAAGCTAGAAAAAAAAAATTGAAATTTCTAAAGCTGAATTTACCTGAAATTAAAAACTCAGTGGATGGATTTAATAACATTAGACATAGTTGAAGATAGAATTAGTGAACTAGGAGATAGGTAAAAATGATTATAAGAATGATATATAAAGAAAACAAGGAGTGGAAAATACAGAGAGAAGGTTATGAAATAAGAGCGTGAAAATGAACAAATGAAGCGTAAGTCAAAATGGAGTCAGGAAGCCATGAAGGGAGGGCACTCATGCACATATCACTCACCCCAGCTTACAGACCCCAGAAGGAAGAAAGATTTCCTTCTGATCCAGCAACAAGCTTCCCACTTCTTGCAGCCAAATAAAAAACAAAACAAAACAAAACCTGCCACAGCCCTCCCCAGTTTCCTCTTAAAACATAACAAAAGCTGACCTTCCCTTTGTCTCCTTAGATTTGCTTATGGCTTGTTATAGTTTGCTTATCCCAAATTGCAATTTCTCTGCTGTTATAGCGTTTGGCTCATTTTAGCTAGTTAAGACCTTGTTATTTCATTTTTAAGGTTGACAGGAAATAGAGTGTGAACATCTAGCATGAACAATTGGAGTCTTGGAAGAAGCAAGGGAGAGAGAAAATGAGACACAAGCAATATTTGAAAAGACAATGGCTGAGAATTTTCCAAGCTTGTTCATGAATATCAAGTCACAGATTCAAGAATCACTACAAAATCCAACTAAGATAACTGAAAGGATAAACCACACTTAGCCTAACAATAGCAAAAGGACTGAAAACTAAGACAAAAAGCAAAAAAACAAAAACAAAAAAACTAGCCACAGGAACCTCATGAAGCAACAGTTAGAATGAGATTTCTCTTTTTTATCAGAAACAATGGAACTTTCTACAAAGTTTAGAAAGAAAATAACTGCCAAGCTAGATTTCTAAACATCTTAAAAAAAATCTGTCAATAATGAAATAAAGACATTTTCAGACCAAAAACTTGTGAAGAAAAGATTTTTTTCCAGCAGACATGAATTATGCACTGAAAGGAACACTAAAGATTTTTTTTTTTCAGGTAGTGGAAAAAATGAAACCAGACGGGAACTAGGAGATGCAGAAAAGAATAAAGAGCAACCAAAAGGGTAAATGTGTGTAAATCTAAATGACTGTATAATACAGTAGTTGTAATTTCTTTTGGGTCTAAATATATATAGAATTAAAATACACAACAACAGAGAGAAACAAGTTTCTCACATTGTATTAGGAAAGGTAAAAGTGCCAGTTAATGTTGGGTTTTGCTAAATTGTGTAATCTCTAGAGGAACTTCTAAAACTAGTAAAAAAAAATGTATAACTGTTATAGAGGGGAAAACTGGAATAATGAATATTCTCAATCGGATAAATGCTATATAATAAAGACATTAAGAACATAGAACTTGGTGAGGAAATAGGTAGCACATAGTAAGATGGTAGAATGAAGTCCAAACATGTCAATAATTACATTAAATATATATGGCCTAAATGCTATCATTAAAAACAAATATTATCAAACTGAATTTAAGAATGACAACTGTATGTTGCTCTCAGAAGACATACCTAAAAATATGGGAAAACAGAAAGGTTGAAAGTAATAGGATGGGAAAATATATGCTGTGCAAATACTAATCCAAAGAAAGTTGAATAGATAAATTAATATCAAAGTAAGCAAATATTAAAATTTTGTTTTAAAGTTTTACAGAGAAATGGGTCAAGAACTAAAGGGAGACATTGATTCAAAGTATTTTTTTTTTACTTATTTTTCAATACTGTGTATTAATGGGAATAATACAGCAGAGATGGGTAAATTGATGACATAGGAAAGATGTGTATAAGCTTTTGAAGTAGAAAAGGGGATTAGATTTAGTTCTGAAATGGAAGAGTTGGCCTTGGGGACAGGGACAGTGTTGTAATAAGTGGAGGTTAAGGGTACAAGATGCATGTACATTGGTGGATACATTTGCTGGTGAGAAGATGAGACAGTTCTTTTCTGACTATGTCTATTTCCTAACAAAAATTTACCGGTTGAGTTCAGGAGACAAGGTTATTATTGTTTTGAGCAGAGGGAAGGTGTAATACAGCAGTTTTAACAAGAGGAAAACCAAATTCACTATGGAAATATACAAAGATTAGACAGTGTAGAGAGTTCGCTTAAATTTTCTATCATAAATTTAATGTGAGGCTAGTCAGTATGGTAGGCAAGTCCATCTTCTTCAGTGAGGATGTAGAGTGGGTGAAGGGTTTAACCTGTGATGAGGTGAAGTGAGGTAAGACGTGGACTGTTTCTCTTCATAAATGCTAATCTTCCCAGACTAAAGGAGACCTTCACGGCTCCCTCTGTCCTCTTTTATATGTATTAGGAGTGACGTGGTGAGTTTTTGTAGCACTGGTTCTGCTGAAAAGTACCTCTCAGCAAACTCTGTCTGACCCCACAGCTGGTTGTTCTCTGAAATTAGAATGAGGACTATTTAGCACTTTTGTTGCCAGCTGTGGGTCTAATTGTCAAATTTGAGAAAATAGGAAAGAACCCACTTTGAACTTCATAGCATTGCTACATCTGTCTGCAGAGACAGAACAAGCAGATACACTTAGACTCTTGTGGGATCCCAGCTCTAGGGTCTGGGAGGACAGATCATTCACTTGATGTGTGGGTTATATCAGCATCCCCCTTCTGCTGTCAATATCTTCCCCTTTACTTAAGAAACTTTGAGTAGGTTTTTGTGCCTTGCAAATAAGCAATCCCTGACAAAAAGATCCATTTCCTCATCTGTATAAATGAGGAAGGGTTTTCAAATCATGTACCATGGAGCTCAAGTTGTCACAGGGGCTTATGAGCGGGATGAAGACATAACAAAAAAGAACATCTCCTGGTCCTGTGAGCCCACTTCCACTCTGACCCCTATTACATGGTGGGCTTTTGTTAGGAATTTCACTCACATAGGTTCTATTTAAAAAAATGAAAATTAATCCTACTCTTCCAGCTCTTATACTGTATAACTAACTCACTGTGTAAATCCATTATTATTTATCTTTTGTGATAGTACAACTTCAACTTACGAGGGAGATCTGAAATCATTTCCCAGGTCATGTGCTGGGGTACATGCCAGTTGTTAGGGCTGGATCATCACAAGCCTCGAGCTTCAATTCCTGGTTCTCTGACTCTCAGAAAACCTTGTCCAGTGAGTCACTCCCTGGTTCAGTCGAGGTGCAGGAGGGGGCATTGTTTCTAAGAAGATCAACAGCTTTCTCATCATTACCATTTTGGCACCTATGCTCTTTTCCCTTTTTCTTCAGTGTTGTTCTAAATACAAACATTTTGCTGAGGAGGCCTCATTTCAGTGGGGTCATGCCTCTGGGTGAGGGGTTAGTGAGCTCAGGTGATCTCATCAGTCTCTTCCAGTTCAATACTTTTATAGCTGCATGAACTGACAACTTGTTCTTGGCACACTTCAAAGGGGCATCCATTAATAATTCTGGGAATGTCACATACTCACTGGCAATAAATGTGAGGCCTCCTTGACCAGCTGAAGTAATGGAATTAGCTGAGAAGAAGAAGGTAGTGGACTTTAGCCTCGGGTCATGTGTAATGGTCACAAGTCAGTGATTTATTAATTTATTCAAGCATAGGATTATTTTCAACAAATAAGAGATCAAATAATTTACTACCTCTTCCAAGGGCCTCTTGAAGACATCTGGAAAAACTGGCATAAAAAAGGAGAACTTCTAATAACTGAGTAAAACCTAACATTAAATCCAAACTGGAAATTTTCTAACACTTTTACCTTGAAGACCAGTTTTAGAAAAAGCAGCTATTATATCTTGTTCATGTTCTTGGAAAAAAATTCTAGAATTAATGTTACCAATTAAAATTACATATTTTTGCTATTAATTCAAATGTTTATGTTTAGAGATCCCATGCTCATTAGGCCATAATTTCTTACAGGCTTCCTTAGAAGTCTATGGTCTGAACATCAGATCAGAATCACAAATCACAACATTAAATGTAACTCATTATTAAAATAATAAAAAGACATCATTTTCATAGTTTTTTTTTTTTAACTGAAGATGATAAGATCCCTATAGAGCAATGCTTAAAGAAAATAAACCCCAGTAGCCTTCATTTTGAGCACAAAGGAAGCTCTGTTTGAGGAAGGAAGGCACTCGTCTCCTGGCCAGCAGTTTTCTAGGTGTTCTTTGTGCTCCAGGGAGACCCTGTGTGACTGTTCTCCGTGACTGTGTTAAAAAAACACCTTATCAAAGGAGCAGAGAAATACCTTCCTTTTTCTTTTCACTGCCACAAACTATATGTGTTTCATAATTATATTTGTGTATGCTGAAACCAAAAAAACCACAAGGCATTCCTTAACAACTGTGTTTTGTAAACAGCATACAATGCACAGAATACTCATTCTGTTTTTGTTATGGTTAAAAATCTGCTTCTCCTGTAGAATTCCCTATCCTGTTTAATGGCATCATTCTCTAAGTCATTCAGGCTAATAGAATTCTAAAAGTCCTATCCTAAATGCCTTTCTTCTTCTCACTTCTCATGGCCTATTGGTCATGAGTTCCTGGAAATTCAATCTTCTTACCATGTTTCATTAGCTCTCCTCTTTTATCCATCCCCCCTCTGCAACAACCTCTGTTTGGGAACTTAGTGCCTCTGTCCTGGGATACTGCTGTTGTCTACTTAGATATTCTTCCAGCCTTCCAACTTGCCTTCACCCTTTGTATCACTGCTCCCACTGCCCCCGACCCCTATCAAATCTATCTCCTGGATAGTCTATAGATAAATCTTTCTAAATTGCAAATATGATCATGTTAAGCCCCCATTTAAAGTTTTTCAGTGACTTCCCTATTCCCTAGAGAACAAAGTCCAAATTTAGTTTCATGTCATACAATGAACTTGTTGATCTGTCTGACCTGTGTCCCTACCCAATGTGGTATTTCCTTCACCTGCTCTATTCCTGAATGTTAGTCCTTCCAGTACATTCCATCCCATCATTTTACACCCCTATGCTTCTCACTATGCTACCTATCTTCCCATTCTAGCTGAAGGACACCTACTTATACTTTAATCCCCAGCTCAAATAGTTCTTTTTTGGATCAACCTCACAGCTTCCTGACTTTGCCCTTCTAAACAGAGCTGGTCATTCCCTCTTTAGTGATACCAGTAAGCTAGAATTCATTGTTGTACTAAAATTTGTCTTCCCTATGAGACTGTGAGTAGGAACTAGGTCATTTCTATCTTGATATATCCTCTGTCTAGCACTGGGCCTGGTATATGGGAGGTACTTTATACATTTTCATTGAGTAACAGGAAATCTAAGCTTGTACTAGAATATAATATTTATTCTTTTTAAGACAACTTTTATTGTTTTCTTCTGCTCATAACAATATTACCCAACAATTGTTAAAAATTCAGAAAAGATACAAAGAGTGAATGGTCTAGTTTTCAACAGCCCCTGAGTACAAATTGAATCTAGATGTTTTTGTGCTTTACTTCTAAGGCCCTTGTAGACTCCCCTTCTCCTATCACTGGGAATTCTGTGTTTCAGAATAGGTCTGTTGTCACTTATTACCATGGCTAACAGAGACAGGACTTCAGTAACCAAGCCAGAACTCAGATGTTGTCTCTACATTGAAGTGCCACTTCGGGTTGGAGCCCTGTTCCCAAGCTGCAGCCTCAATGCTATCTTAGTGCCAGGAAGGTTGAAAGTCGAGTTCTCCCTCTCAGAACTGGAGATGCTAACATTTTGCCATCTTGCAATGCAGTTGGGAATGCAGGTACTTGACTGCTGCATAGCAGAGCTGATTGACTATGGTATGACATGTGTGAAGCTTAGTTAAGTGCTCCCATAGTTACATCTCCTTGCTGAATCTGATTTGCAATTCTAGAACCCCCGGGGTTCCGGACCAGCAGGAACCCAGCCACACAGCAGGAGGTGAGCGAGTGAAGCTTCATCTGCCACTCCCCATCACTCCCCATCACTCGCGTTACTGCCTGAACCATCCCCACCCTCAACTGGTCCGTGGAAAAATTGTCTTCCGTGAAAACGGTCCCTGGTGCCAAAAAGGTTGGGGACCGCTGGTCTACTCTATTTCCACTTGTGTACCCTAAACATTATCTGCAGACATGTATCTATACATCTGAATCCCAATAGTGTATAAAATTCAAATTTATACTCCAGAAGGCTCCTTAGCCCCCGTGTAATAATGAATAATCATCCTTTGTAATAGAACAAAAAGTAAAAAAACTGAACTCCACTCAGTGAATGTACTAATTGTTTTTCCTAATTTGTACCATTAGTATTAGCTCTGTTGTCTTTAATCATAATAAATAATTTATCTGTATAAAAGACAAGGTTTGTAGTTAGTTTTGCTAATTATGGAAAATCTCTGAAGTATAGTTGGTTGGGTTAGCAAGCCCTGATAGTTGATGTATAGTTTGCTCTCTGATGACCTGGTTCATGGTATGCTTTGGCCAATGTATTAAGGTAAGTTCAACCGAGTGGTACATAACTCAGATGTAGAAAACTGAATTTACCTTTTCTCCTGGAAAACCTGAGTTTTATTTTGCCTGGATGTGTGTCTGATCTTATTCTATTGCTTTACTTGTGTAGTCATAATCCATGTGTTTTTTGAGATGGGTGTTCCATTATGGGAAAATGAAAGTTCTTTAACAACAATCACAAACATTGGATATACTAGTGTGGTAGATTCAGATAATAACTTAAAAAAATATTGAAGTATAGTTAATTTACAGTGTTGTATTAATTACTGCTGTACAGCAAAGTTATTCAGTTTATATATATATATATATATATATATATATAATTTTTATATATATTCTTTTCTATTACGGTTTATCATAGGGTATTTGTTTTTAATGGGAGTTTTTTTTTAAACATATCTTGGATATGACCCCTTTGTAGCAATATTCTCTCCCACCCTGTAGCTTGCATTTTCACTCTCTTAATGGTATCTTTTGACAACTGTTTATTTAGTCCAATTTATCAAACGTTTCCTTAAAATCATAGGGTATTGAATATAGTTCTCTGTTCTATACAGTAGGACCTTTTAATTTGTCCATTCTATATAAAAAAGCTTACATCTGCTAACCCCAACCTCCCACTTCATCCCTCCCCCAACCCCATCCCCCTTGGCAATTAGTAGTCTGTTCTCTGTGTTTGTGATTCTCTTTCTGTTTCCTAGATAGTTCATTTGTGTCATATTTTAGATTCCACATATAAGTGATATCATATGGTGTTTGTCTTTCTCTTTTTGACTTACTTCACTTAGTATGATAATCTCTAGTTGCATCCATGTTGCTGTAAATGGCATTATTTTGTTCTTTTTTATGGCTGAGTAGTATCCCATTGTATATATGTACCACATCTTCTTTATCCATTTATCTCTCGATGGACATTTAGGTTGTTTCCATGTCTTGGCCATTGTAAATAGTGCTGCAATGAACATTGGGGTGCATGTATCTTTTTGAATCATAGTTTTGTCCAAATATATGCCCAGGAATAGGATTGCTGGATCATATGGCAATTCTATTTTTAGTTTTCTGAGGAACCTCCATACTGTTTTCCACAGTGGCTGCACCAACTTATATTCCCACCAACAGTGTAGGAGGGTTCCCTTTTCTCCACACCCTCTCCAGCATTTGTTATTTGTAGACTTTTTAATGATGCCCATTCTGACTGGTGTGAGGTGGTACCTCATTGTAGTTTTGATTTGCATTTCTCTATTAATTAGTGATGTTGAGCATTTTTTCATGTGCCTACTGGCCATCAGATAATATCTTTTTTTCATGGTTCGTGATAACTTTTAAGGAGTGGCAAGGACTGGTATTTCAAGGCCTTTTATTATTTATAATGCTCTGTAGTCTGACAAATCAGATATGATTATTTTTTATGCTCAGCTTTACTAAACATAGAGAATGTGATAAAGGTTATTTAACTTCTCGCTTTGAATCACATCTGCAAGGAAATACACATATTTCAAACATCACCCATAAACAAAGAGATAGGTTAAGATCCTCAAGTGGTCATTTTATTAAACAAATACAAATTTGAAGTGTTTATCATAAAATATATCAATATTGGACAAAAATGTGTGTAAACAGCAATTCTACAACTGGGAAGACATCTTAGTTTTGTTAATGTTGGTGACATCCTCCCAACCGTGTCTAATCTTCAGTATCTTCTTTCTCAAGCATGGCAGGAGTAGTATGGCTTTGCATATCAGGACAACAATCGGAAGGAAAACAGCTATCATAAAATTTGGAGGTGTATACCATACAAATTGTTTTATATCTACCCACTTGTTCCAGGCAAAAACCAATGCATGTATTGTGCCCAGCAGAAGGGAAACAATTCCTAGTTTGCTCTGCAAAAGAAAAAAGAATTATCTTGGTGAGATTGGTTCATTTAGAGTTTATTCCATCCTGTATCATCTAGATCTGTTTTGTTGCTTGGAAATTCTTCCATTCATCTCCATTTGTTTTCCTATTATGTTTCTCGACAAGGTCCACTCATATTTCCACTCTTTTTACATGTGGGTAATGCCTTTGTCTCCAGGCTATCTAAGTTGAGAAAATTCACAACCATTCTCCTTTTGGTCTCAGAAAATCGATAACATTGCCTTCCCTTTCTCCATACCTTGTTCTTGGTCTCTTATGACATTTATTTTATGATGCTTTGTCTCTTGTGCATTTGCCTTAATTCTGCTTATCAAGAGACACCTAAAATCAGAGATTCTGTCTGACTCATCACAGGATCCCTGCAGAATCAACACAATGCACATTTTAGGTGCTCAATAAATATTGGTGGGTTGACTGAAGATCAGTGCAAAAATCAACTTGATATTAGTGATCTTTATCAATTACAAAGGCAACTAAAGTGATTGACTGTGATTTTGGTATATTAATACTAAAGTGAATGAGCTTGGTCTTTGTTAAAAAAAATCAAACACTTTGATAAAGTGGAAAAATACCAACAATTATTTCAATGTTTGAACGAAACATAGAGATATGGAGATGTGAAGAAAACTGTCAGCTTGCATTGGGATACTTGGCACCATCCAGATAAAGTTACTTAAAAAGAATTGTTCACCTATGTAGTTTTATGGAATTCTGGCAATAGCTCTTCTAGATATCTTCTGACTTCTATTCACTTTACAGGAAATGTTCACGAGACTGTCAGAATGAATCCAACTCACAATTATTCAGCAGTAAGCCCCAATGAATACAACCAAATAGCTAAGTTTATATTTTCAGATATATAAATCTCCAAGGTAAATCATAAAGTAGCCAGTACTTAGATTGTAAATGAAAAGTTGCTAGCTTATTAATTGAAAAATATATGTAATTAGTTGAAGATTAATTTACCAAATGTGTATTGTATACATATTATGGGCTAGGTATTGTACACAGAGTGGAGTGCGTTGGGTTGTCAAGATACAGCGCTTGAATTTGTAATTAAATCTGTAAAGTGATGCACAGCATATGTGTGACAGGCAGAGCAATGTAAGAAGAGAGCTATTTAATGAGGAACAGGCAACTCCAATCGCCATCAAGCTAAACCTACAAAATCAGCAGATATTGCCCCTGGAAAATGTGGCACCATCTCTGAACCACATTCAAATAATTCAGATGGAGACATTCTTTCCAGCTTAATCAGATGTCCTGATAAGGTGTCTGTCGGAGTACATGCATGGTTGTGTACAAAGGATAGTGAGGATTAACTGACTTTGTGGGAATTTCCAAAGATGTTTAGCCATAAAAGTTAAAGCTATGTATATAATTTAAAAAATCTTGGCAGTGCCTAGGACTGAATTAAGCTTAGTCCTTTGAATCTTGTCGGACATGGAGCCCATTATTCTTTCTAGGGTGTAATCTACCACTAGGAAGTTAACCTCAGTAAATCTGAGGCAGTTTTGAATTCCAGGAATATTCAGTAACTTCAAGTGAATAAGCTGCGTACAATGTAACTTGGAAAAAGAAGCTTTTAAAATTAGATATTACAATACCTTTGGTAGATAAAACTCCATATTTCAAGGAGGAGAGTACAAAGCTGTGTAACTTAAAAGTTACACATGAATAAAATCGGAGGATAGGCAACATTTTTTGTTTTACTTTTGGAGAACTAAGAAAACAATACTGAATTTCTAAAATATCACATTTGTTGTTATTAGATAGACAGCTTTGTCCAAAGCTTGTCCAACAAGCTTCAAATGTTAGAAATAATATTTTTCTTTGAGTAATGCCTCTTATATATGTCTAGAAAACACCTCTCCTATTTATCAGCAAGAGGGAAAAATGATAGGAGAGCACATTTTTAACTGGAACAAGTGTGAGATCTTTGCTATTGGAAAACCATCTATGATTTTTGTACGGGGTAAAGTCAGTATACTTGAGGATATTATAAGCTTAAAAAGAAGATTTACCTCTCTGAGGGACCAGAGTTTTTTTTTATGTATAATTTACCTGAATACAGTGAAATTCTCTCCAGGTCAAAGAGTCGCTCACAGACGGAATAGATGTCACAGCCAACAGAGCCAGTACTGCAAGTGTCACAATTCCTAGAGACACATAAATTTCCATTCTCCAAACGTCATGCTCAATCCAGGCATCTTCTTTATTTTGTTGGACCTAAGAGAGGGTGAAAAGAGGAAGGAAAAAATGCAAACAACACTTGTTTCCAGTATAAGAACCTCCTTCTACGCTCCCTCTACTATGGAGGACCTGATAACTAGGGGCCTCCACAAATTTATGACTTTATTTTTGCATTTCTCTAAGCGAAATGACGTAGGAGCTATTGATCTTTTTCCTTGAACACAAAATTTATATAATCTGTTTTATTAATTTATATTATAGTTATTTGTTGGTTAGAATTGTCATATGTGTGTATATATGGTAAATAAGCAGAAAATAGGAACAATTAGCATTAAAAAGAAATCTTCTGAGGGTGGTAGAAGACTGAAATGTGGCTCTCGGTCCATGAACAAAATACTTGTTTATGTTGTTAAAGTTGTAGTTTACTATTTTCAGCTTAGAAAACTTTCCTCAAAGTAGAATTATACAACCAAGCCCCAGTGAAGAGTTATAATAAAAAATTTTAAAAAGCAGATGACTTTCTCAACACAGGGTTTCAACAGAGGTTTGTGGTACTGATATTAAAATAAGAAACAGTTAATTTGTTAGGAGACTTAGACTTTTTAGTTTAGTGATATTGTCAGTAATGTCATCCTACCTGTTGATATGCCCAGTTTAGCAACTTGTATCTGTAGGATCGTCTCATTGGATAGGATAAGCTGTAAACTGCATGCAGTACAGCAAAAAAGAAACTGAGAAGACCAAATTGCTTTCTTGTTACCATCCACCTATCCAACCAATGTGGAAATTTCTTATACTTGGTTCCATTATGAAGCTGCACAACTGCTGCTATCACACCTGGCAAATAAACCAGTGCCAAGAGGGTGATGGAAACCATTGGCAAGACTTTGTTGATGACCAGGATTGGAATTTTATAAAAATACTGTTGATGGGAAGTTACAAAAGGGTGAATTATTTCCCTCAGAAGAGTGTAAAGAAAAGTCAGAGATGATACGATAGCAGCGATTTTAATTGGTAAACGCCACTTTGGAAAGAGTTCCTGTTTGTGCTGAAGCTCTGGGGGGCAATCAAATTCATCACAATGGGTTGTTTGGTGCAAGTGCAAAAGCACAGGTCTTTTTGGTGCGCTGGTCTCTCTTGAATCCTTATTCTACAAAGGAAAGAAAATGAACATCTTAAAATTGAACAAAACAATGGGATGTCTCTCAAACTAATTACTTACTGCTCATTGTACTTATCAGTGAAAAGGGACATTTTGAACCTTGCTTTGGGATACTGGTTAGTGGAAGGTGGCATAGACTATGTGGCAATGATCAAAGGTATACTTCGTTATCCTACCTTACTGGGGCTTCTCCATAATTTCTGTTACTCATTTTTCTTTAAGTCAAAAGAAATACATGCTTCAGATACCTCCACTAGAGCTCAGACCATTGTGTTTCTATCTTGAAAGTGTAAAAGAATGAAATAATGCAACTGGGAAACAAAAACTGAAAAACTTAAAAAAAAATCCAGCAATCTTTGGTCAAAATAACAACACTTGTAAGTGGTCATAGTTGTATTTGTTTTATAATTTCTTTTGGTTACTGGACAACTCTCTGCAAACTCCATTCATTCAAGTACAAAGGAACAGGAATAATATAGTCATTACTATTAGATAAAAATATGTAATTTCCATCTTGTAGTCTTTTTCTAAATTAATGTTTATTGGAGTATAGTTGATTTACAATGTTCTGTTAGTTTCTGCTGTACAGCAAAGTGAATCAGTTATACATATATGTATATCCACTATTTTTTAGATTCTTTTCCCATATAGGTCATTACATTACAGAGTATTGAGTAGAGTTCCCTGTGCTATACATTAGTTTCTTATTAGTTATCTATCTTACATATAGTAGCATGTATATGACAATCCCAACCTCCCAATTTATCCCTCCCCCCATCATGTAGTCTCATATTCATAAAATATCTCATTTGTATAAGTACTAATAGACGAATAGTCTATTAAAACGGTACAAAGGCTATATAAGTAGTTAAATCCCACAGGGATGATTTATTTCCTGAGAAAGTTATATTTCTTTACCCAGTTGCATTTCTAGGTAGTCAACAATTCAAAAGAAGTTTGCACTGAATATTACGTCACTTCCCCAACTGACTGATATACCAGCAAATTAAAAAAAAAAAAAAAACAACCCTCAAAATAAGAACTTATAGCAGAGTGTTTCATATTGTGTTACTTTATGAATAAATTCACTTTCTCACCTAATATGTTATTCCTAATTTCTTATAGCTCTAGATGTAGACCCATAACATTTTAATGCTCAGAATGATGTTAGTGATTATCTTGTTCATTTCCTCATTTTATGCAGAGTAACTTTAATTCGCATAGTTCTCTATAATTTTTAGTGTTTAAAAATGACCTCTTGCCATTTGACTTTTACTTTCAGTAACAAATCACTATTACATCCAATGCTTTTTCCAATTACTCCATTTAGAAGGGAGTTGAGCATTATACATCTTCTGCCATCTCTGCATGTTAAAACAATCAACGGATATCAATTTTCTGGTTATGGGTGAAGAATCATGGAACAGCAAGTAAGACAGTTCACTTGAAAACTGAAAATGATTTTATTTTATGCACACTTATTTTAGACAGTATGTACTTGTACTACCTTATTTTTCCTATTAAGATAATTAAGATAAAATAAATCCTTTCTGTTAAAACTGTAGTTGAGATCAGTTAGAAAGGTAAAAAGAGTTTGGAAGCAAAATTTTCCACCACTTGTTCAGTCAAATAATTTAGTAAGAAACATTTAATCTTGATGTGGGGCAAAAGTGTGACAAATGATTCTTATTCCAAAGTTGAATTTATTTGGTTAAACAGTGAATCATCAATTAACTTGATGATCTCTTGGTAAACTGCCATGGAGCCTATGAAAAAAACAGTTTACAAAACTACTGTTATATGGGCATTGATGACTTTTTCAAAAAACTTAGACCCACAGAATGTTAGAAAGAATTGGAAGGGCTTTGGAGATGATCTGGTCCAACTCTCTCACTTTATAGATAAACCAAGACCCAGGATTTTCAGTGACTTACTCAAGGTTATTCAGCTAAGTCCATGACAGTCAACGTACAACTCCTCTCATAGCCCACACTGCCCTTTAGCCATCACAGTATCAGTGCCAGGAATCAGAGTAAAGATATCAGCAGACTAGGGTGAAAATCACTTTTATAACACTAGGAGATATAGAACAGCATTTGAATTATTTATAGATTTTAATTAATTAATTAATATTATTAATTTACCAAATAACCATCTTCTTCTCGATTTCTCCTGGGCTTCATTTTCCAAAGTTCTTCTTGGTTTGTGATGTCTTGTCTGCCCTCCATTAATTCTATAAAATAGTATGGCCTCAGCCACCTGTGCAAATAAAAATAATCTTCACATCTATGCTATTTATGATATTAACGTTTGATAGGGCAATATGAGAAATTTACTCATATAAGGGCTAGAGTGGCAGATAAAGTGCAATTTAAAATATAGACTGATTGACTCATTTAACCTCACATTATAGCCTGTAAGAATTCAAACAAGTGCCCTTGTGTCAATAGTGTTTTTCTTTGTCCAACTATCAGTGCAATGAATGACCCAGGTGTCTATATGGAATTCAAAGGGTCAGATGTTGCCTTTTATTTTAGGAGACTTTAACTCCAGGTGCTCATTTGGAGGAAAGTCAACTCCCCTCAAAGGTAAATAGAATTAGGAATGTAGTTTTTTGAGAGTAACAATGTTGTCAGTGGAGGTTGGAGTTTGCTAATATAAGATTATATTTCAGGAAGTTGTGCTTAATAGACTTCTGCGGTTGACACTGGAATCTGAAATAATGGTGAAATGATTTTATGGGGAAATGTACTCTGAGTTTCAGAAAATGAACAGAATAGACACTCCTGGTAAGGTGAATGCTGATAGCAGCACAAAGGACTGAAAGGTTGTGTTTTAGGAGTGCCATTTTCCCATCAGAGTCACAGCCTGGTTTTTGTTGGTAAGGCATGTGTTGCTAGCATATTTCCAGTGGGGTTGTTGATGTGTTCAATCATTGATATGCCCACTCTCCTGGTTAACCCTGTGGAAATTATTTTGTCACACTTCCTGCCCGATAAAAGAATCTTTTCCTTAACACTGTCCACAGATCCTCATTTGGGCTTGGTGTAACATTTTTTAGGAAAGGGAAACATATGATGTCACAACATTATTCACTGTTTTATTAGTTCTAAATTTATTTCCAGAGGAATACATTGCCAATTTATTCGTTATGAAATTCAGTAAGAAAACAGATTAGATATATAACCATTTGATTGACAGAAACATTCCAAGTGTTTCTGAATTTTAGACCACCTGTAATACTTTATTAAGTGGAAAGTTGTTTCTAGCAGTTTAAAACACAACATTCTCCAACTTTTAAAGGTTTGATCTTCACAGAGAATAAAGAGGAGTCATTTTTACATAATGCCAACATGTGCCTTTGTTGAAGTGCTCTAAGAACATTTTCCATACGTTACTTATTTCAAAATTTCACAATATTCATGCTGAGAATATTTTTTTTGGTCTGCCCACATTCTTTTCCCACTATTTTATGATCCAAAACATTTCCTCCGTCCAGAGAAATGCCCTCCTCTGGCCACAGAAGTGGGCATATGACTCAGTCTTGACTAATGACAGTTCTCTATTCTGCTCATCACACTGATTGGCTTAGGGATGGCACACAACTCTAGTTGAACCAATTAGAGTCCTTCTCTGATGTTTATATTTGGAAATGAAAGATAAAGAGAAGATGTCTTTAATATTCTGTTATATTGGGATGATAGAAGCCTACCATGCTTTCTTCTACATGCTGTAAGGAGGAAGATGTCTTCAAGAGGACAGAAGAAAGCCAACACACAGAAGCCTAAGCAAGAAATGGGGAAAGACACAGAAGAGTCCTGGCATGTTTAAATATTTAGAGTTTCTGAGACCAGATCCTGAATTTTTCAGTTACACAAGCCAATACAATCCCTATTTTGCTTAAGTTAGTTTGAGTAAGGTGTATATCACTGGCATTTGAAAGAGTTCTGAGTAAAGCATATGCCAATCTTCAAGTATCTATGAACTCTAATCTATGACAGACATTGAGGAGGAAAAAGAGAAATGAGATTTCGTGTCTGCTCTGGAGGGGTTTTACAGTCTATTTGCTTAAGAAGTATTATTCCAAATCATTTGGTGATTTAACCAACATTATTAATATAGTAATTTCGGGTGTGTATATGACTAGGAATACAAGTTTTACTTACTGTAATCAAATACAAGAAATAATTCACCATGCTTGGGAGATGTGTTAACTGTTTCAGGATGGCAAAGATGTTAACATACAAATCTACACTTTTTCAATATTAAGTCACTAACTATACTGTGAACAACCAGGTAGGCAGTGGGAATATAAAGTTAAGTGAGATGGAGACTCTGCTTTCAAAAAGCTTAAAGTCTAGGAGAGAAGGCAGACATTTCAGGAACTGACTGCATGGTAGTGCAATGCATCGGAAAGGAAGACAAAGTTTTATGGACAGATGGTGGCATGGGAAGGGTGAGGGCTCTCTTCAGGACCTGGTCCTGGAGCATCTAGCAAGTTGGTATTATTTGCTGATTGAGGGCCACTTTGCACAGAATCTGGGTGAAAAGCCAGAGTGGCCCTGGAGAGGTATCCAACCATTCGTCCGCATGGTAGGGAGACCATACTGAAGAGCAAAGCCAAGGAAAAACCCCAGGCAGTTAGGGAGCTTGTTGACTGTGTCACCCACAGTCCACCTTGTACCCTGAAGCCAAGAAAATAAAATATCAGTCAAATAAAATATGTTGGTTTCCCTCAGACATTAACCAAATATATAATTTAAATTCTACAATAAAGTCTTTTCGTCAACAAAAACAACAGGAAACAGCACAGTATTCAGATGTTAGGAACTCCAGAATTTGATCCAAAGTTCTCTTTCGTCTCCATTAAAAAGCAAAGCCTATTTCTGATGTGACTGTTCCATTTTGCTGTACCAGGACCTGACGTTCCTGCTAAATATTGACACAGTCCAACTGACTTATGTTTATGTTGAAGAATCTGGAATATGAAGACACTCAATGACCGGGATACGTGGTCAGTTGCATTGCATTTCCAAATCTTCTATACTTTTAACTGCAAACTTACTTTACCACATTTAACTATGTGAAGGGGAGATGTTTTTCTTCACTGGGCTGTGTTGTTAGGCCTTGCTTCCCCCGTGTGCTAAACGAATGACCTTTTATTCAATAAGGATTTTTTTTTTTTTTTTTTTTTACAAAAAGAAGAGTCAGGAATTTGGAAGTGTTCGTAAATTTTATGTCTACAAGCTCCTTCCAGTGGATTTCACACCTGACACATATAAAGCCTTGATTGACTATCTGGAGGAAACCTGAATCCTAACTGAGATCCTGAAAGAGTCGGACTAATGTTCCAAGGACTTAAAATGAAAACTCTCTGTTACTAGGAAACTTGAAGACGAGTTGCACGGTTTTAAGTAGTACGTACCAATCATTCATCAGTACTACAAAATAATACAAAATCGTGGCGATTTTGCCAAGTTGGAAAACTTGCCATCAGAACCCAACCTAAGGACAAACTTAATAACTCATCATATCCCCTGAGTCCCCAGAGAAAAGGCTTTCCTGTGAGTCCCCGGCTCCCAGCCCCTGGACCAGCCACAATGGAGCGGTGTGCTCCGCGGAGAGCTCGCTGGAAGGCAGCGTGTCCCAGAGCAGCGCGCAAGGGGCGAACTGAGCTGCGCTCGCCCCGAAGCGCCGCTGCTTCAGTCCTGGGAGGGCTCGCAACCCCCTACACTCCTACCGATGCTGGGAGCCGGTGCCCGGCCTCGCAGGGACACCGAGCGGCAGGGAACAAGCAGCGAGCCAGAACGATTCAAGGGACTCACCCGTCTCTCGGCGTGATCTGACGGGAAGTCGCGGCCGCAGCACCGGCCCGGAGGTGCCCAGCCCCGCTCGGCGCCCGAACCTCCAGAGCGCGAGCCTGCTTTGCCTGGGCAGACTCCGCCTCCTTGTCAATTGTCCGTCCGGCGCCACCTGCCGGTGCCGGGCGTCCGCAGGGCTCCTGCTTGGCTGGACAGCCCTGGGAAGGTCCCAGAGCCGAACCTAGGATTTCCCTACGTAGCCATCCGGCCGCTCCCGGTTTTCTCTCAAAGAGCCCTGTCCTCTACCTGAGGTCTACTCTGCACCCTCTCGATCCTCTCGATATTCTCCCCTCCTCCTTTTCCCTCCCTTCCGCCCTTCTTCTCGCCTACTTTAATCTCCCACCTAATGAACATTCGTGCAATTCCTTAGAGCAGTGGTTCTCAAACTCTAACATGTGTTTCCCGTAGGGCTTATTAAAACACCGATCTGTCGTGTCCACCCCCCTCCCTCCAAAGCCCCTCTCCTCCACCTGGCCCGCGTTTCCTGTTTAGTAGATCCGGGATGGGGCCTGAGATTCTGCATTTTCTAACAGTTCCCAGGTGATGCTGAAGCACTCTCAGATCACACTGTGAGAGCTTAGCTAACTCATTTTAGAGCTTTAGCGCTTAGCGAGCTCATTTTAGAGCTTGAGAGCTTAGCTAACTCATTTTAAACTTCACAGCAGCTCTTTGAAGTGGCTGTAATTTACAATTTCCAAATCCGAATCTGAATCTCTTTTGCCCCCTAAATTGCCGAAATCTTGTATCTTAAACCGCACAAACCCTGTCCCCTAGCTGAATAAGTCCTTAAACCCGACGTTCACTCCTTCCCTTCCCCACCTCTGATGTTAAAGCCACCTTCCCATACCCTAACCCCATCAAGCACTACAAACCTAAAGTTGAGTTACTGTCACTATTTAAAAGTTTAAGGTTGTTTTTAAAATATGAGGGGTATGGAGAAAGAGCGAACGTGAGCGGGGGATTTACTCCTCTGACTTGGAACCAGCCTCAGGGTAGAGCGTCTGAGACCTGAATTGCAACGTCTGAGGATTTGGTGTCTAACATCCGCAGAACTAATCTGATTAGGAAAAGTAAAGGAAAATAAACTCTCAACTGCATTTTCCTTGATTGTCTTTTATTCATAGCTAGGGCCCCTAGGACTGTTCATATTTTAATATGTAATTTTCTGTAGTCATTGACTGTCCACAGGGTAATGTTAAAACCCCTTGACGATTAATTTACCATGGACTGATGCCTTGCGGTAGAAGTAGAATCTTACACTTTTTATTCCTAGCAGAACTAGAAAATAATCATTTTTAAAAGGCTTAGGAAAAAAAAGTCTCTGTGTTTATAGAACAGATTATGAAAATTAACACAAATTGCTAAATGTGTCTAGCATTGTTGAATTTTAAAAATGATGATAGGTTTTAAATCATCAAACAAAACAATATGATTTTATTTTTTAAGATTTGATAGAACAAAGGTCATTCACTTTTTTATAATTTATTTTGCATGTGATGAGGGCAAGGAAGTTAATATTATATTAATATAAGTTGGCTAACTGTAGCAAGCTCCACTTAAAACTGCTTTTCCTGTTTAATTAAAACATTTGGAATCAAGCCCCAAATACTTCTGCTTTATAATTAGACCAATAATTTTATTTCCACGTTTCTTCCGGAAGTTTTTTTGTTCAGTTTTTTAGTGAGGTGAATAAATATAGTATGTTTCAAAGGAAAATGATTGAAAATGTGAGGTTATTTACTAATTAGTTTGTAGAGTTTATAAAGGCAACAGAACATTGGATTAAAAAACCATAGTATTAAAGAACTTTGATTGAGTTATCAGGAGTTAGTATTACAGACCAAATTTCTGCAATTTTTGCATATATGTGATCTGTGATTTGGGTATGAGATGAAGGAAAATATATATATATTTTTTGAGAAATACGAAGCCAAAGCATCTGAAAATGCTCTGAGTCAGCCTCTATAGCACATACTTTATAAAACCAGTATGGCTTGTGGAAAACAACGCTATGCTATTGCAAATGTTGAAAAGCAGATTGCTAGTTTCGGTATGACTTGCGAGAACTAGAGGATTTTAAAATAGGAATTCAACTGTGAGTTACTAACCAATTTGGATCATTCAGAATATTTTGTAATAAACTTAAACTCTAGCAAGAAAGCATATTAACAAAACAGTTCTTCAATCTCATTTAGGGTCAAATACTAAACTAGTGATTTCACAGTAACATATCATGGGGAAAATATAATTTAGAATCCATGAGTACTTTTACTTGACGAAAAAGCAACCTAATCTTAGAATTTGATGGGACTGCCATTTAAGAGGTAAATGGAGTATAGTGGTGAGAGAGATAAAAAGTGATCATACTGTTAAAGTTAATCAAAATGATCAATAGACAGAAAATTGTGCGCAGATGACAGGAACTGTATTTAGTTTTTCTCCTTCGGAAATCAAACTGACTCCTAAGGGCACAGTAATTCAAACAATGTTCAACAGTATTTCCAAGTCTACCTCTTACTGGATAACAATGGTCAGACTTATTTTAAGAGGAGGCAAAAATTACCTAAAGTTCATGGGGAAATATTTTGTCCAAATGATTGTTTTAGCACAGATATGGTAAAGCTCTACTGGCCTAATTTTCTGATTCTACTAGTCTCGTATGATAAATTCTCTTCACTAGTTCAAGATCTTCTGGTAGACTAATGCTCAGAGTATGTGGTCAGTTAGCCCCCAATGTCTGTGGGTGAAAGTGGCTGGGGGCAGAAAGAATCCGCCCCCAGGACTGGAGGTTTTTAAAAAATTCTTCCATGTATTTCCCCCCAGCTCAAGCCCTTTATTGCTTATTCACCAACACAGTTAACAGTCAACATCTGTTCTAGGCGGATTTTAAGAATTGGTGGTTTATTTCAAGGCTCACAGATCCATTTCTGCCCAAATACTGCTTCATTATGATGCTCAAAATTCTGTGACAAAATATATCCTATTGTCTTTAAATCTGTTGTAATCTATGAAAAGGTACCTGCAGATGGCATCACATTAAGCCTTACCAGTTATTTACATCCTACTATCATCGAATATTTCAGTACTTTTTTGAAAGTATGTTCTGACAGAGAGAGTGAAATATAAGGGTGTTGAAGATGGATACTGGAAGGCTGTGAAGGGGTTATACCTTAGGGAAAAACAGAAGCATTGGAGCCAAGAGAACAGATTTCATCACCTTCATAGCATTACTTAAGTAGGCAATTTCTCCTTTCCCCACATCTCCATATCAAACGATACATATTGGTGAAAAAAAGTATCTTCTTTAAACCACTCTATCTTGGTCTCCTTTGTTATAGTAGCTTAGCCCATACCCGAGCTTGTTTGATATTATATTACAGCACTTTTCAGAATTAGCCTGTACTGGAGATTTTTATATGTGTTTCTTTTACCCTCATTAAACTGTGAGCTTTAAGAGAGCAGAGACCTTGCCGTTTTTACCTTTGTATCTCTTGTAATTTAGAGATTGGTAGAACAGACTTGTATATGTTTGTGGAATGTGATTTTACCCCTGGAAATGATATGATGGAAAAGAATTTTTTTTTCCTTTATCCATTCAACCACTGATGGACACATAGCCATTCATCTATGTTTGCTATTACAAATAATGATGCAGTGAACATGGAGGTGCAGATATCTTTTCAGCATAGTGATTTCATTTCCTTCCGGTGTATACCCAGAAATGGAATTGCTGGATCATATGGTAGTTCTATTTTTAATTTACTTTTTATCCTGTTTCCATAGTGGCTGTACTAATTTACATTGCCACCAACAATATATAAGGGTTCCCCTCTTCTCCATATCCTTGCCAGCTGGCATTTTTTTTCTTACTCCAAGTTTAATCTTTTATCAGTTTGATTATGAAGTAATTTTGGGGAAACCATCCAGAAGACTATTTGAAATGTGAATTTACACTCAGCAAAGCTAATGACAAATCTCACCTTATTATCTTGAGATATTAGCTGAGGATACTGTATACATGCTATGTTGGGGATGCATACATGAATAGGGTGTGTGATCAATAGTGGGAGAAACCTTTGTTGGCAAAGGGGAACATGGAAAAATTCAGTAGGAGAACCAGGAGCCTCAGATACTTCTTCCTCTGCACTCTCTGTATAATGTATTCAGCCTTCTTTGCTAGAGTGGAAACTGCTGGAGGGCAGGGATCATTTCTTTCCATTTGCCTCCTCAGACTTAGTAAGAATATAGTATATAGTGAAAATCTGATAAATACCTATTGAATGAAGGGTACCTTGGGGAGAATTTAAGTTGAGGCAAGTGGTCAACAATGTCAAGTACTATTAAAAGTCAAATAAGATAGGAAATAAAAAAGAGTCTGGGCTTCCCTGGTGGTGCAGTGGTTGAGAGTCTGCCTGCCGATGCAGGGGACACGGGTTCGTGCCCCAGTCTGGGAAGATCCCACATGCCGCGGAGCGGAGCGGCTGGGCCCATGAGCCATGGCCGCTGAGCCTGCGCGTCCGGAGCCTGTGCTCCGCAACGGAAGAGGCCACAGCAGTGAGAGGCCCGCGTACCAAAAAAAAAAAAAAAAAAGAAAAAGAGTCTGTTGGGCACATGAAAAAAATGCTTAACATCACTAATCATCAGAGAAATGCAAATCAGAACCACAGTGAGATATCACCTCACACCTGTCAGAATGCCTGTTGTCAAAAAGACAACAAATAATAAATATTTGTTGATAAGGATGTAGAGAAAAGGGAACCCTAGTACACTGTCAGAATGTAAATTGGTGTAGCCACTATGGAAGTCAGTATGGAGGTTCCTCGAAAATTAAAACTACCATTTGGCAGTTTTTGGCAGCAATTCTGCGCCAGGATATATATCTGAAGAAAACAAAAACACTAATATGAAAAGATACATACACCCTGATGTTCACAGAAGAATTATTTACAGTAGCCAAGATATGGAAGCAACCTAAGTGTTGGTCAACAGATAAATGGATATAGAAGTTGTATATATTTTGGATTGGCCAAAAAGTTCGTTCGGGACTTTCTGTATGATCTTACAGGAAAGATCTCTCTACCCACCACCATCTATCTATCTAATCTATCTATCTGTCTATCTATCATCTATAAAATAATTCATGCAGTCAAGACCAGCTGAAGGGATGGAGGGTAGGGACTTTGAGACTGCAACAATCGAGGACTTGTTCCCTGCCTTCAAAGAGTACAATATTTATTTGGGAGAAATAGGGAGGCAAGATATATGAATAATTTAGTTCACTGGGAAAAAAGTGCAAAGTCACTCAGAACCAAGTACTGAATAATAAAATAAAGGCTGGGGTGCCTAAAGTTCACAGAAGCATTGGAGCAATGATTTGGGCTCAGTTGGTGAGAGGAGATGTAATGGAAGAATGAGCGTTTTGAACTTGGCCTTAGAAGAGTGGGAGATTTTTCTTTGGGGAAAAGAAAGGGAAAGACTTTGTTTTCTTTCCCAAACCAGAAGTAGCATATATGGATTAAATTTTCCTTTGGTCTAGCAACATATTTATGTCCCGGAATTAGCTTTATAAATCTAGGAGTTTTCCTCCCCTTGACCTACTGCTTGTTTGAGTTAAGCAGAAGATTTCTAACACAGCGTATTGGATGTGATTCCTCAGTACTTCTGAAGGATTTCTCCTAGGCGAGCTCCTCAAGGTGTTAGCCTTCTTCAGACCTCTAGCCCTTAGGAGAGAGCATGTCTCAGAGTAGCTGGAGCTCAAAGAAAACTTATTGAATTGAATTCTCTCACTCAGCTCTTGGTATAGGTCTGTCCTTAATCCTCTTCTGTATTCGGGTTAGTTTCCCCTGAAAGCCCTCACTTCTGTCTACACACCTCCATCCAGCTCTTTTCTGATCATGTTTTAGTCAGTCGTGTAACACGCCTCTCTCTCGATTGATTGGCAGCTGCAGAATCCTTAAGGACATACCTTCACCGGGAGAGTGCATAGTTGGGATAAATCAATAAAAAACACAGAGTTAGGTTTGTGGACGACAGAGCAAGCTTTATGCACTGTTTCTGTCTGAAACAGCGTAGAGTCTTTACAATCAAGGAAACTGTTCATCTTTTCAGTATTTAAGGGGGGGCTTTGGAAAGGTCAGATTTCAAAACTTCTGTGGAACTGGATTCAGTGGTGGGCTGCTGTGCTATGTGGCCACAAGATGGCGCCAGAGCCCTGTTCAGTAAAAATGCACCGTTCAAGGGCCTCTGGCGCTGCTGCTTTCTGCTTATATTGTTTTAAGGACTTTCTCAAACTCACTGGAAAGATTCTGCACGCTCAGACTCATTTCTGTGTGTGTTCATATTTCTGTCTATCATTCATGCATTTGTTTTTGTGTATATATGTCCTTGCATCTTTGTATAATATCCTTTTTATCTATATTTACATCTGTACCTAATGTTTTTTGAGTGTTTACAATATCAAGCATTTCACACAAATTATCTTCCCTTTATTGAGGTATAATTGTCATATAACATTATATCAATTTCAGGTGTACAACATAATGATTTGAATATATTGCAAAATGATCACCACAATAAGTCTAGTTAACAACTGTCAAGTATAGTTACAAAATTTTTTTCTTGTGATGAGAACTTTTAAGATCTCTCCAGCAGTACATAATACAGTATTATTAACTCTAGTCACCATGCTGTACTTTATATTACCATGGATTATTTATTTCATAACTGGAAGTTTGTATTTTTAAACGTCCTTCACCCATTTTGGGTACTTCCTATCCCCCCACCTCTGGCAACCACCAATTTGATTTCTCCTATCTGTGAGCTCATCTTTTTTTGTTTTTCGGTTTTGGTTTTTTGGTTTTTTTAGATTCCACATGTGAGATCATTTGGTGTTTGTCTTTGTCTGTCCAACTTATTTCACTTAGCATAATGCCCTCAAGATCATCCATGTCACAAATGGCAAGATTTCATTCTTTTTAATGGCTGAGTAATATTCCATATGTATGAGAGTGTGTGTGTGTGTGTGTGTGTGTGTGTATTAGATTTTCTTCATCCATTCTTCTATCAATGGACACAGGTTGTTTCTGTATCTTGGCTATTGTAGATAATGCTGCAATGAACATGGGGGTGCATATATCTTTTTGAATTAGTGCTTTCTTTTTCTTCAGATAAGTACCCAGAAGTGGAATTGCTGGATTATACGGTAGTGCTATTTTTAATTTTTTTGAGGAACCTCCATACTTTTTCTCCATAGTAGTTGCACCAATTTATATTTCCACCAATAGTGTGTGAGCATTCCCTTTTCTCTACATCCTCACCAACACTTATTTCTTGTTTTTTCGGTAATAGCCATTCTAACAGGTGCGAGGTGGTATAAATTATCTTATTTAATCCTTATAAAACCTTTGAAAATCAGTACTTTTATCATTTGCAAATGAGGTAACTGGGGCTTAGAAAGGATAAATATAAATAACCTGCTCAAGGACACAAAGCCTTTTTACCCTTTATATATAATGCTTCTCATAGGTTAACTTTCACAGCATCTTTGTGAGTTTAAAGTATATGCATAGAGAAATAAGAGCAGTTCAAGTAAATTGATTAGAAAGGGAAGAAAGCCCCTGTGCCCAAAATGTTTGGTTCCTGACCTGTTGATTATTAGTTTTCGTGAGTGTGGAGATCTTGTCCTTGATCAAGGTGGATGTATCACACCCAAACTCCCAATATGGCAGAAGCACAGCTGAGATCTATGAAAGTTACTGGAGTAAAGCAGCTTGAGTGATCACTCCCTTCACAAAGCAACTTTAGCAGCCCCACTTCAGCCTCAAGCGTTACGTAAAGGATTTGCTTGAGAATCGTGAACAGCAGTCGTGAGCTGAGACATTCTGAGAAGATCGATTATTTCATCCTTTTACTCTTGTCATTGGGGCCAAGGACTGCATTCAAGGTGTTTAATGATTGTTCTATTACATGCACTAGAATGTAATGGTCATAGGTAGAGGGAAGGAAAAACTATCTAAGTCTCAGGCTCATGATCTGTAAAATGAGAAAATAATTTTACCTCTTTCATAAGGCAGTTGTCAGGATTAAATGAGATAATGAATGTCAAGTGTATGGCACAGTGAACATTACTCTTATTGCTGGAGAATAATGGATGGTAGTGTTGAATGAAGATGGGGAATTGGCAGAAGGAGAAGAGAAAGGGCAACGAAAAGGAAGGAAGACAAAATTTACTGAGGGACTGAGCGGCAAAGGAGGGGAGGCCCTTAGTTGCATCCAGAGACTGAAAAATCTGTTAGTTCCTCAGTCCTGATTACTACCAGCCAGAAAGCCATAGAATTTCTGGCAGGAGACTTAGAGATCATCTAATGTAACCATGTTATGAAAGAAAAATGAGTTGTGGGACTTATTCAAGGTCAACTAGGGGCAGCTCCAGGACGAGAATCCAGGACTCCTGACTTTGGTTCTGGTGTTGTTTTACCACTGTTCACATTGCTTTAGGTTAATCAGGGTGTTTGCAAGCACGAGGCTGAGACAGTCCTTGTCCGTATATAGGGGCTTGCTTTAGAGCCTTGAGTTGCTGAAATACAATGTCATATGGAATTGAGAGAGGGCAAGGTATTATAAGTTTAAATCAAAAGGACAACTTACATAGAGTCTTAGTTCTCCTTGGCATAGTATCCTCAAGTTCATGGTGCATTCAATACATCTCTTCCTAGAAAGGCTACATGTAATGTGATATTTTCCCCATTGTGAGAGAACTATGGCTCCTTTTATGTGTGACCTCTTTAAGATGCTTTCTATTATCTTTACTTATGATATAACCTTATAGAGACTTATTTCTCAGTAAGCTCCCAAATATGAATAGCAGTAACTTGATTTTATGGGCTAATATATTTTCAATAGTTATGCTTTCTGAGCTTTCCCTAGAGAAAATCTTACTTTTGTAGGTATATTAGCATTTATCTTTTATATACATGGCTACTGGACATAAGCAAGTAGAAAGTAGTTCATTGGATGGTTTCTGAAATTTTAGAGGCTGCCAAGATGGAAGGATCCTTTCCTTTAAAATTACATTGAAAAATTTCATTTGTAGTCCCACACATAGAGTAGCTCTACCATTTTCTTCGTTCATTTTTTTTTTTTTTTTGCTGCACG
>NW_006779016.1:663610-696881 GCF_000442215.2 Lipotes vexillifer | reverse complement strand
CCCCTGCATCGGCAGGCGGACTCTCAACCACTGCGCCACCAAGGAAGCCCAATTGGTTCATTTTTAATGCTGCTAATGAGCTTGTTCATTTCACTATTCAAATAAATATCTTAAAAAAAATATTATCCCTTCCCTCCCACTCTCATATACACACATCAATATGGGTGAAGATAAAAATTGGAACTATGATAATGCTATTTCGAAACATTATATTTACTGTGGCTTCCAATGACAAAAGTGCATATTTATTGAATGAAATGTAGAAGTTGTAGAACAGAAAGAAGAAACTAAGAATGAGTTTGGTTCTGGAAAATTTTCTTCACTGCTGATGGTCCCCTCCTTGCTGCTTTCTTTGCTCTGCTTTCATGGTCCTATGAGGACCCAGACTTTTTGTTGTTTGTTTGGTCTTGTGGCTCTGCCACTCCCAAGGGGCTTGGAATCCTCCTCTGGCATCTCTGAACCTGGCCAAAAGACGGGAGGGTCACCTTGGCAGGTTTTAATGGGCCAGGCCTAGAACTGGGATGCATCATTACATTCATAGCCTACTGGCCAAACTCAGTTACAGACTGTCACACCTATATGGAAGGCAAGTTGAGAAAAAAGTAGTCTAGCTTGTGCCCAGGAAGGTTTTGTGAGCATTCAAGAGACTTCTGTGATTGTTTGCTCTGCTGGCACTTAGGATCTGTCTCATATTCCTGCTATGTATAGAATATATCACCCAAGGCAGACAACCCCTCTGGTCACTGTATCCAGTTCCAAGTTTGATATTTCCAGTCCTTTTATGAGGACTTGTGAACTATTGACATGTGAACAAGGAAGAAAAGTTATCTGCTCTCCCTACCCACTTAGTGATGGTGGAGCAGGGACAGGATAAACACAAAGAAAACTCTACTGGGAAAAGAAAAGGATGGGAGACTTACGGCAATCTCTGGTCCACAGATTCTGAAATTCTGTTAAGCAAGCATTCTAAAGGCTTTCTAACCTGCAGGTGGAAGAAATTCCTTGCTTGGCCCTGATTCTGCTTTCAGAGAGGAATTTCCTTGATCAGTGTTCCTCACGGCCCTGGGCTCTCCTTCTGGGAGGTTCTTTCTCATCCACTACCCTTTATGCTCACATCAGACACAGACTTTGGTGAGTGTGCCTTTTCTGGGAGTGTGTGTAGCTTCCATTGTCCCTTCCTTCCTGAGGGCTGTGTTAAGACTTTTCCAAACCAGGCTTCTTTAAACCAGCCTCATGATTTCTTTGTCAATTCCGCCAAAATTTTGATAGTTTTCAATCTATTTATATACTTTCAGTAAGCTCCATGTGTCGGTTACCATGCACATAGATTTCCCCTACACATAATTCTTAAGCTTTCCCTGTATGTCTGTTCACTCTCATATCTCTCAACTTAGGGGTGGATGCTTTGAGTTAGGGCTCAGTGGGGAAGGTGGCACCCTTATTTTTTTATTTTTTGAGGTATGCGGGCCTCTCACTGCCGTGGCCTCTCCCGTTGTGGGGCACAGGCTCCGGACATGCAGGCTCAGCGGCCATGGCTCACGGGCCCAGCCGCTCCGCGGCATGTGGGATCTTCCCGGACCGGGGCACGAACCCGTGTCCCCTGCATCGGCAGGCAGACTCTCAACCACTGCGCCACCAGGGAAGCCCGGCACCCTTATTTTGATGTCTCCTGCAAGGCTGAGTCACTTTGCCTAGCTGAAATGTCTTATTGGACTTTGCTGCTTAAGTTATTTTAAAATCTCCTCTCTTCATATTTGGGGAAAGAAGAAACAGATTTTCTAACCCTGTAAAGCATTTTGACTCTGTTCATTCCCTTCTGTTATTGCTTGAAAATCAGACAAATTTTTGCCTGAGCTAATCTCTTCCGTGTAATACTTCGTGGAAGGCAGGCAATGGTAGCCAGTATATAACACTTTCCAACCACTTTCCCTAGAGCTACAGACTCATATGCAGTGGCCTGTCTTTCAAGTTGTCAGACAGTGGTTTTATCAAATGTTTTGTCTGGCATTACAGGGGTCTCTAGCCTTCTAGACTCTCATGATTGTTTACTTGAACCCCATATCAACCCCACATCTTTTAGGTTTTTTGGTTTTGTTTTTGTTGTAAAAGCTCCCCACTTCAGAGTAATAGGTTCTGTGTAAGTTATTCTTTATCTTAATAACGAACATTAGCTGTTATAACAAATTCCCAGATCATAATGATTTAATACTGTAAAACTTGACACTTTGCTCACCCAAAGTCCAATGTGATGTTCAGCCTATAGCTTTCTATATGGTTATTTAGGGAGCCAGGTTATTTATTTATTTAGGTCAAAATTTATCCATCCAACACAGCCACATGGATACAGCTTTGTGTTTTCAGACAATAGCCACTTGAGAAAAACCTGAGCTTTCTCTCCCAACTCTTCCATTCAGCCTGTGTCCTCATGTTGAGAAACAAAGGGACATTCTCCAACATCGCCATCTTCTCTTCCCTACCCTTGAGGAGTTGAATGGGGAGAGCTGGCCTATAATCAGAGAAATTGCAGTGCCATGTGGGGAGGACAATAAAAGTGATGGGAACGAAGTCCTGGAGAGCAGAAGTGTGAGCACTAACTGCCTGAATGGCACTGTCTTCTCAGAATTCTTGCATTTGCTTCAAATGCAGACAGTTCTAAAGCAAATTATTGCCATTCAAGAAAGAGACAGTCCGGGCTTCCCTGGTGGCGCAGTGGTTAAGAGTCCGCCTGCCGATGCTAGGGGACACGGGTTCGTGCCCCAGTCTGAGAAGATCCCACATGCCGTGGAGCAGCTGGGCCCGTGAGCCATGGCCATTGAGCCTGCACGTCCGGAGCTTGTGCTCCACAACGGGAGAGGCCATAGCAGTGAGAAGCCCGCGTACAACAACAGCAACAACAAAAAGAGACAGTTCAAGAGAAAACCAGGCTACCACTTTGCACAAGTCCCCAGAACTTATTCACCTTTTAGTTGTAAGTTTCTACCCTTTGACCAACTTCTCCCCATTTCCTGCATCCCCCAGCCTGCTAACCACCACTCTAGTTACTGGATCTAGGAGTTTGGCTTTTTAAGATAACACCTGTAAGTGTTATTATCCAATATTTATCTTTCTCTGGTCTTATATCCCTTTAGGAAGCCAGGTTAATTCAATTTTATGGCCTCGACATTTATGCTGGATCTGTTTCATCTGGTTGGCCCAAAGGGGAAAAACGTGTGGGAGGTCTTAGTGAGAGAAACACATCATCCCGCCCCCTGTTCTAATGGCTGGGATTCAGTCACATGGGTGCGCCTCTTTGTGAGCGAATGTAGCCTACCTGTGTTCCCAGAAGGAAAAGGAAACTGGCTTTGGTGAACGCGTAGCAACAATCGTCTCATCTTTTGTTTTACCTCATTTAGAGGCTAAACCTCCAGTCTTCTGCAAAGGTGGGAGAAGGGCAGTTTCCTGCCTGTCTGATTGGAGGTGAGATCTGTTTAATATATCCTTCATCTCACATAGTTACCTTTTTTTTTCTTTACGATGAGAACTTTAAGGTCTACTTCCTTAACTACTTTCAAATAAACAATAGCGTGTTGTTGAGTGTAGTCGCCATGCTGTACATTAGACGCCCCCTCACCTCCTTGTCCCTGGGAACCACTAACCTACTCTGTTTCTGTGAGTTCAGCTTTTTTAGATTCCACATATAAGTGAGATCATACTGTGTCTGTTTTTCTCTGTTTGACTTATTTCACTTAGCCTAATGCTCTCAAGGTCCACCCATATTGTTATAAATGGCAGGATTTCCTTCCTTTTTATGGCTGAATAATAGTCCCTTGTTTATATATATTATACATATATATATATATGTACCACATTTTCTTTACTCATCCATCAATGGACACTTGGGCTGTTTACATGTCTTGGTTATTGTAAATAATGCTGCAATGAACATGGGAGTGCAGATATCTCTTCAAGATAGTGATTTTATTTCCTTCAGATATTTACCCAGAAGTGGAATTGTTGGATCAGATAGGCTGGGCTTTGTAAGCATGTGGGTTGCTGGCTAGGCTGGGCTTTGTAAGCATGTGGGTTGCTGGCTGTGCTCTGCTGTAGGATGAGTTCACTGGCCGGGCTCTCTGGTCAGGCAGGACTTCCCAGCTGTATCCTGTAATTGGGTGAGGCTGGACACTGTGCTCTTTGGTCAGTTGGGCTGTGCTGCTGTCGAGGCTCTCTGGTCAGATGGGGCCACAGACTATGCTCTGTAACTGGGTGGGGTCACTGGCTGTGCTGTCTTCCTGGTGAAGCTTCTGGCTGTGTCAGCAATCAGGTAGGGCTGTAGGCTAGGCTCAGCTGATGGATGGCGTTGTAGGCTGGGCTCTGAGGCTGCCCAGTATCACTGTTCAGAGTCCCTGGTTATGTGGGGCCAGAGGCTATGCTCAACGATTGGACAAGGCTGCTGGCTTGGTCCCCTGCCTGAACGGGGCTGCGGGACGGGCTTCACGGCTGCCCAGTGTCTCTGGCTAGGCTTCACGCTCAGGTGGGACTGGGGGCTATACGCAGCAATTGGGGAGGGGCTGGGAATTTGCTTCTGTACCTGAGCAGGGCCATAGAATAGGCTTCAGGACAGGTGCAGCCCATTGGCTGGGGACCCAGGTCAAGCAGAATTGCCAATCAACTTCCCTGGCCAGACAGAGACCCTCGTTTGGCTCTGCTGATGGATGGAGTTGCTGGCTAGGGTCTCTGCTCAGGGGCAGCTCCCAGAGGAATGTGGTCCTCCAGGGTCTGAGTGCTGGTTGCTGTGAGCCCCACTGCCCTTCTCCGTCTCCATCGGATCCCCACTGGTCTAACCCCGCAGATGGTTGCAGTGATTCTTGTGAGGCGAGACCCAAGTGGGCCTCCTGAGAAGTGTTCCAAAATGCTGGGGCAGTGAGATATCCACCTTGCACCCTCTTTTGCCACTGGAGAGACCATAGGCCCAGGGGGGCCTCTTGGTGTGATGCTGTGCCGGCCGGGGGGAGGGGCAACACGGTTGAGATTAAACTGCACCTCTTACCCTGCTAATGTGGTCCTTGTTGACCTCTGTCACTCAGGGAGGTTCTTCAGCCTCACCCCCAGGTTCTGGGATTCTCCTGATGGTGTCTAGTCCATACATAGTCAGTAGTTGGTCTTCTTGTGAGTGGGACTGAGGTTGGAAATGACCTGTGTTGCCATCTTGATGTCACCTCCCCTGTTTCTTAAATAGATTTTCAATCAATACTCTTTACTCTAGGCTCCCATTCAACTCTTCTTCCAGAGGTATGTGTTATCACCAATTTTGATTCTTTTGGGGATATTACAGTGATAATTAGTTTGTTTTTGGCTTGCTTTTTTTTCTAATAGATCTTTATTGGAGTATAATTGCTTCATAATATTGTGTTAGTTTCTGTTGTACATCAAAGTGAACCAGCCATATGCATACATATGTCCGCATATCACCTCCCTCTTGAGCCTCCCTACCACCCTCCCTATCCAACCCCTCTAGGTCATGCTGAAGCACCGAGCTGATCTCTCTCTGCTATGCAGCTGCTTCCCACTAGCTAACTATTTTACATTTGGTAGTGTATATGCGTCATTGCTACTCCCTCACTTTGTCCCAGCTTACCCTTCCCCCTCCCCATGTCTTCAAGTCCATTCCGTATGTCTACATCTTTATTCCTGCCCTGGAACTAGATTCCATATATATGTGTTAGCATATGGTATTTGTTTTTCTCTTTCTGACTTACTTCACTCTGTATGACAAACTCTAGGTCCATCCACCTCACTACAAATAACTCAATTTCGTTTCTTTTTATGGCTGAGTAATATTCCATTGTATATATGTGCCACATCTTCTTTATCCATTCATCTGTTGATGGACATGTAGGTTGCTTCCATGTCCTGGCTATTGTAAATAGTGCTGCAATAAACATTGTGGTACATGTCTCTTTTTGAATTATGGTTTTCTCAGGGTATATGCCCAGTAGGGGGATTGCTGGGTCATATGGGAGTTCTATTTTTAGTTTTTTAAGGAACCTCCATAATGTTCTCCATAGTGGTTGTATCAATTTACATTCCCACCAACAGTGCAGGAGGGTTCTCTTTTCACCACACCCTTTCCAGCAGTTATTGTTTCTAGATTTTTTGATAATGGCCATTCTCACTGGTGTGAGGTGATACCTTATTGTGGTTTTGATTTGCATTTCTCTAATAATTAGTCATGTTGAGCATCTTTTCATGTGCCTCTTGGCCATCTGTATGTCTTCCTTGATGAAATGTCTATTTAGGTCTTCTACCCATTTTTTAACTGGATCATTTGTTTTTTCGATATTGAGCTCCATGAGCTATTTGTATATTTTGGAGATTAATCTCTGTTATTTCATTTGCAAATATCTTCTCCCATTCTGAGGGTTGTCTTTTTGTCTTCTTTATGGTCTCCTTTGCTGTGCAAAAGCTTTGAAGTTTAATTAATTCCCATTTGTTTATTTTTGTTTTTATTTCCATTACTCTAGGAGGTGGGTCAAAAAAGATCTTGCTATGGTTTATGTCAAAAAGTGTTTTTCCTATGTTTTCCTCTAAGAGCTTTATAGTGTCTGGTCTTACGTTTAGGTCTTTATTCCATTTGGAGTTTATTTTTGTGTATGGTGTTAGGGAGTGTTCTAATTTCATTCTTTTACATGTAGCCGTCCAGTTTTCCCAGCACCACTTATTGAAGTGGCTGTCTTTTCTCCATTGTATATCCTTGCCTCCTTTGTTGTAAATTAGGTGACCATATGTGTGTGGGTTTATCTCTGGACATTCTATCCTGTACCATTGATCTATATATCTGTTTTTGTGCCAGTACCATACTGTCTTGATTACTGTAGCTTTGTGGTATAGTTTGAAGTCAGGGAGCCTGATTCCTGCAACTCCGTTTTTCTTTCTCAAGATTTCTTTGGCTATTCGGGGTCTTTTGTGTTTCCATCAAATTGTAAAACTTTTTGTTCTAATTCTGTGAAGAATGCCATTGGTTGTTTGATATGGACTGCATTGAATCTGTAGATTGCTTTGGGTAGTATAGTCATTTTCAGAATATTGATTTTTCCAATCCAAGAACATGGTATATTTCTCCATCTGTTTATGTCATCTTTGATTTCTTTCATCAATGTTTTATAGTTTTCTGAGTATAAGTCTTTTGCCTCTTTAGGCAGGTTTATTCCTAGGTATTTTATTCTCTTTGTTGCGATGGAAGTGGGAGCGTTTCCTTAATTTCTCTTTCTGATCTTTTGTTGTTGGTGTATAGGAATGCCAGGGATTTCTGTGCATTAATTTTGTATCCTGCAACCTTACCAAATTCATTGATTAGTTCTAGTAGTTTTCTGGTGACATCTTTAGAATTTTCAAGTAGAGTATCATGTCATCTGCAAACAGCAACAGTTTTACTTCTTCTTTTCCAATTTATATTCCATTTTTTTCTTTTTCTTCTCTGATTGCCATGGCTAGGACTTCCAAAACTATGTTGAATAAGAGTGGCGAGAGTGGATATCCTTGTCTTGTTCCTGATCTTCGTGGACATGCTTTCAGTTTTTTACCATTGAGTATGATGCTTGCTGTGGATTTGTCATATATGACCTTTATTATGTTGAGGCAGGTTCCCCCTATGCCCATTTTCTGGAGAGATTTTATCATAAATGGGTGTTGAATTTTGTCAAAAGCTTTTTCTGCATCTACTGAGATGATCATATGGTTTTTATTCCTTAATTTGTTAATGTGGTGTATCACGTTGATCGATTTGTGTATATTGAAGAATCCTAACATACCTGGGATAAATCCCACTTGATCCTTTTAATGTGTTGTTGGATTCTGTTTGCTAGTATTTTGTTCAGGATTTTTGCATCTATGTTCATCAGTGATATTGGTCTATAATTTTCTTTTTTGTGATATCTTTTCCTGGTTTTTGTATTATGATGATGGTGACTTCATAGAGTGAATTTGGGAGTGTTTCTACCTCAGCACTTTTTGGAAGAGTTTGAGAAGGATCGGTGTTAGCTCTTCTCTAAATATTTGATAGAATCCACTGGTCCTGGACTTTTGTTTGTTGGAAGATTTTTAATTGCGGTTTCAATTTCATTACTTGTGATATGTCTGTTAACATTTTCTAATTCTTCCTGGTTCAGTCTTTGAAAATTGTACCTTTCCAACAATTTGTCCATTCTCCGTGGTTGTCCATTTTATTGGCATATAGTTGTTTGTATAGTTGTTTGTCTCTTATAATCCTTTGTATTTCTGCAGTGTCAGTTATGATTTCTGCTTTTTCGTTTCTAATTTTATTGATTTGAAACCTCTCCATTTTTTTCTTGATGAGTCTGGCTAAGGGTTTATCAATTTTGTTTATCTTGTCAAAGAGCCAGCTTTTAGTTTTATTGATCTTTGCTATTGTTTTCTTAGTTTCTATTTCATTTATTTCTGCTCTGACCTTTATGATTTCTTTCCGTCTACTGATTTTGGGTTTTCTTTGTTCTTCTTTTTCTAGTTGTTTTAAGTGTAGGGTTAGATTGTTTAGTTGAGGTTTTTCTTGTTCTTGAGGTGAGATTGAATTGCTATAAACTTCCCTCTTAGAAATGCTTTTGCTGCGTCCCATAGGTTTTGGGTCATCATGTTTTCATTGTAATTTGTTTCTATGTATTTTTTAATTTTTCTTTGATTTCTTTAGTGATCTCTTGGTTGTTTAGTAGTGCACTGTTTAGCCTCCATGTGTTTGTATTTTTCACAGTTTTTTTCCTGTAACTGATTTCCAATCTCATAGCATTGTGGTCAGAAAAGATGCTTGATATGATTTCAATTTTCTTAAATTTTCCAAGGCTTGATTTGTGACCCAAGATGTGATCTATCCTGGAGAATGTTCCATGTGCATTTAAGAAGAAAGTGTATTCTGCCACTTTTGGGTGGAATGTTCTATAAATATCAATTAAATCTATCTGGTCTGTTGTGTCATTTAAAGCTTGTGTTTCCTTATTTATTTTGTTTGGATGATCTGTTCATTGGTGAAAGTGGGGTGTTAAAGTCCCCTACTATGATTGTGTTACTGTCAGTTTCTCCTTTCATGGTTGTTAGCATTTGCCTTATGTATTGAGGTGCTCCTGTGTTGGGTGCATAAAGGTTTATAATCTTTATATGTTCTTCTTGCGTTGATCCCATGATCATTTTATAGTGTTCCTCCTTATCTCTATTAACAGTCTTTATTTTAGTCTATTTTATCTGATATGAGTATTGCTACTCCAGCTTTCTTTTGATTTCCATTTGCATGGTATATCTTTTTCCATCCCTTCACTTTCAGTCTGTATGTGTCCCTAGGTCTGAATTGGGTCTCTTGTAGACAGCATATATATGGGTTTTGTTTTTGTATCCATTCATCAAGCCTGTGTCTTTTGGTTGGGGCATTTAATCCATTTACATTCAAGGTTTTCATCGATAGGTATGTTCCTATTACCATTTTCTTAATTGTTTTGGGTTTCTTTTTGTGGGTCTTTTTTCTTTGCTTGTGTTTCCCACCTAGAGAAGTTTCTTTAGCATTTGTTGTAAAACTGGTGTGGTGGTGCTGAATTCTCTTAGCTTTTGCTTGTCTGAACAACTTTTGATTGCTCCACCAAATCTGAATGAGATCCTTGCTGGGTAGAGTAATCTTGGTTGTAGGTTTTTCTTTTCATCACTCTAAGTACATCCTGCCACTCCCTTCTGGCCTGCAGAGTTTCTGCTGAAAAATCAGCTGATAAACTTATAGGGATTCCTTTGTATGTTATTTTTTGTCTTTCCCTTGCTGTTTTTAATATTTTTTCTTTGAATTTAATTTTTGTTCGCTTGATTAATATGTGTCTTGGTGTGTTTCTCCTAGGGTTTATCCTATATGAGACTCTCTGTGCTTCCTGGACTTGGGTCCTTTCCCATTTCCTTTCCCATGTTATGTAAATTTTCAACTATAATCTCTTCAAATATTTTGTTAGATCCTTTCTTTTTTTCTTCTTCTCCTAGGACCCCTATAATTCGAATGTTGGTGCATTTAGTGTTGTCCCAGAGGTCTCTGAATTTGTCTTCAATTTTTTTCATTCTTTTTCTTTATTCTGCTCCTCGGCAGTTGTTTCCACCATTTTGTCTCCCAGCTCACTTATTCGTTTGTCTGCCTCAGTTATTCTGTTATTGATTCCTTCTAGTGAATTTTTCATTTCAGTTATTATGTTGTTCGTCTGTTTGTTTGTTCTTTAGTTCTTCTAGACCTTTGTTAAACATTTCTTGTATTTTCTCAATCTGTGCCTCCATTCTGTTTCTGAGATTCTGGATCATCTTTACTATCATTACTCTGAATTCTTTTTCAGGTAGATTGCCTATTTCTTCTTCATCTGTGACATATTTTTTGCCATCTCTTTTTTTTTTTTCTTATTGAGTGGGATTGTGTTCCTGACTTACTGGTTGTTTGGCCTGAGGCTTCCAACATTGGAGTTTGTAGGCTGTTGGGTAGAGCTGGGTCTTGGTGCTGTCATGAGGACCTCCTTGAGACCTCACGCCGATGAATATTCCCCAGGGTCTGAGGTTCTCTGTTGGTCTAGTGGTTCGGACTCAGAGCTCCCACTGCAAGAGCTTTGGCCTGACCCCTGGCATGTGAACCAAGATCCTGCCAGCCACGTGGGGTGGCAAAAAAAAAGAAAAAAAGAGAGAACAATAACAAAGTAAAAAATAAAATTAGACGAGGAAACTAACAGATATGTTAGAAAGAATATAAAAATAAAAATATAAATGAATCAACAACCAGAGGGTATAACAGTACCACAATAGTAAAAAAAAAAAGGTGGAGGGAAAAGAAAAAAAGTAAAAAAAAAAAAAAAAAAAAAAAAAAAAAGGGGGGGGAAAGGCCTTGGCTGTGGAGGGCAGAGCCTAAGCAAGGGCGAGGGTTGGGGGGGACGTGGGGCCTATGCTTAGGACCCACAGGGCTGGAAAAGGCCCTGGGGGCTGTGGGGGGTGGGGCTTAGGCTCAAGGAACAGAAGGGGCCCAGGTGTGCCCCCCACCCCTGGTCTCCGAGGGTGGGGACCTTGCCTGGGAGCCCAGCAGGCTTCCTGGGCTAGAGTTGGTGGGGCAATCACCCTCCTGTCCTCTCCTGCTCCTCCGATCCCAGAGGGCGCTGCCTGCCTGCCTCTCTGATCTCCCGGGACTCAGGGGCCCCAATCCTGTCTGGCCTCCACTTCTCCTCCCCCTTCAGTCCCCCCACATCCTACCAGTTCTCTTGGGGGTTCCTCCCATCTCCTTGGGCTTCAGGGTCCTCCACCAGCAGCTGGCAGGCACCCTAGTTGTGAGGAGATGCTAACTCGGCATCTTCCCACGCTGCCATGTTGACTCCACCCCTGTTTTTGATTTTCTTCAACACCGACAGGATTTCGTTTTCTCAGATATGATACATGATTTACAAAACATCCATCTGCTTTCCAGCTTCCAAAATTTTGTTGCTATTATGTACTCTTCCATTCTCCCTGTCATTGTGGGTTTGTGATTTATAATAAATTTCCTGTGAATTCATTTTAGTAAGCCTTTAGGAAAGAGCAGGAGTAAATGTATGTGTTTTACCCACCATTTTGTTTTTTCCCATTGGCACTTTTTCCTTCATAATTTTCTTGGATATCACTTTCTATCTTTAGAGGGAATGGTTGAATACATTTTGATAGGTTAATAGCATAGATATACATCCAATAAAAAGTATGTTAATTTATTTCCATGCAACTTGGAGTGATTTCTTATGTATCATGTTGAAGAAAAACCAGAGCTGGTCAGTAGTTAAAGCATTAAAAACAGATTTTTTTCAGGAATGATTGCAATAGGGGAAAAGAGACCTCAGTAAGAAAATGGGTTCAATTCCAAATACAGCATGAACAAATGGGGATTTATAGCCAAGGAGCAGGGTGGGGGTTAATGGATGAAAAATTACTAAGGGGAAACATTATGGGTAAGGGGGGTTCTGGCTGAACCAACTTGATAGGATTCTTGCTGAAGGTAGGCCAGGGTGGTCACATATTGGAGATGGGGGTTGAGGAATGTGATCAGATATTACAGTGATCAGAAATCAAGTGTGCGTATTTGCTCTAAGCTGACCGAGCAGGATTCTTGCTAAAACTGGGTGACGCAGGTCCAACAGGACAGACCCTGAAGCTCAAGGTAAAAGTCTCTTTGAGAAGAGGGCTTAGAGGAGCCTAACCAAAGTTTGGTCAAGGAAAGAGTCTTTGTCAACTTTTATATTACTAAATGAAGGGGTGTGTGTGTGTGTGTGTGTGTGTGTGTGTGTGTGTGTAACATATGATTATATGATGCAGAAAAGGATTTTAACATTACTTACCTGGCTGAAGAAAGATTGTAAATGTTGGTTACCTGGCTGGGGAAATGAAGCATGTATTTGGGAGGAGAAAACCATTTAAAGAAAGGAATGCACAAAAATAGCATGTCACATTATTCCATTTATTTAAAATTAATAGTATATGCAGCTATATGTCTAAAGACACGCTTGAAAGAATGCTTAAAATATATTAATTGTGGTGTGGCAGATAAGAGACCAAGAATTTCTTGATACCCATCCCATCAGGATGTGGACATCTATGAACCCTCCCCTTGGATCCGGACAGGCTCTATGATTGCTTTGACCAACAGAACATAGTAGAATTAAAGTTCCAGCAGTTTCCAGGGTTAGGGTGAAAGAGAGTGGCAGCTTCTGCTTTCTTCTTTTGGAACACTTCCTCTTGGAATCCTAAGCCACCATGTAAGAAGTCTGACAACCCCGATGCCCTAAAGGACGAGGTGCCATGTGGAAAGAGAGGTCACGGTGCCAGACATGTGAGTGAAGAAGCCATCCTGGAAGTGCAAATATATCCAAAGACATACTTGAAAGAGTACTTAATAAGATGCTAATTATATCATCTCTCCACGCTGGGATTTAAGATGATTGACTTTCTTGCTCATGCTTTCAAAAGAGGTTGTATAGTGTAATAATTGAAAACATTTATTCTGGAGCCAGACTACTTGGGTTCCAATACCATGTCTGTCCCTCACTAACTATTTGATCTGGGGCAAGTTAACCCAGCTTATGTACCTCAGTTCTCTCATCTATAAAATGGGGATAATAATAGTACCTGCCTGATGAGATTGTTGTGAGGATTAAATGAACTAATTAATCCTAGAGAACTTAGAATTCATGTAATGAACTTAGAATTCATATAATGAACTGTCATTAGCAATAACTGTGTTGTTCAAATTATTTTCACCAAGCCTGTGAAAAAAAAGATACCAATGTGGATATATACGTATACCTCAGAGATATTGCAGGTTCAGTTCTAGACCACCACAATAAAATGAATATCATGATAAAGCAAGTCCCACAAATCTTTTGGTTTCCCAGTGCATATAAAAGTTATGTTTACATCATACTGTAGTCCATTAAGTGTGCAATAGCATTGTCAAAGAAACCAATGGACATACATTGATTAAAAAATTCTTTATTGTTGAAAAATGCTAACTACCATCTGAGCCTTCAACAAGTCATTATCTTTTTGTAATAGTAACATCAAAGATCGTTCATCACAGATCAGTAATAATAGAAATGAAAAAGTTAGAAATATTGTGAGAATTACCGAAATGTGACACAGAGACATGAAGTAAGCAAATGCTGTTGGAAAAAATGGCACTGATGGACTTGCTCGATTCAGGGTTGCCACAAACTTTTAATTTGTAAAAAAGGCAATATTTGCAAAGATCAATAAAGTGAAGTGCAATAAAGTGAGGTGTGCCTGTACAGTTTTCATTTGTGTACAAGAATGCTGGTAAAATTAGAAAGAAAACAATAAATGTCATTTAAAAAAAAGCTCTTCAAGAAGTTAGGAGAGCTCTCCAGTTCCCGTAATTTATGTCTGTTGGAAGGCTATAGAGTTTAAGAACTCTTTGGTTAGATCCCATCTCACCAAAGTTTTAACTCTAGTTTATAGGGAAATATTTTTTATGAAATGGAATTTAAAACAGTGAAGGAAATTTATGAGAAATTTAGAATTCCCTCCATGGCTCCATGTAAAGTCAAGCATTATCTGTAGATTTATTTCCCTAAATATGTGTCAATGCAAGTAGACTAAGTGGAAAGGAAATTCTCCTGATGATACAGGCCAATAAAACCCACTCTTAATGTATTTTGGATTTGAATTATGCACACTGACTTTTTACATTTATTTGAATGCATTTGTTAGCTGCACTACAATCTTTGCTGGCTGTATTGAAATGCCCAAATTATGTGCTAATACAGTGCATATGACCTAGTTCACAGGAATCGTTAAACTACAGATGGATTTTTCTCCATGATATTTTAATGTCAGAGGATAAACTATGTTGTTTTATCTTCTTGTCTTAAGAAGTTTAATCTTAGTAAGTGTGGGTCTAGATGGAGGATGACAGGAATATTGGAAACAAATTCAATTTCCTCTTTCCTAAACTAGCTTCAAATAATCTGTGGTGATTCTGGGTCATCATTTAATTCAGATGGGAAATACATTTGAGTGTCTATTCTGTGTAAAGCATTTTGTACAATTTAATGGAAGATTTAAAGATTCAAGAGGATTTTAAGCCTAGTTTTGGAGGCAAATTATATGTAATTATACAAGGCAGTATAAGAGCTATATTATTTTATTTAATATGTATGTTTATGATCTAATTCTGTAAAGAAAATTTCAGGTGTCAAAGTCTGTAATAGAATCAAACTCCACAGTATTGTGGGATTGATCCTAGAGAATGAAATGAATTTTATTCAGGAGTATTAGGAAAGATATTTTAGTTGAGTCTTACGAATAGCCAGGGTTTTGATTAATAGAACAGGGACCATGTAAACAAAACTGTGCAAGTATCAAACATAATTAGTCAATGGCATAGAGTCTGTTTGGGCTACAACATATGAAGACGGATAATGCGGCTCCAAGTATGATAGATCTCTGGGAACTCACATATTTAAAGGCTTGGCCCTAGGTTTTCAGATATACCCAAAGATTAGCTTAGATCAGCAGTCTCCAAATTATCTTATTTAGAAAGCTAGTTCAGCAAAGTGTTTAGAGATATTCCAAGGAAAAAAGAGTTCCATGATTAAAGAAGTTTTGGAAATCCTAGGCCAAACCAATCTGGACAATATTCTTTATTGCAGAACTTTTCAGAGCCTTTACTATGCTAGTATACAGAGTTAAACTACCAATGTGAGTTCTTGGCTTGGCATTTTAGGTGTTTTGGAAACATGGGTTTAGTTTGCTTTAAATTCTGACTATAATCTAAGTTCCTTTTAACCAATGACATCAAACGCTTTGTTTCTTCCTTCCTTCTTTCTTTTTTCTCTTTCTCTCCCCCCTTCCTTATTCCCCTTCTCTTTATTTAATTTTTCTTCTTTTTAATGTTTTCTCTTTCAAGAAATTTGTATTAAATTATAATTTGAAAAACATCTGTGACCACAGTGCTGTGTTAATTTAAAAACAAAATCTTTTGTGCACCTCTTTAAGAAATTGATTCTAAAAATACAGATGAAAGTAAATATTCTCCCCTGTTTTAACTCTACCATCCTTCTGGCAGTGAAACATGGCTTCCCTTATATTCTTGATTTAATAATAGTTCTTTCTAATTGGGGTAGGATAGCTTTATAATTTTTTTTTTTTTTCAGTTTTAACCTAGAATGCAGTTTCTGAGTGATGAGGAAAAAAATGGGATAATTGTCTGCCAGGGAGATCAGCTGCATCACTCTGTAGGTCAATGGGTGATATGTCTCAGCCAAACACACTAAAAATAATTCTTTTAGTTGCTATCAGCCTTGCTATATGCCATGCACTGGAAATTAAGTATTTTTCTTCATTGTCACTCAACTCACGTAAGAGGTAGAGCTAGAATTAGAACCCAGGAATTTTAGATTTCAAAACCACTACGTTTTGTTGCCTGATGCTATGCAAATTAGAACTTCTCAGTAAAATCACCAAAGGAAGGCTACTATCCTTTATGTTTATTCTGACAAACTGCACAGTCCAAGAACTACGTGGCAGACTCCCATCCAGCATTTTAAAGTCATTTCTTTGGTAGTGATAGCAAACAAACAAGCCATCAGACAACAAACAAACAAACAAACAAGCAAACAGAAAGCATAGAAACAAAACAAAGTAATAAAAAATATTATAAATCAATAAATGATATCTTTTGAGATCCAACAATAATGACATCATTTTGTGTATGAAGGACAGAGATATAACACCATAAACTTTTGTGGGGGGCAGAATTTGCCACCTCAAAATGTCTCTTTGGCATGTGGATTATTTCAAGCTGAAAACTATCAAGGCCCAAAAGACTCAGGAAGAAACTTCAACCTTCCCCCTAACTGCGTAAAGAATGAAGATAGAGGCCCTGTCCCAGGAAGGGAGCCATCACCACAGATAACTGTAGTATGAACTAGGTGTGTAGACAGGGAGGAACTTGGCTAAATCTGTTTGTTAAAACTCCTCTCTGGGGTTTCCCTGGTGGCACAGTGGTTAAGAATCTACCTGCCATTGATCCCCTGGTCCGGGAAGATCCCACATGCCGCGGAGCAACTAAGCCAGCGTCCCACAACTACTGAGCCTGTGCTCTAGAACCTGTGAGCCACAACCACTGAAGCCCACTTGCCACAACTACTGAAGCCTGCACACCTAGAGCCTGTGCTCCGCAACAAGAGAAGCCTGCACACCACAATGAAGAGTAGCCCCCGCTCGCCACAACTGGAGAAAGCCCGCACACAGCAACGAAGACCCAGTGCAACCAAAGGAAAAAAACCAAAAGAGTAGCCCCCGCTTGCTGCAACTAGAGAAAACCCACGTGCACGGCAACAAAGACCCAATGCAGCCAAAAATAAATAAATTAATAAAATAAGTTAAAAACAAAAACACCTCTTTTCTGTGTCCCATTGTGTCTGTGTGGCCCAGCAAGCATCTGTTTACTGAACATCTGCTTCTCCCTCTCCATGTCAGTGGCCTTCCTCCCCTTCCAAGTCCGAAACCACTACCTCCAACATCCTCTTTTGTCTTTGGCTAAAGATGGTATTTAAGGAGGTTTCAGCTATTTTGGTGAGTTGAGTTTTTCCTGGATCTCTCCCATGTATACATGTTATTAAACTCTCATTTGATTTTCTCCTGTTAATCTGTCTCATGTCAATTTAATTTAGACCAGCCAGAAGAACCTAGAAAGGGTAGAGGAAAATTTCTTCCTCCCCAACACTTTCAATTTCACATTTAAATTAAAAACAACAAAACAAACAAACAAAATCCCTTTTCAGGTTACTACACCCTGCAAAAAATTTAGGGGAGTAAATTATTTATTGACTGTGGCTAATTTAAAGACTATTGGTAGAGAACATTATGAAATTTAGATTTTTTTCAGAAATGAATATTGTAAAGTTCTAATTAAGTATAAAATAGCAAAATTAGAAACGAGTAACATTCATTTGTGAGAGGAAAAAGAATGCACGGGATATAAAGTAGTGTAACCTAGAAGAAAAATCTTTAACTGGAACAATGGGAGGCATAAAATCCTCTTTGATGAAAGTTCAGTGGAGGCTCCTGAGTGCACCCAGGCTGTAGCAGGACCAGAGGTGTAGAGAATCAGCTGACATGTGAAATTGTTTTTTTATAAATGTGGAAATGCTTGAGGTTGACATTTGTTAAAACCTATTCCACTACAATGGTATAATTTTTAATAAATACACAAGAAACCAAAATGTCAAAAGATGAAGCAATCTTCTCTTTTGGAGCTCTGCTATTCTCACCCCTACTGTGACTCTTTCATTTGGAAATTATTCACAACAAAAGGACAAATCTCTCTTTTTTGTGGCCATAAGGGGATAAGAGAGAAGCTATTTGAACTGTAAAAGTCCTTTTTCAAAATGCTTACTTTATAATAAAAATGGTACTTTAATCTGAAGAACAAGTCTTTTTCACATTTGCTACCTAATGCACTACACAATTTCAATTGATCACCTTGATGACTTTAATTATTAAATGTGAAATAAATCTCCCTCTTCTGCATTAGGCTATTTAATTTTCATAATGAAATGGAGTAGGAAAGGTCAAGGCCTCCCCTCCTAAAACCCAAGTAAAAAATTTCATTCATCTTTTAGGCAAGAATGTCTTTAACAAAACATCAGGTTACATAGTTGCTCAAGGAAATAGGTTCTAGCGGGGCAGCATAAGACCTAAGGCCCTCTGGAAAGGTTTTCCAAGAATTCAATATTTTCCACTCTGACTCTTTTATTTCGCTTATCCCTCTCCCTGGAAAATACTGGCCCTCCAGACCCTGAGGTGACACTTTGCTGCTGGGCTGTAGGGGTGACAGAATCCTACCATGTGTTCTTGAAGTGTACCATGCATATGTGGGGAGACGTGGTGGTAGAGAAAAAAGAATTTTCCCGCTACCCTTTTAGGTCCTTGGCTGAGACCTTCCTCTGCCCCGTGTAATAAAAGACAGATTAACAGGAGAAAAACACAGACATTTAATAACATGTATTCCTCTTATATACAAAGGAGATACCCAGGAAAACTGAGGAACCCCCCAAAATGGCCCAAGCCATCACCTTAAATGCCATTTGCAGCTGAAAGCAAAAAACGTTGGGTGAGGGAGAGCCAGGTTTTCAGACAAAGCACAGTAAACAAGGGTATGCTTACTGTGCAGATTTAAGTTGCCTTTTCCAGTGATAAGAGTATCTGTAGGGCTTCCCTGATGGCGCAGTGGTTGAGTGTCCGCCTGCCGATGCAGGGGACACGGGTTCGAGCCCCGGTCCAGGAAGATCCCACATGACGCGGAGCGGCTGGGCCCATGAGCCATGGCCGCTGAGCCTGCGCGTCTGGAGCCTGTGCTCCGCAACGGGAGAGGCACAACAGTGAGAGGCCTGCGTACCGCAAAAAAGAGTATCTGTAGATTTAGTCATCCTCCTCTTCCTGCTACTGAGAAGGAAGCACCCTTACAAATGGAGATTCCCCTTATAAATGTAAATTTCTCTTACCAAAGGGTTACTTTTAGTTGGTTTTCAGAGCTTATCTCTTTTCTGCTGTTTTGGGTTTTTTTTTTTTTTTTTTAAATAATCAGCCTAAAATAATCCTTATGCACATTTTGTGATGACAAATTCTGCTCTCCTTCAAGGTCATCAGAGAGTAGATCCTTCCTCAGGGTCACATGTATCACTAAAATGGTAACATTAAAAAAAATAGTATGTGCAATAAAATGGAAAAGGTTCTTTGTTATTTAAGAACATCAGAGATCCATATAAAGCAGTAGTTCTCAAACTTTCAAAGTGCGCATCAGAATCACAGGAAGGGTTTGTTAAAACAGGTCTCTGAACTCCAATCCCAGAATTTCTGATTTGTTAAGAGTGGACTGGGGAAGAGACTGCATTTCTAACAGATTCCCAGGTGGCTTCTGCTGCTGGCCTGGGTACCACACTTCGAGAGTCCTAATAAGTGAGCTGTCGTTACCCCAAAACTGGGTTTGCCTCTTGGTGGGTGTCGAGCCACAAGATACAACCAAGCCAAGGAGCAGGAGAAGGAAGGATTTGTTACTTGCAGCAAGTAAGGAGAAACCCAGGGATATTTCCCAAAGCAGTGTTTCTTTGAATAACAAAATCGGGGAAGTTTTAACCTAAGGGTGGTTGAATACTCACATCCACCCTTAGGTTAAAGGGGCAAGTGTATATGCATATTCATGAAGGGGCCTATTCTTCTTCAGGGCAAGCATTGTGGCCAGGCTTAGGCCTATAATGGCTTCTCTTATGTCAAGAAAGCCATGTCTGGTTCTCTTCCTCCAGGGACTCCCTACCCTGTCTGCCTACACTGTGACTCACTTATGTGCTTTAAGTGGGTTTCACGTGAGCTGAAATACAGACTAACTCATCTTCGTGGTAGCAAGTGGCTTGTAGAAGGGACAGAGCTATAGGCCTGTTGCCTCTGGCTGAGATCAGTTTTGTCTGTGTATCCCATTGTGCCGTAGAAATATTATTACTTTCTAAATGTGCCATGACATGAAAAAGTTGGGGGTGTACTCAATTCTACAGAACGTTGTTTCCAGTAACTTAATTCTATTGGGAAAAAACCTCAGTAGGCATAACTTGTCTTTAGAATAGAATATTTAAAATGAGGTAAGGAATCCTGGAATCATTTCCCAAACACTTTACAAGGAAGGAGAGAAAGAAATCAGAATATTTGTTGAGCAAGTTCTTTGTGGCAGGCACGTGCCAGGTACTTAACATGTTATTACATTTAGTTCTCACCACAACCTAATGGGATAGGTATTATTTCACTCTTACTTCACCTAACCGAGACTTAGAATACGTAAGTAATCTGCCCAAGGTCACAGAGCTGGTAAGTGAAACCAGAGGGAAAGCCAGTATCTCTGACTTGAAGTTCCAAGCTATATCACATGGTCTCAGGGATGAAGCAAATGGAGAGGCCCTTTCTTTACATCATCTGAAATTGGATCAGCTTCAGAAAAAGTTAAGCCAGATTGAGGTTATATCTAAGTTCCCAATGAAAAGACAACAAAGGTAAGTATTGCTTTATTGGCTTCCCCAATTTGTATACTTTAGGTTTGCAGGGGATTATCTAGGTAGAAGTTTTAAACATGTGATTACCAGGCCTCTTTGTGTGTGTTGTGTATGTGTTTCCTTTCTGATGTTCCGCTGGTGCTGACGCCTGTAGTGAGTCATACCTTCTGGCTGTCTTATGCAGGCACAGTGAAGTGATGAGTTGGGCAGTTATGAAACAGGAGGGAAGGAGGCAGGGCACAACCTTTGAAAGAATGACATAGCCCGAGGACATGACATAAACTGATTAGAACCAAATGGGTTCAAGATGGCGGACAAGTCGACTTCCACTAGACCTTAAGCCTCAGTATATGCTCACTGTAACACATCAGCAAGCTAAATGACACATCCACAGGCACCATGACAGTTCCAAGACCGACCATAAGGATCAAAAAGTGGGTGGTGGCCCGATTCCTGGAAATCCCTGCTTCTTCCTGAAATAGCTGGAATACTCCTCCCACCCATTAGCCTATGAAATTACCCAACCCTATAAAAACTGACAACCCCATACCCTGGTGCTTCTCTCACCTTCTGAGATGGCCCACACTCTGTGGAGCGTGTTTCTCTCTAAATAAATCCACTTTTTGGGCTTCCCTGGTGGCGCAGTGCTTAAGAATCTGCCTGCCAATTCAGGGGACACGGGTTCGAGCCCTGGGCCGGGAAGATCCCACATGCCGCGGAGCAACTAAGCCCGTATGCCACAGCTACTAAGCCCACGAGCCACAACTACTGAAGCCCATGCGCCTAGAGCCTGTGCTCCGCAACAAGAGAAGCCACCACACCACAATGAGAAGCCAGCACACTGCAACGAAGAGTAGCCCCCACTCGCCACAACTAGAGAAAGCCTGCGTGCAGCAACGAAGATCCAACACAGCCAAAAATAAATAAATAAAATAAATTTATTTAAAAAAAAAATCCACTTCTTACCTATCACTTTGTCTCTCACTGAATTCTTTCTGTGATGAGACATCAAGAACCTGAGCTTCGTTAAGTCCTGAAACCAGCTGTGTGAGCTCAGTTGGAAGACTGTGGGTTTTGGCCGGGTTCGGGTCCCAGCCACATGGGTTCAAGTCCCAATCTTAGGTGCATGGTTTCAGTTATACTATAGTGGGTTTGAGGACCCAAGTTTTTTGGGGTAGATTGCCTCTGTCCTCTGCATCACTTTGTGGAGACTCAGTCTAGGGACCCTTGTCTGGAAGCCATCTCTCGTCGCCACTGAGGCTAGTCTTCTCTGGGTTTAGACTCGTCCAACCTTTCGTTCTTGCCTACCTTGTTTTTGGACCACATAATTTGTAGCTCGTAACGCTCTTTACATTTAATTTGCATTCCCATTTTACTTGAGCTTCAACTTATCACTTATAATGTTCAAAAGGCTCATTAATTTCTTTTATTGTGGCTCCCCTCTCATTTATTTCCTGTTTGAAATGTGCCCCATTCACAATGGGGTGCCTAAGTGTTTTAACTGGATGCTTTATTAATTACTTTTGCTGATTTTCTTCAATTACTTTAATTCGTGCTGTGCTGTATTATTTTTATCTCGACTCCTCAAATTAAAAGTTCACCTTTTGACATATTGAATATGTACACAGAGAAAGAAATCACTTGAGAGGAATTAAGTCTTGTAGCTGGGAAATTTACTGTGATTAAAAACATGCAGGACCTTAAAGGGCTGCCATTTGTTAAAAGGTGAAAGACTCACATCCAGAGAGATTAACAGATTGGCTGGTAGCACTGCTATTGGAAACAGAAATCACCCAGACCTGGGTTTGAAACCTGGATTTTAATGACCAGTTCTGGGATCTCGGGCAACTCACTTGATGGTTTTGAACATGTTTCCTCATCTAAAATGTGGGGATAGTAATAATGCAGGGTCGTTGGAATGATAATTAAAGCATTGGCATCAGTATAGTGTTTGGTACACATCAGGCTTTTAATAAATAGTAGCTATTATTATGATTGCTAACCATGATTCAATTCTGTGAAAATGTATTTCTCTCTTACTGTCCTTTAATTTACATAACTTCTAGATTCATGGTGATAAAGTATAATTTTCAAAAACCTAAAGTTATGATGCTCACAGAAATATAAAATGAACACCTGCCAAAGATTTAAATTAACTCTTTAATGAGGCAACAAATAATAATCAGTATAGAGGCTGCAAAGAACAAAGAGTTTTATTTGGGGTCTTAGGAATTGCAGTTTGGGAGACAGATTCAGGTAAAACTAAAAGAGTGTTCTGGGGAAGAGAAAGAGTCAGGGGCTTATAAAGGCAAAAGCTACAAGGTTGTTAATGTTGTCTAGTAAGAATTTTGACTGGCTCTGATGCAAAAAAGAAATATTTGTCCTTGAGAGATAGGCTGTCATGAGTGATTTAGGGCAAGGGTCTGATGAGTATCTTGAGTTTCTGGAACATTGTGCAGAGGCTCTGGACAATGGTGCTCTGGTCAAAAGTTCAGATTCCATCCTGGCTGAGCTGTACATAGTCCCATTTCCTCAATGGCCTCCTGCTCTGTTTTAGAGGGTTCTCCTAGCAATACTGACTCCATTTTGGTTTTCCTTTCACAGAGGGAATCAGTGACATGTTAAAACTGATTCAAAGAGAATTTGATTTGCAGAAATTTATATTCTATTAGTCAAAATTTATTTGCATGTCTGGGAAAAAGCATAATTTGAATTACTACAGGCTGGAAACATTTATATTACTTTTCAGTTTTCTACAAGCTAACTTCTATCTCTGAAAAGTTTTAAAAATAGTCTAGTCAATCAAAGGCAATCAAAGGTTCACATCCCCACGGGATCAGACAGATTCTCCCCCTGGAGAATCTACTAGACAGATGACCAACATTCCACTGGAAGGACACCCAGTAATCTCTTTTACTGTTTTTCCAAGTCTGGGCAATTTGTCTGATAGTCTCATCCTTCCCCACCTGTGATCCTAAATTATTTTGATCACATAAAATGTGTTCTTGTTAGGTTTTGCCTGATTATTGACATAGGGTGCTGGAAGACTATTACTTATCCATATGGGCCTTGTTGAGTTTGCTTTGTACATTTAGATCCCGTAAATATTATGAAACTACAGAGGCCACAGAAGTCACTTTGATTTTGAAGTTTTTGTGATAGATCTTAGATTGGACTTTTGAAAGGATCTGTTATTTTTTATTCTAACCCAGGATGAGAAAACAAAGTCCAAGAAACTCTCTATCAGATTTCACCTAGAGGACTGTAAGGGAGGGAAACAAAAAAAAAACCCTTCTGAGGTTCTTGGTGAGACCTTCCTGCAATAAAAGGCAAATTCATTGGAGAAAAACAGAAGTTTAATAACATGTACCTCCTGTGTAGGTGGGACAGTCCCAGGAAAACTGAGTAACTCCACAAAATGGCCCAAGCTCTCACCTTAAATACCATTTTCAGCTAGAGACAAAAGAAGATGTTTGGGGCCAGAAGGAAAGGGGAGCCAGGTATAGGAGGTTGTCAGGCAAAGCAAACAAGCGTATGGGGTTGTTATGCAGATTTAAGTTGCTGCCTTTTCCATTGATAGGCGACACCCTTACAAATGGAGATTTCCATCATAAATGTAAATTTTTCTCACAAAAGGTTAACTTCTACTTGGTTTTCAGAGCTTCTCCTGTTCTGTGGTTTCTTAAAAATAATCAACCTAAAATAATCAATAATCCTTATGCCAAAGAGGCATGTTTTGGGGTGACAGATTCTGCTCCCTTTCAGTACCTATAAATTTGAGTGAATTTCTTTTCAGGTCTCCAAAATTTGCTAAGGTTCCTAGCTTACCAGGAAGTGACCTTCCTTTCCCCCTCTGAGGCCAGTTTTCCTGGGAGGACTTTATAGACGTTAGATCATGTATAAAGTCAAACGTTTGGGATTATCTTGGGGTACAATTAAAGAGAAAAGCCTGCTTTCTTAAAGCGTCTCTCACAAAAGGAAACCACAGGTCATCTAATTAGAGTTCTGTGAGATTTAGCAGTCATATACTTGGTGTTTAAGAAGCACCTGGGGTTTTGTTAAACACATAGATTCCTGGGCCTTACCCCTAATGGATCCTGATTTTGTAGATCTGGGGTGGAGCCAGGAGTCTGCATTTTAACAAGCACCCAGCTGATTGGAGAGAGTAGTCTGTACACCACACCTTGTAAAATACTGCCCCAGGCCAACCTCCTGCTTTTAGGCATGAAGAAGACACTTCAGCCAGAAGTTCTGAAGTGACTTGTTGGGCATCACACTGCCAGTTATGGACTTTACCTCCCTCTAAGCCTCAGTTCCTTACTCAATAAAGCAGGAGTGGTAGTCTTTTCTGTTTCCAGGGATTATTGGGAGAATTACATCTGATAGTACATGTAAAGCACTTTGCATAATGCCTAATAGATAATAGGTTCAGGTTAATGCTCAAGTACTATTGTCAGCTTATTGTTATTATTTATGGTAAATTATTTCCCTACTTGAACTGTATTTACCTCTAAAGCTTCCCAAGAGCACTAGGGCCATTTGGCATCAACTGGCAAGGTGTCTCTGGGGAGCGAGAGCAATTCTCCAGAGCTGTACGGAGAGAGCCCCTTCCTCAGCTTCAGCCACATGCTTCCTCCTGCCACGTGGCCCCAGGTGACTGAAATAGGACTTAACTGACCCCAGGTTAAGGCCGTCCAGGTGGGAGCTTTTCCTTTGTCCTGTAGTGGCTGTGAGGAAGGAGGTCTGTTGTAGACACAGCGACTTGTTGGATTAGATAGTAAGCAGACAAATCAGTTGTTGGGTGAAATGCTGATGAAAGTTGAGTAACAAAAACTTGTTGAGCACATAAAAGAATATCACTGCATTATAGATGGTTAGTGCTGAAAAGAACCACAGCAAACATCTTGTTCAGCACCCTCCCCTCCTCAGTTAATAAGCAAGAAAAGTACTGGCTGGAGACAGAGTGGGGATGAGAGCCCAGTTAATTCCCTTCCTGGCCAGAAATAAACAGACACATAGTACCTGCCTTATAGTACTAACAAGAGGGCCTCACAGCTCAGTCAGATTTTAATATGTAAGCCCAAGTCCATAACCTTGTAATAAAGTCTGGGATAAAAAAAAAAAGATATCCTGAAAGTTTTATTTAATTTATTTTTTCTAAATGTAAAATAATCATATGGTATTTGTGATCATATGATCATGGGAAGGCACAATGAAGAGTTGTCAGAGGAGATTTTGTCAATTTTTAAACATAGGATTATGGGTTCCTGAGAAACAACACTTGATTTTCCATTTAATCAAAGCAAAAATAAAGTATATTAAAATAAACATAAAAGAAAATAACTGGAGTTTAAGGAAATTTAGCTCTTTCACAAGTGAGAAAACTTTTGTTCCCAGTGTTTTGTTTTTGTTTTTTAAATTAACCAAGTGTACATGCCAACATAAAAAACAGAAAATTATTCTGGTAAGAAACAGAGTTTCTGCCATTTAGGCAGATTTATGAAAGCTAAAGGATCATCTTTCAAATTGTAGATGAAAGTGCCGGGAAACAAGCCCATCAAAACTGAGCAAAATTTGCTAAAAGTTTAGTACATTTTATATTTTTTTCCCTCCAAACTCAGGTGATATAAACCAAGCAAATAAAATTCACTTGCTTCAACTTTTGTCTTTTACTATGTTTTTTCATAGTCTGGGACAAACTAACATTCTATTTTAGGACAAAGCAACACTTTTTCTTCTCTTGAACAATAGAAACACTTGCTCAGCTGTAGTTCTCTATCACTCTTGTATAGTATAGTCTCAACCACCTGTGACATTATAAGCTTTAATCAAAATAATTAATTCCCATTGCACAGAGAAAGCTGAGAGGTAGGTAACTGAATACTGTTAATACAAGCATTTCAGCAGACTGTGACTAGCAATATACATCACACAGCTCTTAGCCACACACAATACCTTTACACATTAAAGTACCCAGAATGAACATGTCCATTAGTATGACATAAAGATACAATCACTCTATAGCTTATAAAATAAAAATTAATAGTATGTAAACTTCAAATTATGGTTAGTAACCAAGGTTTCAGTATATTATCTTACTTAGAAATTAGGTAGGTATCTGAGAATTATCTCTTAATTAATTTAATATTGTCTCAAGGTTTTAAGTTAACTAAAGATCTTAGAAATTATCTTTAAGTGGACCCATTACAAATCATAATTCCTCTTGATATAAAAAGTTTGTCAGAATGTTTCAAATTAGTTTAATATATTTTTCATAATTTTAAACATAATGTAGGAGTGATGTTAGGAAGTTCATATTAAATAGTTTTTTCATGAGGAGAAATCTAAGTCTTATAAAAAATAACACGATGCTGAATCGATGAATGGATAAAGAAATTGTGGTATATATACACAGTGGAATATTATTCAGCCATAAAAAAGAATGAAATTTGCCATTTGTGACAAATTAATGGACCTCGAAGGTGTTATGCTAAGTGAAATAAGTAAAAGACAAGTACCGTATGATTTCTCTTACATGTGGAACCTTAAAAACAGACAAACAAAAGAAGCTCCTAAATATGAAGAACAGATTGGTGATTACCAGAGGTTGGGGAGTCAGGGGTGAGGGAAATGCGTGAAGGGGGTCAAAAGGTAAAAAGAAAAAATAGGCAGTTGATGTAAAATAAACATAGAAGAAATATAAAATGTACACTTGTTTTATACTTAACTCTGATAAATTAGAGAGCAGGCATAGCATCATTAAAAAAACAAACAAGCAAATGTATTATTAAACCCATATAATTAAACCTTAATTATGTGATCTTGGATTTTTAAACTATTTCTGAGCTAGCAGTGTCCATAACAGGAATTTTTTTCCTTAAATGTCCAGCACATTAAAATTGCTAGACGTTCAATATCCTTATTGTTTTGTGAATTATGGGACTATTAGAAATGATGGTTACTTAGATGATCTTGACAGCTATCTGTATAAACTAATTAGAATGAAACTCCTTTAAATTAAGAGACATTACGATCCAAATTATTATTTTTTTCATAAGTTTATTTATTTATTTATTTGTCTGTGTTGGGTCTTCATTGCTACGCTCAGGCTTTCTCTAGTTGCGGTGAGTGGGGGCTACTCTTCGTTGCGGTGCATGGGCTTCTCAGGGCTTCTCATTGCAGTGGCTTCTCTTGTTGCAGAGCATGGGCTCTAGGCACGCGGGTTTCAGTAGTTGTGGCACGTGGGCTCGGTAGTTGCAGCTCGCGGGCTTAGTTGCTCCGTGGCATGTGGGATCTTCCCGGACCAGGGCTTGAACCCATGTCCCCTGCAATGACAGGCGAATTATTAACCATTGCACCAGGAGGGAAGTCCTAGGATCTAAATTATTAATATATGTGGAGGTAGGAAAACATCTTGTACCCAAATAATAAGAGGTCAAGACTTTTCTCAATTATAGACATATAGATATACCCAGATATGGATAGCTCATAACCTAACTTGTACAACTTCAGCCAATGTTCACAAATAAACAGAGAAAAACAAAAACTCTCTGGTCCAGATCTCAAAGAGCTTTCTTCTTCTCAGTGGGTATGAATTCTGAATTGGTTTGTATTCACAAATAGACAGAGACAAGTAAACAAAAAAGACTAACAAATCAGATTCTCTTTTACCTCTCACTTAACAGAAAACATACCACCATCATCCACGGAGAGAATTCACCAAGTAGTTAGACTATAAACCAAATTCCCAGTCATGGCTGCTGTCAATGAGAAATAACTTGACTGTACAAACCAGAAACAAAAACAAAACACAATTCAGTAGAGAGGAAACAAAAATCTTAGAGAAACCATCAGCGAAGTTAAGTTTCTATTGTCCCTGAGGATTCATTATAGAAGCCAAGAAAATATGTGCCTGGGTTTAAACAGGCCATGAAGTTCACTTCTCTGGCAGCACAGTTTCCCTGGCTCCATCAGGTCAGTCCAGCTGGGCATCTCAGTGGGTGATGTGCAAAAGTACTAAAGGATAATTTCCAAAAAGGTGAAAATATGATATTTAATAGAAATAAAATATAAACATGTTCAAATATTTTATTTAACTCATTAACATTGAAACCAATAAGAAGTACAAAATACATTTGCATTGCTGTGAACAGCAGTCATTTCCATTTTTGTAGAAGGAGACACTTGAGTTACTGTTAGTTTTTTTTTTTAAGATTAATTTAATTAATTAATTTAATTTATTTTTGGCTGTGTCAGGTCTTAATTTCGGCATGCGGGATCTTCATTGAGGCATGTGGAATCTTTCATTGCGGGGCATGGCTCTTTGTTGTGGCACGCAGGCTTCTCTCTAGTTGTGGTGTGCAGGTTTTCTCTCTCTAGTTGTGGTGTGAAGGTTTTCTCTCCCTAGTTGTGGTGTGCAAGTTTTCTCTAATTGTGGCACACAGGCTCCAGGACTTGTGGGCTCTGTAGTTGTGGTTCGTGGGTTCCAGAGCACGTGGGCTCTGTAGTTTGCAGCATGCAGGCTCTCTAGTTGAGGTGTGTGAGCTCAGTAGTTGTGGTGTGTGGGCTTAGTTGCCCCACGGCATGTGGGATCTTAGTTCCCTGACCAGGGATCTAACCTGTGTCCCCTGCATTGTAAGGTGGATTCTTTACCACTGGACTACCAGGGAAGTCCCACTATTAGTTTTTTAATAAGTTAACTTCTATCCCTACAGAATCAATCAAAGACAACCAAAGGTTCACATCTCTATGGAATCTGAAATCCCCAGAGTGTTTATTAGACCATGTCCAGCATTCCAGTGAAAGTTAAATCTCTTGCTCTTTTTGAATACTTTGACAATTTATCCTGACATTGGGAAACATTAGTGATCAAAACTGACAGAGATTTATGCCTTCATGGAACTTTAGTTGGTGAAATAGACAATACCCAATGAAACTAACAAATTAATAAATGTTTAGGAGGCTTTAAGTGCTATGGAAAGAGAAAAAGGAGAGCAGGCTAAGCGGGATTGGAGTTCTGTGTAGGGGAGAACAGGTTAGAGTATTGCATAGTGTGGTCCAGGTAAGGTCCTTGGTTTGAACAAAGACTTGAGGGAGATGAGGGAGTTAGTAAACAGATATGGGGCAAGAGTTTCTAGGTGGAGAGAGTAATTAAAACAGAGTCCCTAATATGTGGCTTGTACAAAGGACAATGAGGAGGCTAGTGTGGCTGGAATGGAGTGCATGAGGGGAGAAGAGGTGCTATAGAATTAACGTTGTGTCTTCCCCAAATTCATATGTTAAATCCTAATGCCCAATGTGATGTTACTGCGAGGTGGGGTGTTGAGGAAAGGAGAGACCTCTTCTGTCATGTGAGGACACAGTGAGAAGACAGCCGTCTAAGAACCAGGAAAATAGCCCTCATCAGACACTGTATCTGCAAGCACCTTGACCTTGGACTTCCAGTCTCCAGAAATGTAAGAAGTACATTTCTGTTGTTTATAAGCCACCCAGTCTATAGTATTTTTGTTATGGCAGCCTGAACAGACAAGGACAGAAAATTCATACTGAGTGGTAGGTGCTGCTGTACTAGATACCTAAAAATGTGAAAATGGCTTTGGGTAGAGGCTGGAGAAGTTTTAAAGTGCATGCTAGGAAAAGCCTACATTGCTGTGAATGGATCGTGAAGGCCGATTCTGATGAGAACTCAGAAAGAAAAAGGAGAGATGTAGTGAAAGCCTACATCTTCTTAGAGAATACCTAAGTCATCCTGAACAGAATGTTGATAGAAATATGCATGTAAAGGCCATTGTGATGTGGTCTCTGATGGAAGTGAGGAACATGTTATTGGACAAGAGAGAAGAGGCCATCCCTGTTCTAAAGTGACAAAGAACTTGGCTGAATTGTGTTCATGTTCTAGTACTTTCTGGAGGGTAGAACTTAGAAATGATGGAACTGGATATTTAGCTGGAGTTATTTCTAACAGTTTCGGTATTGATAGCATCGAAGGAGCAGCATGGCTCCTCTTGACGGCTTACAATAAAATGTGAGAAGAGAGAAATGGTTTAAAGACAGCGTTGTTAATCAAAAGAGAAGCAGGACTTAAAGACTTGGAAATTCTCGGCCTATTCATATTGCAAAAAATGAGAAAGCATGGTTGGAAGAGAATACTAAGGGTGTGGCCAAATGACCATTTGATAAGATTGGTATGGATCAACCATCTCAACAGAAGCTAGGAGCTGCTGTCCAAGAAAATGGAAGAATGATTCTGAAGGCAATTCAGAGATCATCAGAGCTCTCGTGTTCATCACAGTTGAGGGGAGTGTCTGTGGGGGAAGGAACTTCAAAGGCCTGGGAGGCAGAGTCGTTTCAAAGGAGTGGCTGCTGGCACCTTTGGGATTTTGGTTCATGTGGCCTGGCACCACCTCACACCTTGGGACTTCGTTTCTACACTTTGGTGCTGTGGTTCCTCAGTTGCCCCAGGTGCCACTCTGGTGGACCCTAGAGTGGCCTGGGCTGTGCCCAGCAAAGTCATGGGGGCATGGCTGCCTCTACCTAGATTTCAAAGGACAGGAGTTACCAGCAGAGTTACCAGTTTGGGACCCTAGCCTCAGAAATCTGGAGGGAAGGGTCCAGGGAGAGAAACACCGTAGGGGGCAGGGTCACCCAAAGGTTTAGGATCAGGCCCCAATCACTCTAGAATGTGGGATTCTTTGCTCCAATGTGTTCAGAAGGCAAGACTTCCACCCCAGTGTACCTGGGAGGCAGATCGTTGAGCCAAAGAGGATTATTCTTGAGCCTTAAGTTCTAATGGAATTTGCCCTGTTGCATTTTGGACTTGCTCGGGACCTGTCACTCCTTTCTTCTTTCTGATTCCTCCCTTTTGGAACGGGAATGTCTATCCTATGCCTGTCCAACCACTGTATTTTAGAAGTACATAACTTGTGTGATTATTGGAGAGCAATTTACTTCAGGATGAGTCATAATTTTAGTCTCACCCATATTGTTACTGGAAAACTGGGTTCGCCTCTTGGTGGGTGTGAAGCCAAAAGGCACAACCAAGCCAAACAGTGGGAGAAAGAAGGATTTATTAATTGCTGCAAGTAAGGAGAACACTGAGGATCTTTCCCAAAGCAGTGTCTTCCCAAACAGCAAAATTGGGAAGTTTTAAGCTAAGGGTACTTGCATATTCATGAAGGGGTTTGGGTGGTATATGCATATTCATGAAGGGGCTTGAGCAGAAGAAAATCCAGCATAGAACTGGGGCAAAGGTGGCCAGAATCCAGGCTTTAGTTGATTGAAGTCGTGAGGGTCAGCAAATGTCAGCATCTTCACTCTTAGTTTCCAAGCAGTCTGAGATCTCAGCATGTAGTTACCATCCTCCACCTGGTTGAGGGCCTTAGTTCCTGCAGAACTCAAAGATATGTATCAGATTGTTATGTATATCCCTTGAGGAGGAATTAGGACTCTGTTTTATTACCTAACTATTGTTTCTTGACCACTTTTCCTTTGTTCTTGCATTCCCTTAAGATGATTAATCACTGAGACCTGTTCAAGGGCAAGCATTGTGGCCAGGCTTAGATCACAAAGAATGGCTTAGGCCAAAAATGGCTTCTCTTATGTCAAGAAAGCCATGCCTGGTTCTTTTTCTCCGGGGACTCCCTACCCTATCTGCTTATAATATCTGATTTAGATGATATCTAGATTAGACTTTTGAGTTGATCCTGGAATGAGTTAAGACTTTTGGGGGCTGTTGGGATGAAATGAATATATTTTGCATGTGAGAAGGGACTGAATTTTGGGGGGCTGGGGGTAGAATGCTGTAGACTGAATATTTACTTTGCCCCCACAATTCATATGTTAAATCTTAACAACCAATATGATGGTATTATGAGGTGAGGTCTTTGGGAGGTGATTAGGTCCTGAAGGTGAAGCACTCACGAATAAGAGTAGAGACCTCAGAGAGATACCTCCCCTTTCACCATGTGAGGTTAGTGCAAGAAGATGGCCATCTATGAACCAGGAATTGAGCCCTGCCTACATACTTAATCTGCTGGAAACTTGATCTTGGACTTTCCAGCCTCCAGAACTGTGAGAAATACATTTCTGTTGCTTATAAGCCATTCAGCCTATGGTATTTTTGTTATGGTAGCCTGAGTGACTAAAACAGGAGCTGATAAGGTTAGAGGGGAAAAGGGAAGCCAGATTGTGTGAGGCCTCATGAAATATTTCAAGAACATAAGCTTTTATTCTGAGTAAAACAGGGATCTTTCAGGGTTTTAAGCAGAAGACTGATGTGATCTGACTTACTTTTTAAAAGTATCACTATGGCAGTTGTGTTGAGAGTAATAGATGGTAGGAAGGTGAAAGTAGAAGCAGAGAGTCCTGTTGGGAGGTTATTATAGTAATCTGGGTGAGAGATGATACTGGCTTAGCGTAGGGTACTAGTAGTAAAGATAATGAGAAATGGTAGATTTCTGGATATATTTTAAAGTTAGAGCCTATAGGCTTAGCAGGTAGTTTGCATTTGCATGTGAGAGATACAAAGTAGTCAAAGATGGCTATAAGGTTTTGGGCTGAATACATGGAAGGATAGAGCTGCTGTCCATTGAGATGGAGAAGGCTTCAGGTAGATCAGATGTAGATGTTGTGATAGATTATAAAAATGGCCACAAATTCTTTTCCCCCTTGCATGAACTCCTTTACAATGTGACATTGCCTCAACACTCTTT
>NW_006779016.1:662775-663458 GCF_000442215.2 Lipotes vexillifer | reverse complement strand
CTCTTTCTTCACCCCCTGAAATTTGAGGCATCCTGGCCGACAGCCTGCCATCCTCCAGACGTGCGGGAGAGGCCAGCGGACCACAGATGCGTGAGATCATCCAGCTGCCAGATGTCCAGACAGGTCATAAGAAAGCTCAGCAGATACCAGGCAAGCTGGCCTAGACTAGAAGAACTACACAGCTGACACACAAAATCATGAGTTTAAGTCCCTGGGTGACTTAAAACAGAAATTTATTCCTCCACAGGAAGCTAGAGGTCTAAAATCAGGGTATATACAGGGCTATGCTCCCTCTTAGTGCTTTAGGGAAGAATCCTTTTTTGACTCTAGTAAGAGTTTCTGGTGGCTGCTGGCAATTCTTGGCATTCCTTGGCATATAGCAAGAAATCACCCTCAACTGTGCCTCCATCACCACATGGCCTTCTTGTATGTTTCTCTGTGTCTTCGTATGAACTTCTTATACTCAATATCAGTAGTTACTGGAGTAAATGTTTTAACTAAAACATTTGCAAAAATGTGTTTCCAAATAAGGTCATATTCATAGGTCCTGGAGGTTAGGACATCAACAGTATCTTTTCGGGGGACACAATTCTTAAGCTAGCATGTTTTGCGGTAGTTTGTTACATAACAAACTCTAATACAGTGGTGGGAAGTGAGGAGTTCAATTTTGGACACTTTGAACT
>NW_006779016.1:662233-662765 GCF_000442215.2 Lipotes vexillifer | reverse complement strand
CCCTAGACTCACTTCTAGTTATAAATTACTTCATATTTCACTGAGAAAAGAAAACAAGCGGAGGAGAATTTTCACAAGCCCCCCCATCTGGTTTACCTACCTACAAGCATCAGTTTTATATACTTTGTCTCCTCTTAAGGTACCGTTAGTGAACTATCTGTGTTCCAATCTAAGTCCAACCTCTTCCTTTTTAAAAAAAAAATTTTTTTTTTAAATGTTTATTTATTTTTGGCTGCGTTGGGTCTTCGTTGCTGCACATGGGCTTTCTTCTAGTTGCAGTGAGCGGGGGCTACTCTTTGTTGCGGTGCGTGGGCTTCTCACTGTGGTGGCTTCTCTTGTGGAGCACGGGCTCTAGGCACCTGGGCTTCAGTAGTTGTGGCACGCGGGCTCGGCTCAGTAGTTGTGGCTTGCGGGCTCTAGAGTGCAGGCTCAGTACTTGTGGCACATGGGCTTAGTTGCTCCACGGCATGTGGGATCTTCCCGGACCAGCACTCGAACCTGTGTCCCCTGCATTGGCAGGCGGATTCTTTTT
>NW_006779016.1:637975-655015 GCF_000442215.2 Lipotes vexillifer | reverse complement strand
GTCGGCGCCGATCCTCTGTGCGGGAATCTCTCCGCTTTGCCCTCCGCGCCCCTGTTGCTGTGCTGTCCTCCGCGGCTCCGAAGCTCCCCGCTCCGCCTCCCGCAATCTCTGCCCGCGAAGGGGCTCCTAGTGTGTGGAGAGCTTTCCTCCTTCACGGCTCCCTCCCACTGGTGCAGGTACCGTCCTTATCCTTTTGTCTCTGTTTATTCTTTTTTCTCTTGCCCTACCCAGGTACGTGGGGAGTTTCTTGCCTTTTGGGAGGTCTGAGGTCTCCTGCCAGCGTTCAGTAGGTGTTCTGTAGGAGTTGCTCCACGTGTAGATGTATTTCTGGTGTATCTGTGGGGAGGAAGGTGATCTCTGCGTCTTACTCCTCCGCCATCTTGGAAGGAGTCTCGGCAGGCGGATTCTTAACCACTGTGCCACCAGGGAAGCCCGATGTGGACAGTTTTTAAAGTATTTACTGAATTTCTGTTTCTTTATGTTTTGGCTTTTTGGCTGCGAGGCATGTGGGATCTAAGCTCCCCAACCAGGGAGCGAACCCACACCCCCTGCATTGGAAGGCAACGTCTTAACCACCAGACCACCAGGGAAGTCCCCAACTTCTTCCTTTATGTACCTACCTCTTGCCTGTTTAAGGACTTCACTCCACCTATTCTCCCTTTCTCTCCTCCATCATCGTTTTTTCCACCTCAATCAGATCATCCCTATCAGCATAAAAATATGCTATTAAAAAACCATGCTATTATTTCTTCTATCTTAAAAAAAAAAAAACCTCTCCTGACCCCCACTCCTACTGTCAACTACTGCCCCATTTTTCTGCTCTCTGTTATAGCAAAATTCCCCAAAAAGAGTTGTTTATATTCTGCCCAATTGTCTATGGGCCCACTAATCATACTTTTGCCCCCTTCACACACACAGAGCATTCTATTGAAACTGTCTTCTCAAGGTCATTGTAACCTCCACATCACCAGTCATTAATTCCCAGTCCTCGTGTTACTTGACTTATTGGCAGGTTTTAACATGGTTTATCTTTCATCCTTGAAAAACTTTCTTTGCTTGGTTTCCTGGACACCATACACTCTGCGACTTTCACGTTTTCTCTTTCTCATGCTCCTTCGCTAGCTGTCATAGTCAGTTCTTGCTGCTATAGCAAAACACCATAGACTGAATGGCTTAAACCACACACATTTATTTCTCACAGTCCTGGAGGCTGGGCAGTCCAAGATCAAGGTGCCTATGGATTCAGTGTCTGGTAAAAGCCCTCTTCCTGGTTTGTAGACAGCTGCTTTCTTGCTATGTATCTTTACATGACAGGGTGGGCGGGGTTGGGGGGGCACGGTTGGAGAAGGGAGAGAGAAGAAGGGAGAGAGAAGTGAGAAGTGCTCTCTAGTCTCTTCCTCTTCTTATAAGGGCACTAATCCCATCATAGGGGCTCCACCCTCATGACTTCACCTGAACCTAATTACCTTCCAAAGGCCCCACCTCCTAATAACGTCACACTGGGGATTAGGACTTTAACAGATGAATTTTGCAGGAAACAAACATTTAGTCCATAGTACTCGTTTTGTAGAGGTTAAGGGCTTTCTTGGTCTCTACTTAATAAAATATTACCTGAGTTTAAAGCCATTTCCTGGCTGCATCATAAAATGTAATCTGCATGTAATATTTAACTCTCCCATATCTGACTCTTTTTTTCAGTGTTCCTTGCCCATTTACTCAGTGATAGGATCATGATCTCTTTGTGCATCTACTAGGCAATGGGGAAAATGGTAGCATTTAATTTACGTTCTGTACATTTTAAATGCTTGGAATTGTGCTTGGGATAGTATGCACTCAGTAAATGTTAGCCATTATTTATTATTATCTACAGGCAAGAAGGGCTAAGATGGGCTTACTAACCAAACACAAGGTTTAGACAGATATATCAGTCCAGGTCATAAGCAGGCCAGAGGGTGACTCTTCTGTGAAAGGGCCTTTTCTTTTTTTTTTTTTTTTGTTACTAACAATAGTTGACTTTATTTATTTATTTATTTTTTAACATCTTTATTGGGGTATAATTGCTTTACAATGGTGTGTTAGTTTCTGCTTTATAACAGAGTGAGTCAGTTATACATATATATATGTTCCCATATCTCTTCCCTCTTTGTCTCCCTCCCTCCCACCCTCCCTATCCCCCCCCTCCAGACAGCCACAAAGAACCGAGCCGGTTTCCCTGTGCCATGCGGCTGCTTCCCACTGGCTATCTACCTTACGTTTGTTAGTATATATATGTCCATGTCTCTCTCTCGGAAAGGGCCTTTTCTTTAAGCCAGCAACAGAGTGGGGTGGGGGGAGTTCTTCCCTCTAGGTTGAATAGGCAGTTTTGGTTGTCCCAATAACTAGGAAGTACTCCTTTTTTTTTTTTTACCAGAAAATTTCCTCTCTATTTGCATAAATACACATATACATTTTTTGCATAAATGGTATCATACTGTAGATTTTCTTCTGCAATTTCCTTTTTTTCCCACCAGTATAATATATACTGAAAAGCTTCCATAGTAGTACATAAAATTAAACTTAATTCTTTTCCACTGCTACATAATAGTCCACTGTATAGATACACCATAAATTATTTAAATAGACCGCTTTTGATGTAAATGCAGGTCCCTTCCATTCTTTTGTCTTTATAAACAATGCTACAATGAATAACCATATACATACACCATTTTGCTCCTATGCAGCTATAGCTTTAGAATAATTTCTAGAAACAGATTTACTGGGTCAAGATTATGTGCTTTTGTAATTTTGATAGATATCGACAAATTTCTCATCATAGAGATTATAAAAATTAATTATTCCATCAATAATATATGAAAGAGCTTTTTTCCCTCACACAATATATGATCACACTTTATAATTCTTGCCACCCTGATAAGATAAAAATGGCATCTCATTGTAGTTTTAAGTGGCATTTCTCCTTGATGAGACAGTCAGCACCTTTTTTTTTTTTTTAACATCTTTATTGAGGTATAATTGCTTTACCTTCTTGTGTTAGTTGCTGCTGTAAAACAAAGTGAATCAGCTATACGTATACATATATCCCGAAATCCCCTCCCTCTTGCGTCTCCCTCCCACCTTCCTGATCCCACCCGTCTAGGTGGTCACAAAACACCGAGCTGATCTCCCTGTGCTATGCGGCTGCTTCCCACTAGCTATCTCTTTTACATTTGGTAGTGTATATAGGTCAATGCCACTCTAACTTCGTCTCAGCTTACCCTTCCCTCTCCCTGTGTCGTCAAGTACATTCTCTACGTCTATGTCTTTATTCCTATCCTGCATCTTAGTTCTTCAGAACCATTTTTTTTTTTTTTTAGATTCCATATATATGTGTTAGCATACAGTATTTGTTTTTCTCTTTCTGACTTACTTCACTCTGTATGACAGACGCTAGGTCCATCCACCTCACTACAAATAACTCAATTTCGTTTCGTTTTATGGCTCAGTAATATTCCATTGTATATATGTGCCACATCTTCTTTATCCATTCATCTGTCGATGGGCACTTAGGTTGATTCCATGCCCTGGCTATTGTAAACAGAGCTGCAATGAACATTGTGGTACACGACTCTTTTTGAATTATGGTTTTCTCAGGGTATATGCTCAGTAGTGGTATTAATGGGACATATGGTAGTCTATTTTTATTTTTTTAAGGAACCTCCATACTGTTCTCCATAGTGGCTGTATCAATTTACTTTCCCACCAACAGTGCAAGAGGGGACCCTTTTCTCCATACCCTCTCCAGCATTTATTGTTTGTAGATTTTTTGATGATGGCCATTCTGACCAGTGTGAGGTGATACCTCATTGTAGTTTTGATTTGCATTTCTCTAATGATCAGTGATGTTGAGCATCCTTTCATGTGTTTGTTGGCAGTCTGTATATCTTCTTTGGAGAAATGTCTATTTAGGTCTTCTGCCCATTTTTGGATTGGGTTGTGTGTTTTTTTGATATTGAGCGGCATGAACTGTTTGTATGTTTTGGAGATTAATCCTTTGTCAGTTCTTCACTTGCAAATATTTTCTCCCATTCTGAGGGCTGTATTTATGTCTTGTTTATGGTTTCCTTTGCTGTGAAAAATCTTTGAAGTTTGTTTATTTTTATTTCCCTTTCTCTAGGAGGTGGGTCAAAAAGGATCTTGCTGTTATATATGTCATAGAGTGTTCTGCCTATGTTTTCCTCTAAGAGTTTTAGAGTGTCTGGTGTTACATTTAGGTCTTTAATCAATTTTGAGCTTATTTTTGTGTATGGTGTTAGGGAGTGTTCTAATTTCATTCTTTTATATGTAGCTGTTGAGTTTTCCCAGCACCACTTGTTGAAGAGGATGTCTTTTCTCCATTGTATATTCTTGCCTCCTTTATCAAAGATAAGGTGACCATATGTGTGTGGGTTTATCTCTGGGCTTTCTAACCTATTCCATTGATCTATATTTCTGTTTCTGTACCAGTACCATACTGCTTTGATTACTGTAGTATAGTCTGACATCCGCCTGATTCCTGCAGCTCCATTTTTCTTTCTCAAGATTGCTTTGGCTATTCAGGGTCTTTTGTGCTTCCATACAAATTGTGAAATTTTTTGTTCCAGTTCTGTGAAAAATGCCAGTGGTAGTTTGATAGGGATTGCATTGAATGTGTAGATTGCTTTGGGTCATTTTCACAATGTTGATTCTTCCAATCCAAGAACATGGTATATCTCTCCATCTGTTTGTATCATCTTTAATATCTTTCATTAGTGTCTTATAGTTTTCTGCATACAGGTCTTTTGTCTCCTTAGGTAGGTTTATTCCTAGGTATTTTATTCTTTTTGTTGCCATGGTAAATGAGAGCGTTTCCTTAATTTCTCTTTCAGATTTTTCATCATTAGTGTATAGGAATGCAAGAGATTTCTGTGCATTACTTTTGTATCCTGCCACTTTACTGAATTCATTGATTAACTCTAGTAGTTTTCTGGTAGCATCTTTAGGATTCTCTATGTATAGTTTCATGTCATCTGCAAACAGTGACAGTTTTACTTCTCTTCGGATTTGGATTCCTTTTATTTCTTTTTCTTCTCTGATTGCTGTGGCTAAATCTTCCAAAATAATAGTGGTGAGAGTGGGCAACCTTGTCTTGTTCCTGATCTTAGTGGAAATAGTTTCAGTTTTTCACCATTGAGAATGATGTTGGCTGTGGGTTTGTCATATATGGCCTTTATTGTGTTGAGGTAGGTTTCCTCTCTGCCAACCTTCTGGAGAGGTTTTATTATAAGTGGGTGTGCAATTATGTCAAAAGTTTTTTCTGCATCTATTGAGATGATCATATGGTTTTTATCCTTCAATTTGTTACTATGGTATATCACATTGATTGATTTGTGTATATTGAAGAATCCTTGCATTCCTGGGGTAAACTCCACTTGATCATGTTGTATGATCCTTTTAATGTGCTGCTGGATTCTGTTTGCTAGTATTTTGTTGAGGATTTTTGCATCTGTGTTCATCAGTGATATTGGCCTGTAGTTTTCTTTTTTTGTAATATCTTTGTCTGGTTTTGGTATCAGGGTGGTGGTGGCCTCGTAGAATGAGTTGGGGAGTGTTCCTCCCTCTGCTATATTTTGGAAGATTTTGAGAAGGATAGGTGTTAGCTTTTTAAATGTTTGATGGAACTCACCTGTGAAGCCATTTGGTCCTGGGCTTTTGTTTGTTGGAAGATTTTAAATGACAGTTTCAATTTCAGTGCTTGTGATTGGTCTGTTTATATTTTCTATTTCTTTCTGGTTTAGTCTCGGAAGGTTGTGCTTTTCTAAGAATTTGTCCATTTCTTCCAGGTTGTCCATTTTATTGGCATATGTTTGCTTGTAGTAATCTCTCATGATCCTCTGTATTTCTGCAGTGTCAGTTGTTACTTTTCCTTTTTCACTTATAATTCTATTGATTTGAGTCTTCTCCCTTTTTTTCTTAATGAGTCTGGCTAATGGTTTATCAGTTTGTTTACAAAGAACCAGCTTTTAGTTTTATTGATCTTTGCTATCGTTTCTTTCATTTCTTTTTCATTTATTTCTTATCTGATCTTTATGATTTCTTTCCTTCTGCTAACTTTGGGATTTTTTTGTTCTTTCTCTAATTGCTTTAGGTGTAAGTTTAGTTTGTTTATTTGAGATGTTTCTTGTTATTTGAGGTAGGATTGTACTGCTAAAAACTTCCCTCTTAAGGCTTCCCTGGTGGCGCAGTGGTTGAGAATGTGCCTGCCAATGCAGGGGACACGGGTTTAAGCCCTGGTCTGGGAAGATCCCACATGCCATGGAGCAACTAGGTCTGCGAGCCACAACTACTGAGCCTGTGCATCTGGAGCCTGTGCTCCGCAACAAGAGAGGTTGTGACAGTGAGAGGCCTGCACACTGTGATGAAGAGTGGCCCCCGCTCGCCACAACTAGAGAAAGCCCTTGCACAGAAACGAAGACCCAACACAGCCATAAATAAATAAATAAATAAACCCAAACAAACAAACATACAAAAACTTCCCTCTTAAAACTGCTTTTGCTGCATCACATAGGTTTTGGGCCATTGTGTTTTCATTGTCGTTTGTTTCTAGGTGTTTTTTGATTTCCTCTTTGGTTTCTTCAGTGATCTCTTGGTTATTTAGTAGCATATTGTTTAGCCTCCATATGTTTGTATTTTTTATAGTTTTTTTCCTATAATTGATATCTAGTCTCATAGTGTTGTGGTCAGAAAAGATACTTGATATGATTTCACTTTTCTTAAATTTAGCAAGACTTCATTTGTGACCCAAGATATGGACAATGTTCCATGCACACTTGAGAAGAAAGTGTATTCTGTTGTTTTTGGATGGAGTGTCCTATAAATATCAATTCAGCCCATCTTGTTTAATGTATCATTTAAAGCTTGTGTTTCCTTATTTATTTTCATTTTGGATGATCTGTCCATTGGTGAAAGTACGGTGTTAAAGTCCCCTACTATTGTTGTGTTACTGTTGATTTCCTCTCTTATGGCTGTTAGCATTTGCCTTATGTATTGATTGAGGTGTTCCTATGTTGGGTGCAGAAGTATTTACAATTGTTATATCTTCTTCTTGGATTGATCCTATAATCATTATATAGTGTCCTTCTTTGTCTCTTGTAATAATCTTTATTTTAAAGTCTATTTTGTTTGATATGAGAATTGCAACTCCAGCTTTCTTTTGATTTCCATTTGCATGGAATGTCTTTTTCTATCCCCTCACTTTCAGTCTGTATTTGTCCCTAGGTCTGAAGTGGGTCTCTTGTAGAGAGTGTATATATGGGTCTTGCTTTTGTATCCATTCAGCCAGTCTATATTCTTTTGGTTGGAACATTAATCCATTTACATTTAAGGTAATTATTGATATGTATGTTCCTATTACCATTTTCTTAATTGTTTTGGGTTTGTTATTGTACATCTTTTCCTTCTCTTGTGTTTCCTGCCTAGAGCAGTTCCTTTAGCATTTGTTGTGAAGCTGGTTTGGTGGTGCTGAATTCTCTTAGCTTTTGCTTGTCTGTAAAGGTTTTACTTTTTCCATCAAATCTGAATGAGATCCTTACTGGGTAGAGTAATCTTGGTTGTAGGTTTTTCCCATTCATCACTTTAAATATGTCCTGCCACTTCCTTCTGGCTTGCAGAGTTTCTGCTGAAAGATCAGCTGTTAACCTTATGGAGATTCCCTTGTATGTTATTTGTTGCTTTTCCCTTGCTGCTTTTAATATTTTTTCCTTGTATTTAATTTTTGATAGTTTGATTAATATGTCTTGGTGTGTTTCTCCTTGGATTTATCCTGTATGGGACTCTCTGTGCTTCCTGGACGTGACTGACTATTCCTTTCCCATATTAGGGAAGTTTTCAGCTATAATCTCTTCAAATATTTTCTCAGTCCCTTTCTTTTTCTCTTCTTCTTCTGGGACCCCTATAATTTGAATGTTGGTGTATTTAATGTTGTCCCAGAGGTCTGAGACTGTCCTCAATTCTTTTCATTCTTTTTTCTTTATTCTGCTCTGTGGTGGTTATTTCCACTATTTTATCTTCCAGGTCACTTATCCGTTCTGCGTCAGTTATTCTGCTATTGATTCCTTCTAGAGAATTTTAAATTTCATTTATTGTGTTGTTCATCATTGTTTATTTGCTCTTTAGTTCTTCTAGGTCCTTGTTAAGCATTTCTTGTATTTTCTCCATTCTATTTCCAAGATTTTGTATCATCTTTACTATCATTACTCTGAATTCTTTTTCAGGTAGACTGCCTATTTCCTCTTCATTTGTCTTGTCTGGTGGGTTTTTACCTTGCTTTTTCTACTGCTGCATATTTCTCTGTCTTCCCGTTTTGCTTAACTTACTGTGTTTGGGGTCTCCTTTTTGCTGGCTGCAGGTTTGTAGCTCCTGTTGCTTTTGGTGTCTGCCCCCAGTGGGTATGGTTGATTCAGTGGGTTGTGTAGGCTTCCTGGTGGAGGCGACTGGTGCCTGTGTTCTGGTGGATGAAGCCGGATCTTGTCTTTCTTGTGGGCAGTACTGTATCCGGTGGTGTGTTTTCTGGTGTCTGTGAACTTACTATGATTTTAGGCAGCCTCTCTGCTAATGGGTACGGTTGTGTTCCTGTCTTGCTAGTTGTTTGCCATGGGGTGTCTAGCACTGGAGCTTGCTGGTCATTGAGTGGAGCTGGGTCTTAGTGTTGAGACAGAGATCTCTGGGAGAGCTCTTGCTGATTGATATTACATGGGGCCAGTAGGTCTCTGCTGGTCCAGCATCCTGAACTCACTCTCCCACCTCAGAGGCTCTGGCCTGACAATCCTCCAGAGCACCAAAACCCTGTCAGCCACACAGCATAGACAACTGTGGTAAAAATATGACTGGCATCTTGGATTTTCTTTGCTGGGTGATCTATCCAAGCCAGGTTCCCTTTGTCAGAAACACAGGAAGCCAAAATGCTGAGACATCTGAGGTTTTCAGCAATGACAGGGCTTATTCACAAGGCAGCCAAGGAGAAGACAGGAGAACAAATCTCAAATCTGGCTCCCAGAAGACAAGAGGCTGGGGTATTTATGGGATAAAGAATAATGCAGCAGGGCCGTCTGAGGCTTACGGTATGTCAGTACCTTTTCTTATACACAAGAGTTCTTTGTATTTCTAGGAAGTACTTCTGGTGTTTGGCGGGTAGGGAACAGGATATAAAGTCCTGTAATGCATGAAAAATTATCCCTCCCAAAATCTCAAAAATGCTCACATTAAGGAAAGCTGTACTAGTCGTAATGTATGTTTTTTTAAAAAAATTATTAAAAAAAATTTTTTTAGAGAGGAGAAGGATCAGAGGAAAAGGGTAAAGTATGGAGTAAAATGAGTCTGGCAAGTACGCAGGAACTATCTCATGCTGTGTTATAGTATGATACACGGTTGAGAGTGGCTGAGATCTTATATTCTCTGTACTTAGCCAACTATCCAGAGCACTGGTAGAGAGGAAGGGACTGGGACAGGATGTCAAGATCTTACTTCCACTGCATTAATAAGAAACTAAGGCAGTTCTCAGGAGAGAACGAGGAGGTTGGGACATTGAGGAAGAATGTTATACTAGTAGTGCTCCCTCCACATAGAAAGAATTTGGGAATGGGAAATGAGATTTTTCTCCATGTTAAAATCAGTTGAATGTTGCCTTTATTTTCAAACAAACATTTGGCCATGTTTATATCTTGGGTTACAATTTTTATAATTGCTCCACTAGCCTTGTTAAATGCTTTTTATTTTTCTCTTTTTCTTTTTCTTTTTGGCTGCGTTGGGCCCTCATTGCTGCATGCGGGCTTTCTCTAGTTGCGGCGAGCAGGGACTGCTCTTTGTTGCAGTGCACAGGGTTCTCTCTGCGGTGGCTTCTCTTCTTGTGGAGCACAGGCTCTAGGCCCGTGGGCTTCAGTAGTTACATCACTCGGGCTCAGTAGTTGTGGCTCACAGGCCCTAGAGCACAGGCTCAGTAGTTGTGGCGCGTGGGCTTAGTTGCTCCGTAGCCTGTGGGATCTTCCCGGAACAGGGATCAAACCCATGTCCCCTGCATTGGCAGGCAGATTCTTAATCATTGCACCACCAGGGAAGTCCCTAGCCTTGTTAAATGTTGAATGTTACTACAGAGATGTTTGAGCCCATCTCAAAAAAATAATTGAGAGTGATTTTGTTTTTTCCCAGTGGATGACTTGATCTTTTTTCGCCTTGTATTTCCAATATATTCCTTCTTTATTTTTGAATTTTTACAGCTTTACAGATCTATGAACTGATGTTGATTGTTTGGGTCTATTTTTTTTTTTCCTGGAGAGTGGTCTGCCCTTTGATGTATGGATTCAGAACTGTTGTATTTTTTTCTTGCATTGTATGTTTTAACAATAGCAATGTTTCATTTGTTTGGTCTGCTTTAAAGGAAATTTATTTACATTTATATGGGTTCTTTTTAGCTGTCTTTTTGATGTAGCTAAACAAAGAATTTCCATTTCTACTCTTGTTTTCCTTGTTACTTTTTGGGATTTCCAAGAGTGGGGAAAGGAAAAATTTGACACTATGCCACCATATTCAAAGTGGATGATGAGATCCAATGCAGCTAAAAAAAAAAAAAAAAAAAAAAAAAAAGCCATATTTCAGATTCAAAATATACAAAGAAGATATAAAATATTCCATTTTGAATTCAGTTTTGTTGTTTGGGATTGTTGTTTGTGAAGTAATGCTTACCCAAGGAATTAGAATGAAGCTAAACATTTTGGTTTTAACTTTTCAGCCTCTGTCAAGGAGATAAGAATGTTCTTTCACAAGTTAAAATATATAGTAACCATGAAATGACAAAAAATGAAAACTGTAAGTAAGTGTCACTTGACACTTTGATGGTTTCTTGAGCATTGGATTTGTATTGGAGTAATCTTGTATATTGGAGGGTTCCCAGTGGATGCAAATCAGAACAAGTGAAAAAAGTAAAAAAAAAAAACCGCAAATATATGGGAACCACATCAGAAATTTTCATTTGGTAAGTCTGGGGTGGGGTTTAGGAATCTGTATTTTTTTAAGAGGATCTCAGATAGTTCTACCGTGCTATAATGTATATTAAGCCACGTTGTATATTATTAACAGATTTTAGAATGTTTTTCTCCCTTTTAATTGCTCCTTTAGAGCAATTCTCCACTACTGTACCAGTATTAACAGTGGGGAATACTGTGGGGATGCATTCTTGGCATGGAATGATTCTTTAGATCTGCATATAAATATTTGTGTATAAGTGTGTTGGAAGGTCTGTGCCACTGGTGGACCACAGTGCTGTTGAAATTTTCCTTATAATTTTCTGCCACAGCTGTCCTCTTTGCTGTGACATCATTTCAGCTGCCAAAGAGAGAAACCCAGGTTATAGGTAAGAACAGACAAACGAACAACTGCAATTTGGGGGAAAATATTTAACAACTCAAAAGTAGTTTTTCCCCAAAGTAATGAAATGTAGTTCTTCAAAACACATGAAATAGCACGAATGATTTTCCTCTTTAACATCATATTTCTATAGAATTTCATAATTGGACTTGATTTATTAGATTAGCTTTTTGGTTTATATAATCTTCCATTATAATAAATCAGGTAAAATGTTCTAACGTGAATGTTTTCTTTTCATCTCCAGGAAACCATAAAAACGGTTCACTTTATTGCAAAATGTACCGAAAAGATAATTATATCACTTTATATTTCAGATAAATTGTTCATAAAATGACTTAAAACTGCTTTTAGTGATATATGCTTATATCTGATGATGCAAGGAAATGGGACATTGTAAGTGGAAAATAAATGGTTTTATATAGTCTTAAGGATTTTTTAAATTACATCTGTCATATTATAAAGTGGTTTACTTCTTTAAATGTTGCTTATAAAACATATATATTGTGATTTTACTATAATGCTTTAAAAAAAGCAATTTGATTTTTACATACTTACCTTACCTCTGATAAGAACAGCTTAGGAAATCTAATTCTGCCTCATATGTTAAACATTTCCTTTATTTGCTTGAGCTGTAAGGAAATGTAACTTAAAAAATGCCTGTAATGCTGGAACATTATGGTAAATATAATCTCGGAAGAAACTTCTCTGGAGACAGGGAGGTTGCTTGACATTTTCTTGGTGATTTTTTTGTAACCATAATCTCTGAATCCCTGAGTATGGATGGTCACTGAACATTTAGTTGTAATACTGTTGACTATAAACTAAATTGAAAAATAATTATGCTCTTTGTGGTTAAAAATAATCACTAAAAATGTAAAATTATAACTGTATAGGTGACTCCTTAAATTTCTGCTTATTTTATCTCAAGATAAAGAAAGAAAAAGCAGTGTCTTTTTTGGGTAGGAATATCCCACAAATTATTATTGTAATTACATTCCCTTTGAGAGAGTTAAAATCATATTGCCTATGTATTAAATGTTACACTAATATATTTTAGTTTGGAATGTGTTCTGGATAAGAGATAACTTCATCTTGGTCAGTGAGACCTAGCCAGAAAATGTTTTCACTTTCTAAACATGTATGTTTATATAAGAAGGACTGCAATTTTCCTCTTGTGCCCTTACCTGCTGATTCCAATGTGTATGTCAACTGCACTTAGTTTGAGTGTAAACATCACAAAATCAGGGAATTTACTTCCTACAGCTCCCCTTTTCTCTCTCCTTTAACGTGCTCCCTACCAGGATCTGTCTACTTTTGTTTACTCTCTGGTCCGCAGGTACATTTTTTTGTATTATGTATAATTTATAGTAGCTTAAGCCTCCAGTAAGGTCTTCATTCAACACTAATTTTCATCTTTTCTCTCTTGAAATCCTCATTCTGATCTTATTTCCATATGGTTGGAATACTTTCTTGAGTAATTTCCTCAAAAAGGGTATCCAGGTGCTATGTGTTCTTTATATGTTGGTTTGGCTTAGCTTAGGGAAGTTTTCTTCAATCTCACCTTTGATAAATTGCATCTGATCTCAAAATTCTTATTTCTTTTTCAGAAAAATCAATTTTAGTTTTAATCTTCATTTTCCTTCCTTTCACTCTCATCCTTTTATTTCTTAACTTTCTCCCTCTGCTTTTTGTGAGATCATTTCAAATTTGTACTCATCACTTATTCTATTTTCCTCAGTTTCAATTCTGCAATTTTTATCATAACTAAAATACTGTTTTATTTCTATTTTTGTCTTAATAATCCTTTAATACTAACACTTAAATTTTATCCTTCAGATCCCTTTTGGCTATCTTTATTTTTAACTCCATTTTGTTGTCCCCTTGGATTTCTTTTTCCTAGCTGTTGTGCCTTTTAATTTGTTTGAGAAAGTGGAATCGTATTTAAATATTTTCCTCCAATTCCTGTAGTTAATAATATTTAGAGGTATGCTTTACCTTTTTGTATGTTGTGTTGATACTTTTTTACTTGTTCTTCATTATTTTTGCTTAAGCTATTTTCTAATTGTCCTCCCTTTATTGTTTCTTATCATAATAGCTGATGTGCCCACTCCAGCTTAGACACTGTGCTGGATATTTTTATATGTCATTGATCATTATTTCCATTTAATGGATGAAGAAGCTGGGGCTTAGAGTGCAGAAGCTAGGATTAAAGCGCATTCCATGTGGTTTGAAAGACTGTGCTTTCTCTACCATCTCTGAAGAAGAGAGTTCTTTCTATATAGGATGTTTATAAACAGTCAGAGTGTTTGGATTACAATCTGCTAATGTGATGTTAGTTGAAGTTCACATAAATTCCCCGCAGAAACAGGGTGGCTGTGTAGTTCTAATTCCCAGTGTTCAGCAGTCATCTATCTTTGCTGGTTGAAAGAAGTTTGGGTTATTCTCTTACCATTTCTGCTTAAAAAATTTAACACTAGGAAGCAATGCAGGACCTGTATAGCTGCCTGGGCTTTTTATTTATTTCTACCTGAAGTACTTTACTAGTGGGTTTACATTACCGCAGAGGCAGATGACAACATAGGGCTTCCTTGTCTGTTTTTGAGCTGCTGTTTATTGCAGTTGGAATTGAGATCTGGTCTGTGTCTGCAGAAAGGTAAACTGAAGGCAGAGTTAAGATCCACAACTCTGGCTGCTTCAAAATACAATGTCCACAATTCATGTGTCATAAATTGTGTTTCTCAATAAGTTTGATCAGTGATATTGGTAAGGTTTAGTTATGAAAAAGTTCTGGTTTCTGGCAATAGGTTGACTATCAGTCTTAATTTTGTTGTTTTTCATCTTTTTTTTTTTTTTTTGGTATTTCTAATAGATAGAAAGGGTAACAGATTACATCAGGGAATGAAAGTCAAGTGACATTTTTAATTAGTATCTCCAGTAGTTATTTTTGCAAATAATGCTTAATTTTCTAAATGTGATCTTTTTTTTTTTTTTTTTTTGCGGTACGCGGGCCTCTCACTGTTGTGGCCTCTCCTGTTGCGAAGCACAGGCTCCGGACGCGCAGGCTCACCGGCCATGGCTCACGGGCCCAGCCACTCCGTGGCATGTGGGATCTTCCCTAACCAGGGCACGAACCCGTGTCCCCTGCATCGGCAGGCGGACTCTCAACCACTGTGCCACCAGGGAAGCCCTAAATGTGATCTTTTGACTAATATATAATCTTCTGGGAATCTTATATCATTTCATACATTAAGGCAGAGAGGTCTTTGGGATTGTGAGAGATTCTGAATTGATGTTTTCTTTTTTGCTAGTCCTTTGAATTAGATTTGGGAAAAATGATAATGGCCTTTGTTTTTCCCATTATCACTGGCAAATGCATATTCCACCAAGATGCTCTGCCTTCTTGTACATTCTCTCTCTCATCCAGAGCTTTGCCTTCCGAGTTTCACTCATTTTTAGGGTTGAGTATTTCAAGGAAACCATTAAAAATACCTGTGATTTCAGTTGTTTTCTTATACAGTGGTGCACTCATTTTACCTAGTTTTCACACTGTAGATTTCTCAAAAGCCTTTCTACACAGAGTGCTTTGAAAAGAATTGAGAAAATACATATAGGATTTAGGAGGGAGATATTTCCTGATTGGTACAAATGTAATAGATTTGGTGAGAATATGTATACAGTATGTATTTTTCAGTATAAATAGCCAGCAATGGTGGGCAGTTAAATATTTATAATTTTAACTTTATATTCAAGGTGAAAAAAACTCATTCTCAGTAGAGATAATAATAATGTCTTCCATCCTGCTGCAACAATTGTGTAAATTACTCAGCTAAGTTATGTAAAGCTCAGATTCTTGTGGCCTGTAAAGTGTTAATTCAGCTCGATTTCAAAGTGTGGCTTGGGATCCCTGAGTTTTTGAGACCCTTTCAGGCAGTTAATGAGATCAAAATTATTTTTATTATAATACTTAAATATTATTTCCCTTCTTCACTTCCATTCTCTCACAAGTGTACGTAGAGTTTTCCAGAGGCTACTTGATGTATGATGTTGCAGTAGATTGAATGCAGAAAATCTAGTTGCCTTTGGTTAAGTCAGATATTAAAGGGAATAAAAAATATATAAAATAATGCCACTTGTGATGTACCAGAAAAATGGTCTCTCAAAGATGTCCGTATCCTAATCCTTGGGACCTGTGAATATGTTTCTTTATGAGGCAAAAGGGACTTTGCAGATGTGATTAAATTGAGGATTCTGAGATGGGGAGATTATTTTGGATTTTCTGGGGGTGGACCCAATGTAGTCACAAGGGTCCTTAAATATGGAAGTGGCAGGTAGAAGTGTTAAGTGTCAGAGTGATGAGACGTGAGAAGGACTCAACGAGACATTTTCCAAACAACCAAAGCACTATTTAAACAAGCAGTGGCCTGTACTGCTCATGACATGCTAAGCACTGTGCCAAGTATGTGCAGAGGAGGAACCTGGGCATCTTACGAGGAGGCAGATTCGGATTCTGTGGGTTAGGAATGAGGCCTGAGATTCTACATTTCTGACAAGCTCCCAGATGATGCAAGTGCTGCTGGTCCTGGAATCTCAGGTTGAGTAGCAAGGTTCTCTGTAGATGAATTAAAGTAATCCTCTCTATAATCTCAGGAGATCTTTACAATTATTACCACTATTTTATTTTATTTATTTATTTTTAAATTTTATTTTATTTGTTCACTTTTGTCTGTGTTGGGTCTTCTTTGCTGCGCGCGGGCTTTCTCTAGTTGTGGTGACTGGGGGCTACTCTTGGTTATGGTGTGCAGGCTTCTCATTGAGGTGGCTTCTCTCATTGCGGAGCATGGGCGCTAGGCGCGCGGGCTTCAGTAGTTGTGGTGCATGGGCTTAGTTGCTCCGCGGCATGTGGGATCTTCCCAGACCAGGGCTCGAACCCGTGTCCCCTGCATTGGCAGGGGACATTCTTAACCACTGCGCCACAAGGGAAACCCACCCCTATTTTAAAGATGAAGAAATGGAGGTACAGAGAGTAATTTGCCCAGGGTTACAATGGCTAGGAAGTGCAGAACGCAGCCCTTGTTCTAAGGATTCCACCGTACAATCTCACTTTGCAAGTTTAAATGCAACAAAGCAGGGTAAGTATTATTTCATTTTACTATTAAACCTAAAACACACAATACTAAACAACAGTATTCTATTTAAAACAGTATTCATAACATGAAAGTTTTACTAGTCATAATTGGAATTTTTATTAAACATTTGAGAATTTATATGATTTTATTCCATGCATACAATACCCCCACCCCCAATATGCAATTCTAAAAGGCTGCTTGAAGCACGTGGTCAGACAGTTGTTCATAATATCTGCTACACTTCCCAAATAACTTAAGAATGGACCGTGCACCCAGGGTGTGTGTGTGTCCGGGCTGCGTGTGTGTGTGTGTGTGTGTGTGTGTGTGTGTGTGGTGGTTTAAGGGGGGTTAGTGTGATGAATCGGGGTCTAGGGTACAAATTAGAATTCTCGTAGTCAGAAACTAGTTATCTAAAGCCTTGCTACTTGCGTATGCTACTTTGAAGTATGGTCTGTAGGCGAGCAACATCGCTAGCCCTTGGGAACTGGTTAGTGCAGAATCT
>NW_006779016.1:636894-637936 GCF_000442215.2 Lipotes vexillifer | reverse complement strand
CCCACCAGGGCATCAGAATGTGCATTTTAACCGGAACCGCAGATGATGGTATGCACTTTAAAGTATGAGAGCACTGCCCTACATCCCAACTTGATTTAGATTCTTTCCAGTACCAGAGTCTCTGGAGGGCTGCGGCCTTAAAGACAACGAAGGCCGACAGCGAAGGCGGACAACTAAGGCAAACAATGCCTTTCCAGGTGGACATTTGATTTTCCTCCCAGGTGCAGAGCAGGGTTTGGCAACGCCCCGGCCCTCCGAGCCCGCTAGCGGCGCCTGCCTCCTGGGTGGGACCAGCCACAGCCGGCCTGCGACCGGCTCTGCTTAATTTACACCACGGACCCGGTGCCCAGTGGTAGGCTGCACGCGGGAAGCGGCCACCAGCCTCCGGTGCAGGCGGGGGAAGAGAAAAGGCCTCGGGCCTTCCGCCTGGACCCTGGGTACCGTGGGCTTGCACCTTCGACCCAAGGCCGTCACTTTCAGCCCCAGTCTGGGCGGCAGTCCAGCCGACCCCCAGTGCCACCGCCACCAGCAGCATCCCGGCCTCGGCGGAGGCAGCGGAGCGAGGGCGAGCCCCAGCCAGCCCACTGCAGCGGCACCTATAGCCCCAGTGTCTGGTGTTCTGGATTTCTGACCTCCATAACTGTAAGATAATGGATTTGTGTTGTTTTAAACTACTAAGTTTGGGGTCATTTGTTATAGCAGCAATAGGAAGCTACTACAGCGTTCATTGAAAGCCTCTCTTAAAGGCCTTATTAATCCTCTGCTCTGCATCCTTCAGTTAACCTCCATTGCTTTCAGAAGAACATCAGGCTTTCTAGTCTGACTATGAGGGCTTTTGTCATTTGTCTTTAACCATTAATTAAGGGTCTCATCTGTTTTGATTCCCTAATTTCCATCGTATGTGCCACGCATACAGAAGTATTGCTGTTTTCCAAAGTTGCCAGCTTTTCCATGCCCTTGTTCTTTTGCACACACTGTGTTCCCTGCCAACATGGTCCACTTTCACTCTTTGGTGCAACGCCTACCTGTCTCTCTGAGCTCA
>NW_006779016.1:633436-636771 GCF_000442215.2 Lipotes vexillifer | reverse complement strand
CTCCCGTTGCGGAGCACAGGCTCCGGACGCGCAGGCTCAGCGGCCATGGCTCACGGGCCCAGCCGCTCCGCGGCACGTGGGATCTTCCCAGACCAGGGCACGAACCCGTATTCCCTGCATTGGCAGGCGGACTCTCAACCACTGCGCCACCAGGGAAGCCCTGAACTCACTTTTAATGTCATCTCCTATGCAAAGCCTTGCCCCAGCCCTCCAGGCTAGGTTGCCTCTTTTCATAGGCAATACTTGCCACATTATTTATATATATATTATATTGCCAATCTTCCTATCCAGCTGTGAGCTACTTGGGGATGTAATGATGACATACTTGTGAACCTCCAGCATCTAGTACACTGCTTGATTTACAGTAGTCCTCAGTAAGTGTTTTTTTCTGATTGCTCAAATGATTGATGATCACCCAATCTCTCACTAATAGTTTACTTATTTCTATGAATTAGCTTTCAAATATGATTCTATCATATACTCAACTGAACTTTGCACTATCATGTTGTTTCTCTTAGCTACCATCCTATTTCTCTCTCTCTTTTCCTGCCAAATAACTTGGGGAGTGAGTGATCTCCGTAGGTGGTTTTAATTTTCTTCGTCTCGTGACCTCTTAACTCCTTCACATGTTACTTCTATTCTATAGTATCGGCTTTTCTTTTTCAAAGGTCCCTATTGATCTCTTTCTCTGTATCTTTTTTGACCTCTCTGATAACTATGACAAATCTTTCCCTCCTTTATTTTCCATGTGCATTACTGCTCATTTCCTACTTCTGTGTTTTATTTTTTTGCTAGTTCTTTTTTCTACACCTTAATTCTGGGAATTCCTCCAATATTAAAAGCTTAAGCCCTGGTTCTTCTGTGTATGCAGTTAGTATCTTGAAGTCCTCTTCCACTTTCATGGTTTCACCACTATTTACAAAGATGGGTATGTCTGTAGCCAAGATCTATCATAGTCCTGTCCATACAGTAGCTACAGTTGAGCCTCTGTCATTATCATAAAGACAGGAAGTGACATCAGTCAATTCTTCATAAGTACAGTAATGCTCCCTCTTTACTTGTCTTTCTCTGTCAGTGACCTCTCCGTTATGCTAATTTTTCAGGTTAGAAATGTTGGAATCCTTTTTCATAATTTCTGTTTTTATATTTTTATTTTATCTGTTATCAAGTTATTTTTTCTTCAAGCTATCTCTTAGATTTGTCCTTTTTGTTGTATTTTTTTCTCTCTGACCACCACCCTGATCTAGGCCCCTCAACACCTTAAGGGCCACCTAACTCTATTCCATGCCTCTAGTATTTCTTTGCTTTAATCAACCATGCATCCCAACCCTCTTCTCCCTAATTTACAATGGATCTTACCACCACTTTTGCCTCTAACATCCAACTCATCCAGTGCTTTTATGTCATCCTCCCACACAAGAAACTATGGTCAATCTGTATTGGTTATTACAACATGCCCTACGTGGTCTTCTTAGGCCCAGCTAAACATTCAGATTCACTTTGACCATCAGAGGCTACGTTAACACCAGCCTACTCGAAAGGAGCAAGACACAGATTGCCATAGGGCAGCAGGTGGTCTTCCTCTTCAAAGGCAGTTGTAGCAATCCAAAAGCTCAGGGGCAAGGGAGCTGTCTGGTTGAGAAGTCTTATGTCCTACAGGTGCAGATTGCTCTTGCAATAACCCCACAGTCATAGCTTCCAGGGTCCTTGCAAGGACATATCAGGTAAAATAGTCACCACATTCAGGGAAGTCCAAAATATGGCATCTACACCAGCTCTTTATAGTTCATTTATATTTCCTCCTAGTCCAGGCTCATTTTTGCTATAAGCACTGTTATGCAATAATATAGTGAACATTCTACCTTTATTAGGTTATCAGAGGAATAGTTAGCATGTTAATTGAGGGTTAGCATCTCATGCAGAAGGAAAAGGATTCTGTTAACTTTTTGTCCAAAGTTACTAATCAAGTTGGAACCCCTCAGACTCATTACTAAGATCATTCATACTCTATCCTGATCCCCCCATTTATTCAAACCTCTTTCCTGGTACTCCCCAGATAGCCTTTTCTGACTCCCTCACCTAATATAGTAAGAGTCACAAATATTTTCTTCCTTCATTATATTCCACAATTCAGTGCCTACTATAATTCTAGGCAAGTAGAATCTAGTTAAGAAATAGCCACAGAATCTCAGACTTATGAGTAGCATTCCAAACTGATGGCTGGATTTCAATGTTTTGCACTGATATAAAATAAACACAGAAGAAGACAAAACACTTTTTTTGACTCATTGATGAATTGAGAGAGCACTGTTGCAAAAGTTTTTTTGAGGTGAAAAAACCCACACCTTAAAGTTAAAAAAAAAACAAACCCTCCAACCCAAACACTTAGCTATACACTTAGCTTTTTCTTAAAAGAAAAAGCACAATGATAAAATGAAAACCGAAGCTGAATCATAAAATTGCTTAGGTTTCCTAAGTGTAGGAGAGGCTCAGTTGCCCCATGTGGAGTCAGGGAGCAGTGAGGCCAAGCAGAGAATGTGGAACATGAGACCTTAGGAGACGGGAGGCAATGGATATGGTTCAGGCTGACTGGTTGTATGACTTCTGGCAAGTTAATTACCTTTTTCTGTGTTTTAACACATGTTCATGAATGCACATAGTGATATTTTCCCATTATTTACCTGAAGTAATATGGTCAAGATTAATGAGGTGATATTGTGGAATGTCTGAAGTTACATGGAAGAGAAACTCAGCAGAATTATAGGATATTTTAATTTTTCCCACTGGAGATCAAAGAGTAGAGTAAGGAGATGGAGATTTACAAGAAGGCTACTTTTAATTGTGTCTACATGGGCCAATTAGAACAGAAATCAACACTTTTTGCTATGGATTTGATCAATGTAGACAAGAAATTAAATTAACTCAGGCTGTTCTGTTGTATTATTTCATTTTTCAGTAAAAGGATTTTGGATCTAAATTATTCTTATACTTGCTTTCTTTCCCCCCAGTTTTACTTTTTTTGGTGGAAGAATCAAGAGCAAATCCTTGATCCCTTTTTAGGTATAAGATTGAATATCTTAAAAATTATATTTTGGACAAACAATATGGGAAAAAGTACTTTTAATAATAAAGAAGAAAATAGAAAATTTTGTGAGCTACACATCTGATGCTTGTGTTGCCAAGGTAAAAGCCAAAGGAGATGGACAAGTTGAAAGATGTGTATATCTTAAATCAACGCCCAACCTAAAGTATATTCCAAGTTAAAAATGCATACTAGGGGGCTTCCCTGGTGGCGCAGTGCTTGAGAGTCCGCCTGCCGATGCAGGAGACGCGGG
>NW_006779016.1:625712-633380 GCF_000442215.2 Lipotes vexillifer | reverse complement strand
AAAAAAGCATACTAGGGCTTCCCTGGTGGCGCAGTGGTTGAGAGTCCACCTGCCGATGCAGGGGACACGGGTCCCCGGTCTGGGAAGATCCCACATGCTGCGGAGTGGCTGGGCCTGTGAGCCATGGCCTCTGAGCCTGCGCGTCCGGAGCCTGTGCTCCTCAACGTGAGAGGCCACAACAGTGAGAGGCCCGTGTACTGCAAAAAAAAAAAAAAAAAAAATGCACTTGATATATTTTAGTATATGTTTTTGAAAAGAAGTAATTAACATACAGTAGGAGCTGATAACTGTCCCTTTTTATATAATGACTTTTCTCAATTAATAAAAACACAGAAGAATGATACTTAGTATGGTGTTCAACAGTTATTAGCTATAGTCACTGGAAAGTAATTAGTTCAATTTTCTCTTCTAAAAAACTTGAGCCCTGTTCTTCTCTCCCTTGTTCACACCAGCCTCAGTAAGTAAAAGTAATACAGTAGACAGAAGTGCTTCTCAGATTGCCTTTATTCAGTCTGTGGAGTTTATTACCACAGGAGGTCATCAAGTCAGTTATAACAGCTGGATTCAAAATGAGGTTGGGAGAACTTTTGTAACCAATACATTTATATACTAAAGCAAGTGATTTAAGAGCTTTATGCTTTAGGTCATAAGATCCTACTTCAGTTCATAAAATATTAAACCATGGAATTGGAAAGGAAATTTTCTTTGTAAAGTATCTTTGAAGACCTTTGATAGAGGCCACTTCTGGTGTCTTATGATAGACAAAAAATGACCTAACAACAAGGGAGCAGGACTGTCATTTGATGGCAAGTCCAACATTTATGTGACGCTGTAACCAAATACAACAAGCAAAACGTCAAGTGAAAGTTGAAATTCTGCTTGGCTGTGTCTATATAGAGACAAAATGACTGGTTAAAAATTCAGTTGAACAAATTATTGATATTATAAAATTCAGTTGAACAAATTATTGATATTATGGAGACATGAAAAATTCTTGCTTTTTCTGAGCGCAGCTTTAAGAATATGAATTCAAGTAAACTTGCTTGTACGTATAAGTATAGCCTAAATGGATCAAAATTGTAGCAGAATGATTCCATTTTTAATATAAAAATATCCCACTTTTATTGGTTTAGTTGAGGTATTCAGATACAACTTTCTAGTTAGAATAGTTTCATGCTTCCTCTGCTAGCTAGACCAATATGGCAATTCTTCCTCCCTCAGAGTAAGTAGCTTGACCAGGAATTCGATAATTTTAAATCCAGTGGAATGCCATTTAGTCCTCAGAACTCCTGACTTTTAGAGAAGAATAGGACATTATCTGGGTTTGGGGACTATGGGAGTCTAAAGTGCTGCTCTTGAAATGGAAAAGCTTTTATATTGACATTGACAGAAAAAAAGTCTTCCTTCTTGGTTGCACTTTGGATGTACAGAACCGTTGTGGATCAAAATTTGTAATGTGTGATACTATATAATGCAAGTGAGTTGTCTTTGATCTATACTTAGGAAGTGCCAGTAAGTAGACGGAGAACTTTCTTCACTTTCTCCATGTTTAGGTCCTGCTCTCTATTTAAAGTGTGGAGACTGCTAAGCAGACACATGTTTTGGTGGCTGATTCTTCATAATATTTCTGTTCTCTACATTTGCTTTTTATGTTGCCTGTATTGCTTACCTTCTGAGTTTGATTCTCAAGGATAGGTATATGCTCTGTTGGCTTGGTTTTTTTGTTTTGTTTTGTTTTTGTTTTTTTTTGTGGTACGCGGGCCTCTTACTATTGTGGCCTCTCCCGTTGTGGAGCACAGGCTCTGGACGCGCAGGCCCAGCGGCCATGGCCCATGGGCCCAGCCGCTCTGCGGCATGTGGGACTCCCCCGGACTGGGGCACGAACCCATGTCCCTTGCATCGGCAGGCGGACTCCCAACCACTGCACCACCAGGCAAGCCCTGTTGGCTTGGTTTAATGTTGGGCAGGAACGGAGCTTTAAATTGTTTTTTATGTCTATCCAATAGCATTTATGCCCCACACTCTAATTGTACAAAGCTTAGTAGTTCCAGAGAGACTTAAAGTAAGTTGTTCAGAACAAGCTAGTGTGATTGTTGATTTTATGTGTCCACTTGACTAGATCGTGGGGTGCACAGATATTTGGCTAGACATCATTTTGGGTGTGTCTGTGAGGGTGTTCCCAGATGAGGAATAAAGGAGATGGCCTTCCCCAATGTGAGTGGGCATTATCCAATCTGTCCTCGGCTGAATGAAACAAAAAGGCAGAGGAAGGGAAGAATTTGCTCTTTCTTGAGCTCAGACATTGGTCTTCTGCCCTTGGACTGGGGCTTACATCATTGGCCTTCCTCATTCTCAGGCCTTTGAACTTAGACTGGGACTATACCAAAGGCTTTCCTGGGTCTCCATCTGGCAGATCATGGGACTTGTAAGCCTCTATAATTGTGTAAGCTGATTCCTTATAACAAATATCTTTATATATTTATGTATATCCTATTGGTTCTGTTTCTCTGTAGAACACTGACTAATACAGCTAGTCAGGGCAGAGATAAGACTAATTGAGTCATCATGCCTTTGAAAATGCCTGGTATGGCAACTAATGGAGAAGAGGTGGGCAATAAATGTTTTTGAAATGATGAATGATTACCTACTAGTTTAAGAAAACATTCTGACTTTACTTGCACTGAAGAGACAGGGCCTAAGAGTACTTGCAAATCTCCATTGTTCCATTGCTCTTTGTAAATTAAAAAGCTCTCTCCTCCCATTAAAAAAAGAAAAACTAGAGAAAAACTGAAAGCCAGCATCATCATATGCCTTTCTCTTGTGTTCGGTGTTAATTTACTTATCAAAACAGAGATCGTAGTCTCTGATGAATCTTTTATAGGAACTCTTTGTACTTATATATGGGCAGTTCTCAGCGCAAGTGGGTAGGAAATTTGAAAAAACTGACCACATTCTGAAGCCTTTAGGCACAGGAAGTTTATTGACCATATCTGCTAGATCTTTAGAGGTAACAGATTCAGTCAGTCTAAGCAACATCTTGTCTTGAGCCCAAGGGATAGAGCAGTACTTCTAAACTGTACTGTGCATACGAATCACCTGGGAATCCTGTTAAAATGCAAATGTTATGATTCATAGGTCTGCAGCTGGCCCTGAAACTCTGAGTTTCTAGCAAGCTCTCAGATGCTGCTGAAGCTCCAGGTTTGGGGTTCACATTGAGTAGAAAGAAGCTAACTCCTAGAGAATTTGACTATCTGACTCTTTTGTTTGATTCTCTGATTTGCCTCTGGCCTTCTTGGTATTTTGTCAAAGATCTTATATGCTAATAGTGGGGCCCCGTACCCTGCAGTATTTAAATAAGGCTGAAGACTCTTACTGGTCTTAAAGTTACCATTTTCTCCTCTAAGCTATGTGAATGATGGCCTCAGTCTTTTTTTTGTCTTTGTATATATAGATCCAGAGTCATGTTCTGTCTCATTCTATGATTATTTTGTGGAATGGTATCAGGATTTAGAGGAAAACCTTTTAAAAACATAGATAAGCAAGTGTGTTTGGAAATATGGTTCACTTAAAGACTTGTAGTTTAATTTAGAGATAAAAAAGGAAGAGGGTTATTTGATCTAAAGTGACTACCATTGGTAGCCATATGGGTAGTATCACTAAAAGTTACTCTGGAGCAGAAATTTACATTTTCATTGAATTGACATCCACATACATACACACATAGACACACATGTGTAAAGAAAAAAGAAAGAAAGAAAAACATTTTAACCACAAGGTGGCAGTAAGATACATATAAAAAAAAGGGAGTTCAAATAAAGGTTTCAGACAGAACTCTGAGGAAATTGTCAAAATAAATAGCATTTCCTAATGCAGTAGTATGCAGAAATGCCTCAGCAAAGCTACTTATTTGTGGCATTCTTGGATAATCACAGTCTAAATTGTAAGCTGTATAAGCTGGACGGATATCTTCTGGGGTCCTCAGTGAACATTTGCAGAGACAATTTTCAATTACAAAAACAATTGCATTGTACTATTTTTTATTTATTTTGATTCCATTTGACCAATGGTTAGTTTCAGAAGTTACCTGTAAATATTTCCAAGATGTGAACTCTGGAAGCTTTGAGGAGTTGTTAATTCCACATGGCCTACTTAAACTGCCTTTTTTGTATAAAGAATAAATTTATTAAAAGTTTTGTAAACGTCTTACTGTTCCACTCTTTGTGACGCTGCATCACATTATTTTAGTCTTGAAAATATGCTTCATTTTCTTTAGCTTTTTTATCTTAGTCATGAAGACATCTGTACTGTCTACTAAAAATCACATTGATTGCGTTTTGAGTACTGTGTCAGCAGTGCATTGGAAAGCTAAGTTTTCCAGTTAAAGAAAGGTGAAATAAGTATTGCAATGAGACATTCTTTTCTCTTGGGAAAAGGATTGGAAGGGTCATGGTGGAGGATGTTGGGAAGAGTTCTCTGAAGGACAAAGAGACAGATTAAATTATTCAGTACCTGTTTCTGGTCTTTAAATCACTTTTCATGAGGTGATGCTATGCTCTACATATCTTCAGAACTTGAAACTACTGTCAGACACCAGCTACAAACCAAAACTTTTGGCAGCCAACTGACGATGGGAAAAGGAAAGATGTTCTGGCTAGAGTAAAGGATGGAATTTCTTCTAATTCCTGTCACTGGCAGGACGCCTGCATGTCAGCTGTTCTGGGGCTGAAAATCAGTCAGAGTGAAGCTGGGGCCAAAAAGCCACGGAGTGACCCACTGGGCAGGTGTGCAGTGGCTCTTGCTCAGGTACCCACTATGCAAGGCAATAGGGACTGTACTTCTGTTTGTTTTAGACTCTGCTGAATGGTTGGGTAGCATCACAGATATTATATATCTAAATATGAGTGAGATTCCCTTAAAATCATTGCCCAGAAATCAGGGAGTAGTCTTTTTTGGAATTTATGAATACTAAAGACTTCAGGTTAATGAAGTCTGCCATACTAGAGTGTTCTTTCAATTACTCTATTTTGAATTAAAAAAACACAGTTGTGTTTTTTGAAAGAACTCAGCAATATCCATCAGTGCTATACTGGCATGCTTATAGTGGTTACCAGACAGAATTAAAACATAAGAAGAGAAAAAAATTTAACATAGACGTTACATCCAGAGGGTATATGTCACAATCTGAAGTGATGCTGGAAGTTTATGCTGATGTGAGCTTGAAACCACTGACAAGGGGGGGAGAACTGCTGAAATCATGGTGTGTTATTTTGCTGTGATACAGAGGTTAAGGAAGCAGTGAAGCCATCAAAACTGAAGCTGCATTTACATACAAAACATAAAGACACCAGTACAAAACTGAATTCAATGTATGAGGGATCAGACTTCGAGTAAAACTATCATTGTCATTTAGTTTACTATTACTGCCATATTCAGAAAAGGTGAATCTTTTCTGGAAAAAAAAGTCCAGTGGCAAAGTTTGTTTTGCCATCCTTAAATTAGGTTGTAAAATAAATAATACAAATTTTACTATTTTACTTTCTCAATTTAGCTGGTGAAGTTAAAATATTAATTTTAAAATAAGATTGATAAAAAGCGAAATCATGGTAGCCACAGCCCTATATGCCTACAAGGCCACCATCTTTTATGATACCAATGTGGGGAAGATATGCAGCATACAATTGACAAGTGGACTATATTGGATCCTTATCTATAAGCCTGAGTAAATAACATGTCTTGATCACAATGGACACCAACTTATGATTTGGAGTGGCAGCAGACACCACTATTATGTCTCTAACCAATCACAAGTGTGTGTTCCAGCATCATAATCAGTGACTGCGGGGACTCATGTCATGGCCAGAGACATCCAGGACTGGGAAAAAATACATAATGTTGCCTGGGTTTTCCATCTACCTTATTACATTCTGAAAATAGGTGTCATGTAAATGCAATGTTAAAAGATCAACTAGGAATTCACATGCCATCCTTACAAAAGCAGGATTCTATTCCTAGCTGAAGCAATCATGGGAGTCAAACAAAGCCAGAGATTGCCTCTAGGAAGAGGGCATAGGCAGGGGAATACAGTGCACATAGCAACATAGAACAGCAAGAGACAGATTTCCTAACAGTGACTGACACAGTGGGGACATGAGGGGTTAGATGTAGCTGCCCTAGATGTGGGCCCAGTTCATTCAAATGCTAATTCAGATACAATTTATTTACCTTCAAAGTTTAAAATGTATTTTTCTCCAGAATTGCTTAGACAGTTTATGAGAGGCTTTGGATGACTATGTGAGTTATTATTAACCTTGATTACAGTGAGGAAGATACCTCATAACCAGGGATGAACACCTTTAGATTGGAAGCAGATAATTGTCTTGTCCAGCCAATACTTTTCCCCAGCCTGTGGATTATGCAAGGGGTTGGGAAATCCTATACTGTGGGTTAGGAGTGAGGGGGAACCTGGGTCCTACTGGTGCCAAGATGCTATTGTCTCCCTGATAGGGGCCTGAGAAAGAAAAAGATTATAGCTAGAGCCGCTGGCAGCACAGAATGGATGGAAAAATGGGAGGAAGACACTTACTGACAATTTGAGGTCAAGAGAAAGATGGGAGAATAAGCTTGTTTCCTAGGTCAGGTGGAAAGGTAGAGTCTGCCAGGATTGTCACATTTTCCTTCTTGTAGAACTCATGCTTCTCTTCCTATATTTGGGCATCATGAATGCTTGCTTTATTCCTCAACCTGAAAATACTTCCACATTGGGCTCAGAATCCAGGGGCACTCCTATATTCTTTTTTTTTTTTTTAAATTATTTATTTTTGGCTGTGTTGGGTCTTCATTGCTGCATGTGGGCTTTCTCTAGTTGTGGCGAGTGGGGGCTACTTGTCATTGTGGTGCACGGGCTTCTCATCGTGGTGGCTTCTCTTGTTGCTGAGCATGGGCTCTATGTGTGCAGGCTTCAGTAGTTGTGGCACGCGGGCTCAGTAGTTGTGGCTCGTGGGCTCTAGAGCACAGGCTCAGTAGTTGTGGCGCACGGGCTCAGTTGCTCTGTGGCATGTGGGATCTTCCTGGACCAGGGCTCTAACCCGTGTCCACTGCATTGGCAGGTGGATTCTTAACCACTGCACCGCCAGGGAAGCCCCTCCTATATTCTAACACTAATTATGGGAACCCTACCATCATAACTTTTTTAGTCAGGTAAGCCTTCAATCATGTAAATGTATGCCACATTACCCAATTGTAAAATTTGAGTTTTCCCATATGATCTTACAGCATATTACCAGGCACCACGGAAGGAACTTTGTAACTAGAGCTAATTCTCAGCGTACAAGGTGCCCATATATCCAAGAGAATTGGTACTAGATGGGTGTTCTATCTTGGGGCACCATGTCTAGTATACTGTCAGGGTTCTCGTTGGGGCTAGAGTTTTGTAGATTGTGCACCCCAAAGCCCTGGTAAATGCTGTCTTGGGTGGTCCCCCTTGACCTCACCTCTGATCCTTTCCTATACTTGCTTAGGAAAGCAGGAAAGGAAGTTGCCCTGATTCTGGTTATTAGTTGGCTGAAGAGGCACGTTTTGAGCAGTTACGTTATGAGCAGTGTTAAAAGAGACACTGGTTACTTCACCATGGTCCATTTGTTTTTTTTTTTTTTTTTTTTTTTTTTTTTT
>NW_006779016.1:624180-625562 GCF_000442215.2 Lipotes vexillifer | reverse complement strand
CCCGCGTCTCCTGCATCGGCAGGCGGACTCTCAAGCCCTGCGCCACCAGGGAAGCCCGGTCCATTTGTTTTTGAGATAAAAGTCTTCCCCCTATGAGATGCTTAATACAGTCTTGAGTGAATTTACCTCCAAACTGAGAAGAACAAGCATTAGCAGGGATGACTTCCAGTGACGACAGCCTGATTGAGTCTTGAGATAAATGATTCCTTGATGGGAAGCCTACAGTTAACATCTGCCATGAACTGTGTCCTCATAGTCTTTGAGCTCACAGAAGCTGCTGCTAAATGAGGAGGTACCATTTTCATCAGTTTGTCTCAACTGATTGTCATTTGTGCGAGGCATCTCTCATGCTGAATCTTTATGCAGGGGCCTTTAGGGTGAGTGAGCTTCCTCAGTCTTCTTCTGTCTCACCTCGTCTCCAAGCTGTCAACAGTTCCGGTTGGCTCAATCTTGAAAAATATATTCAGATTCTGACTACTTCCCACCAGTTCTACAGAAGCCATTCTTTTCTAGGCCATCATCATCTCTCCTGGTTTGTGGTCACTTCCCCCTCCCCCCGCAGCCTCCTCTACGGTCTATTGTTCACACAGCTGCAGTGGTCAGATCAGGCCACTTTCCTGCTTTAATTCTCCCGGGGCTCTTCATCTCACAGTAAAAACAAAGGTTTCAAGGCCAGAGTGTCGTTGCTATGGAGGCTCTGAAACATTCTACAATAACAGGCCCTCCTCTCCCTGCCCCAGGTCCCTTCCTCCCTCCGATTGCGCTTCTGCTCTGGGGTCTCTTGTTTCCTCTCTTGGAATGATCTCCCTCTCACCCCCATATCCACATGGCTTGCTCTTTTCTTCCTCAGGTCTCTGTTCAAAGGTCACTGTATCAGAGAGAACTTCCCTGATGACCCTATTTAAACTTCTGCTTTCATTCCTTATCCCTTTCACCCGTAGCTTTAACATATGATGTGTTTTTGTTTAGTTCTTCATTTATTTATTGTCAGTTTTTCCTCCATTAGAGTTTAAGCTACACTTTTTGTCGAGAATTGTCTGTTCTGTTCCTGCTTAGGTTTCAGTGCCTAGAGTAGTGCCTGGCAAATAGTAGGTCCTCATTAAATATTTGTTGAATGAATGAATGAAATGCAGCATGTGCTGTCCAGTTAATCACCATCTCCATCATTCCATATCATCTTGCATAAGTCTGTTTCACTCTACATTTCCTGCCTAACTCTTTGTAAGTATTTGAATTTGTGACTCTTGGCCTATAGCTTAGAAAAAAAATACAGGCCAGTTTAGGAACAAATGAACAAATATCTAAATATCTAGATAAAATCTCTCTGAGAAACATAAAAACCTCTGTTAACACTATCTCCCTGCCTCTTCCCATTTCCCTAC
>NW_006779016.1:618106-624091 GCF_000442215.2 Lipotes vexillifer | reverse complement strand
TTCCCTACATCCCCCTTTCTTGCCCTCCCCCGAGATAGAAAGTCCAGATCTCAAGAACAGAGGCCTTACTTTCTTGGGAAAGGAGGAAGACTCATTCTTTCCAATGAGTCTACAGTTGTGAACAAGGTTTAAACTAATTCCACTGAGATGGAAATGGGATACACAATACATATATTTGTATAATGTTGAATAAATCATTTTTGAATTATGTGGAATTGTACATAATTCAGAAATTATCTTCATTTCAGATCAGAATGATTTTACTTGTCTGTGGCTGTTAATACTTTGTTTTTTTGCCTTACCCCTCACTGAGTAGTTAAAAATATATAAGGACTGAGGAAAAGGAAATTACTATTTAAATGAACTTTTCTGGCAATCTTTTAATCAATTTATTAAGGTTTAGTTTAATATATAAGGAAAGGCATTTATTTTAATTGTTTAGTATGAGTCTTAATAATTGGATACACATGAGTAATCTGTTGTATCCAAATTAAGATGTAGAATATTTCCAGTAGTCCAAAAAGTTTCCTTGTGTCCCGTTGTAATCATTCCTCCTTACGTCCTGTCCCAGGAAACCACTGAACTGCTTTCTGTCATGATAGATTAGTTTTACTTACCTTAGAATTTTGTGTAAAATGTGTATAATATGTACTCTTTTATGTCTGATTTTTTTTTTTTGGCTCAGTATACTTTTGCGGCTCATCCATGGTTTTATATTTACCAGTAGTTTGTTCCTTTTAATTGCTATTAGTATTCCACTGTTTGAACATACCAGTTTGCCTATTCATTCACCTGTTGATAGATTTTGGGATGTTTCCAGTTTTTGCCTCTATTATAACTGAAGCTTCCATGAACATTTGTGTACGCATGCTTGTTTTAATTTTGGGGAGATAAGTACTTAGGAATAGAATTCCGGGGTCATCTGGTGAATATATGTTTAATTTTATAAAAAATTCTGATCTTAAATTTTTTGTAAAGCGAAAAGTTTGTAATTTATCTGCTTTTCATTGTGCTCATATTTTCATAATTAAGTTGCTTTCTTGTGGGAGGGTGAAGACTCAAATGTGGCTACTGCATTTGTTGTCAATCACGCTGGTATAAAAATTCAGAAATAGCATTTAAACAGGGGAAAATTTCCCTTTCCCCAAAACTCTGTGGCTGGATGATGGGCCCCTCATGGAGCTGCTGAGAGTATTAAATGAACCTAGACATAAAAAATTGCTTACCACAGTGCCTGGCACATAGTTCATGTTCAGTGATGCTAGTTGTTGAGATTATTATCTGAGTTTGTTAATCAATTAGGATAGGAGAGAAGACATAGCCCACGTGCTGTAGAAGTTAAACTCTGACTTTGTACTCTATTGTGATCACCTTTCTTGAAAAGCTTACCTCACAACACCTGTAATAGCTTATTCACCTGCCTTATTGGCCAATGATGTGTGTTCATCTACACTAAATACACGAAAGCAAGTTCAGAGTATCAAATCATAGAGAAATGCAGAAGCCAGTAATGTTTCAAACTACAAAATGTGAAAATACAATAAGATCAGAATCACAAGAATCACAATTATAATAATTTACAGCTGAATGGGTACCTTTGTAAAGACTTACCCATTTTCTAAAGTAAGATAATTTCATTAAAGCCTATGACTGCTTTTAACTTTGGCGAGGTCAGCCTTGGTGCTTAACCCTTTTCACTCTGATGAGAGAACCATGCTGACAGGATACAGTGAGCTTCACTTTTCTGCCTTTATTTTTAAGTCTTTAAGACTCCTTAATCTGTGGGAGGCACTGTTAAACCCAGAGGTGAAGAGAAGAAAAAATATTCAAATTTTTAATGAAGTTGCATTTTTTACAACAAAGGGAAACCCTTCTGTAATGTGTATTTTAATCAGAAGTACAAACCACTTAGTCTTGTTCTCTGGCAAGTGGTCTTTGTGAGAGCCGTTGCTGACTCCAAACTCAAGATATCTAAGGTGTTGTGGGCAAGCTCTGCTCCCAGTCAAAAAGAGTTATTGGAGGGCCTCCCTGGTGGCGCAGTGGTTGGGAGTCCGCCTGCCGATGCAGGGGATCCGGGTTCGTGCCGCGGAGCGGCTGGGCCCGTGAGCCATGGGTGCTGAGCTTGCGCATCCGGCAACGGGAAAGGCCACGACAGTGAGAGGCCCACATATCGCAAAAAAAAAAAAAAAAAAAAAAAAAGAGTTATTGGATACCTCTAGTTTTCAGCACAGAGGAAGACCTTCTGTGTAATGTTTTCATTTCTGATGAGAAATCAAGTTAGAATTAAACTGACTTGATAGAGATAGGTGTAATGATTCCTTCCAAAACAAAGTTGAATTGAGATCAAAAGGATTGCAGTGGTTAGTAGTCTCATTAAGCAAGTGCCGTTTGAAAAAGGCTTTATTTCTGTAGTGAACTTCACTGAAGATTGGTCAGTTGGTAAAATGCATGTGTTGTCTACCAGTGTTCTTTCACCACATAATCTGACTAAAATTTGAGATAAGTAGAAAACAGAATCACCTCCTTTTCACCCTGTTGGTGAGGGAGGGATTCGTGCCCTAGGTTTATAGGGATGGCTGAACACCCAAAACCCAACACTGGACAGATGATATTGACAACTCTTGGAATTAGTGATGTGTTATGAGGAAGCCTGACTAGCCTTCCCAAGGATGGAAAAACACAGCGAGGGTGAGGCCCATATGAAAGCCAGCACCAACTGCCAGATAGGAAGATATACACATATCCACAATCTGATAGAAAAGGACAGGGCCTTGTCACACAGGGCCTTATAGGGATTGTACTCAGGAGCAGAGTGAAAAACCAGGGACTGTGGGTGGCAGGCTTTGTAGTACCAAGAGGGTGAGGTGCCTCCTGATTGCAGTGGGAAGGTGTCCTTGGCTTGTTTGAAGAATTCCACAGACTGGCAGAGAGCTGAAACTTGCTGCTCAGGGATAAGCAGGAACTGTGGCTGGTTCATTTGATAAAGAGGGTTGTTCAGCTCAAGGACCTTATGCACAGGAGCAGAGTGGGAAGGGGAACTTGTGGTTAGGCCTTCGAGTCCCTCCCGCTTTCACCAGATATCAAGGCAGCACATAATATTTAATCTTAAACCTTATATAAACACTATCCAACAAATATTTAATAAGAGCTACTGTGTGCCAGAAGCACATATGTGTTCTAGAAGCTGAGGGGAATGAAGACAAATGATATATCATCTATGCATTTGAGAGGTTTGCAGTTTGAAAGAAAGAGCCAAACATGTAAATAGGTAAGTGCTAAACGAGCTGTAGTAGACATAAAAAATAGAACCTAAGGACACAAAGAAGAAGTAATCAATCTTATCTAGATAAGTTAAAGATAGTTTTCCCAGCAAAGTACTGTTTTCTCTTTTCTTTATGAGTAAGGAAAATTATAGTGGAAGATCTCCCAGAAGATATTCCCTTATATATATTTTTGTCAATGAAAATTTTATATTGTATGCCAATATCTAAATCAGTTCTCATTTAGGGGAATTTGAAAGCTGATTAACTTAGGCAAGTCATCATTCAGCCACTGGGGTTGGGGAGGGGGCCAGGAAGCTCATGGCTGCCCCAAGAGTCAACAAAATTACTCTAATTTAATTTCTCTTTTATGTCCCTTCTCCTCTTTTTCCTCATTCTCCTCTTTCTTCTTATCTTCCTCCTTCTCTTTTTCTTCTTCCAGGATGTGGGGGAGATTCATAACTGGATAGGCATTAATAGCTTTTGCCTCATCTTCTCCTGTCTGACCTGTCATTGAGTCCTGTCAAGTCTAAATAGTTCAAAATATTTCTAGAGTATTTCCACTTCTCTTCATGTCTACTGCCAGCACCTTAGTTTAAGTAAGTGAGTCTCTTTTCCTGCACCCCTGCCCTTTGGAGGGCTGTACATATCACAATCAATTGAATAATGTGCACACAGTTTCCTTTATTAGTGCCTCTGGTGCTCAACACAGGCACAGCATAATCCTTAATGCTAAATGTCTAATCACATGGTTAACTTTGTTCCTTTCCCAGGGAAATACTTTCCCACAAATCTTATCCGATATTCGTTAAGCCAGTGATGACCACATACACACACACACACGCACACACACAAAAGCCTATGAAGGTTTGTGGGGTATGTGTCTACCCATGTCACAGATTTAGTATATTCAGAGTTGTGCAGCCATCACCTCAATTTAAGTTTAGAACACTTTGATCATCACAGAGAATTCCTGTACCCATTAGCAATCATTCCCTGTTCTCCTTCCCCAGCCCCACCCTTCTCCTTGTGTACTAGGCAACCACTAGTGTACTTTATTTCTTTATAGATTTACTTATTATGGGCATTTTGTATAAATGGAATCATATAGTATGTGGTCTTTTGTTGCTGGCTCCTTTCGCTTAATTGCAATAGATTCTTGCACAATGCTGTTGTTCTTCAGTAGGATTGACTGTTCATTTCTTTACTCATGAAATAGGAAATTCCTCAAACATAGGAAGGGTATTCAAAAGGTATTAAGTAGCACCAAATATGACAAATTTCCATTATACGTGGCTTGTCACTTCTTTGGATCTCAGCTTACGTGTCACCTCTGAGAGACCTTCTTCCACATCCGAGTTAAAGACAGACCATCCCTGTTACTCTATCTCCAGACCCTTGCTTTTTAAAAACACTTATGATAACTTGAAATAATTTTAATTGTCAGTCAGTCAGTGTGTATGTGTGTCTGTTTCCCTCCATGTCTATCTTGCCATCATTGTACCTCCAGTGCTTCAAAGTAGGCACTCAATTTTTGAATGAATGAATGAATAAATGAATGAGTTATTGAATGCTTAAAAAGAATGTAATAGGAGGCACATGCTTGATGGGGAATGATCATGATGAATTCAACATGGAGATTTTAAGTGTGAGCAAAGCTATAGAACATCCAAGTGACCATGTCTTCTGGGTAGCTGCTAAACAGAGGTTACACACAAATTTCAAACTAAATAGTGTAGAAGGACCTATAGGAAAAGGTGATATTCTCTTGATCTACGCCACCCTCAGTCCATGTCACTAGAGATGAACGTTTTTAACTGTGTTTAACTCCTTTAGTGGCAACTGCCATTGTCTGTATCTTCAGATATGATGCTGTATTGCTCTCTCTTGATTTGTCAACTTCTGAATTATCTATTGCTATGCTACACGAGCCTTTAGTCCATTTAGTCTGTAAGGTGGAAAAATTTCCATCTTTCTTTCCACCTCCTCACAATAGCTGTATCTTAAAAAGATTTTGTTTGGCACACTTATAAGTTTAAACAAGTTGCTTAAGTCTTCTGCTTTCATGCACTGTAAACAGTTCCTCCTGCCTCCCAAGTTGTAAGATAAAGATGTCTCTGTGTCTAGCCTTCCTTCTGCCTCCCTTTCCTAGTTTCTGGAAGTTGTACTTTTAGTTTTTCATAGTCAAGCTTGATAACCTTTACATTCTCCTGTCATATGTTCTATTGGCTGCTCGAAATCGTGTCACATTTGAATTAGTTTCATGTCTGAATTATGTTGCTTGTATCATTTTTACTATTATTCCTGGAGAAAGTGATTCCGTTTTTTTTCCCCTGATGGATGAAAAAGAATGTGTCTCTTTACCATATTGCTAACAGCTTCTAGCTTCTTTCTTATTCTCTATACTTTTTATTTTATTTTATTTTTCTGAGGTACGCGGGCCTCTCACTGTTGTGGCCTCTCCTGTTGCGGAGCACAGGCTCCAGACGCACAGGCTCAGGGGCCATGGCTCACGGGCCCAGCCGCTCTGCGGCATGTGGGATCTTCCCAGACCGGGGCACGAACCCGTGTCCCCTGCATCGGCAGGCAGACTCTCAACCACTGCACCACCAGGGAAGCTCTCTGTACTTTTTAGAATCGATTATTTTCTTTTCCTTGAAGCCACTGATTTCAGTGGCTGCATAAACCATGGCTTTTTTGTACAATGTTTAGCTTTTCTGGCGCT
>NW_006779016.1:615662-618096 GCF_000442215.2 Lipotes vexillifer | reverse complement strand
TCCCTCCCTCCCTTCCTTCTTTCTGCTTGTAAAGGCAAAAACTTATATTGATGCAAAATTCCCTCAAGTAAATAAAATTTCAGTTAGAAATGGACTGAATTCTATAGGTATGTAAATTATGTTATAGAGATAAAATAATAGACTTCAGAATTTGACTATGGCTTATAATTAACATTTAATTATATAATAAATTCCATAAATAAGGATGTCTTTACAACTTACATGGTTCCAGACTAATCAAGCATTAGTCTCCAATCCTATGCTTATTATATTATAATCAAAAGAAAAAGATGAGCAGAGAATCTTCCTGACAAAATTCCTGCTAAAGTCAAAGCCACAGCTGTAAGAGGGAGTGCAGAACTTAATTCAGGTGCTGTTTTCTGCTGAGATATGAGTAGACAGTGTAGGTGATGACCTGATCTTTGTAATTTATTAAATATATGAAAATATTTAGAAACTGAAAAACAGGTAGTTTACTCTTACAGGCAAAGTATGAATAATTAGATATCCCATAGATAAATAAATTTATCAGAGTTTGTTTCATTTTGGCAAATAGTATTTAATGGTATAAAAGATAAATTTATGAAACACATACATATACACACACAAAGTCATGAATATAAAAGGCCTGATTGGCACTGGGACGAAACCAACATAAGCTACAGTAATTGTGCCAGCATAACCATCCTTATCACATTAATGTGACCCATTATGTGATGATTAAACCTTTCCATTTATCTCGCTTGCCATAATTGCATTCCAAGCAGAAATGAAGGATACAAATTATGCTTAGGCAAGGGGAAAAGCTTACATTGAAATAATTATGACAACTTACAGTGTACAGTGTATAGAAAGTTTGCAAAGTGCTTTTCACATAGATTTGCTCATCTGCTTTCCATAACAGTCCTGAGAAATGCATGTTGCTATATTAGCTCCACTTTATCGCTGACAAAACCAGGGATCAAAAAAAGTTGTTATGTTTTTCAAGGGAACTGCTGATAAGGAGTAGAGCAGGATTCCAACCCAGGAAATATGGCTGTCAGTCTCCTCACTACACCACAAAATTATCTGTTTATCACCTGTTAATGTTTATCATGCAGACTGTATCTGCATAGTAAAGGAAAGACACTGGATACTTGTAGGCATCCAGGTTACCCATACAAGGTGTTATTTAGACCCCACCATCCCTTCTAAAGTTCAAAGTGTAGTAAGGACAGAAGACCTGACCTTCAATCCTGGCTACTCCCAGGAATGTCTATTAACGATTATTGTTGATTAACGACAACAATACTGTCTGTGTCTAATAGCCTTCACCACATTCCTCAGGTAAATTCTGGGAAAAATTTATACCCAGAAAAGCTTTGAGATGGGAAAGAAGTCATAAAATTATTAAAGCACATTCCCACTGCTTTGCCTCAGTGGTGTTTATGGGTTGATTGGATGCAGTCTTTTATTCACTGTATATTTTTTGAGAACCACTGTGGGTCAGAATATAAACAAAACAACAGTACAACAAAATGAATACAGATTGTGCTCAATAATATTAAGGAAATAAGCAGAGAAAGGCAAAGTGTTTTTAAATGAAAGGGTCAGGAAGGCATCTCTGGGAAAGTGATATTTAAGAAGGTGGGCTGGAGCCAGCAACATGTGGACCCAAGGAAGAACGTTCTGTTGGGGACACAGAAAGAGCAAAAGCCCTGAGATGGGGAAGGAGCTCAGCGTGTCCTGGGAAATGACCAGACTCAGTGGACAAGGCGAGAGAGAGAAGGATGTGAGAGTGGAGAGGTTGCCAGGACCTTGAAGACAACGTAAGGAGATTAGATTTTACTTTGAATGCAGTGGAAAACCATTGATGTAGTTTAATCCGAGGTGACATGATCTAATTTACATAGAAAAAAGAAGGTTACCTGAGCTCCTTTTTCTAAGGATAGTTTCTCTTGCAAATTATGAAGAAGTGTTTTCTCCTTTGGAAGTGAAAGTAAAAAATTTTAATAACTTATTTATTGAAGAATAACACACTGAAAGTAATGCACACAAATCTTAAGTGTACTCATTAGTTAATGTTCTCAAAGCAAGACACCTGTGTAAAAAGCTCCCAGATCAAGAGATAAAAAGACATTCCCAGCATCTTCGAAGCCCCCTTCTGTTCCCTCCCAGTGACTTCTCTCCTGACCTCCCCAATTAACCACTATTCTGACTTCCTTTATCATAGACCAGCTTTGTCTGCTTTTATTCTTTATATATGAATAAAATTGTACAGTATGTACTTTGTTGTGACTCAGTATGCACAATTCATCCAGCTTGTTGTAGGTAGTAATTTGTTCTCGTTGCTGTGTTGTATTCCATTTTCCAACTGTACCCCTGGAGTACTTTCATAATTTTTCCATTCCACTCTGATGGACATTTGTTCTTTTTTTTTTTTTTTTTTTTTTTT
>NW_006779016.1:584161-615626 GCF_000442215.2 Lipotes vexillifer | reverse complement strand
CGTTGTGGAGCACAGGCTCCGGACACGCAGGCTCAGCAGCCATGGCTCACGGGCCCAGCCGCTTCGCGGCCTGTGGGATCTTCCCGGACCAGGGCACGAACCCGTGTCCCCTGCATCGGCAGGCGGACTCTCAACCACTGCGCCACCAGGGAAGCCGGACATTTGTTCTTTTTTTCCGTGAGAATAGAATTGAATCGTGCTCTGTTGCATGGCAAAGTCTTGATGATAAATGTCTTATTAATATTTAAGGGAGTTGCCTCAGTTCAAATGAAAAGAAAATTAAAGCTTATTATTTGATATGGACTCTGTTTACAAATATTAGTACACATTTGATGGCAACGTTGATGAAAAATTAATTTATCACATGTCAGGCACTGTGCTAAGTGTTTAAACATAGTATTTCATTCAGTTCTTACAGGCACTATGTGAGCTATGTACTAACTCTATCCCCATTTCCCACATGAGGAAATTGAGACCCAGAGAGATAATTCGTCTCAGATCAGAATTTCATCAGAGAAACAGATCCAACAGGATTTATATGTGTGTATATACATGTGTATTCATACACAGATTAGATAGATAGATAGATTGCAGGGATTGGCAAGGCAAGTCCTAAATCTCTGTAGGGAGACCATCAGGAAGGAGAGGCCAGAACTTTTGGGCATTGGCTGAAGCTGCAGTCCATAAGCAGAATTTCTTGTTCCTTGGGGAAACCTCAGTTCTGCTCTTAAGGCTTTTTAATTAATTGAAGCTGGCTCACTGAGTTTATCTAGAATAATCTTCTTTATTAAAGTAAACTGATTATAGACTTTAATCACATCTACAATATACTTTCACAGCAACCCCTAGTTTGGTTTAATCTGGCTCAGTTGACACATAAAACTGACCATCACGATCATCTCAGCTGGACTGAGATATAAATCTAAGTCTGTGTGATATTAAGCTCAGGATATTGGTTTCTATGATCTGTTTAAAAAACTGTTCTAGGCTGAGGACACAGCATGTTCTAAGATTCTGGGGTGGAAATGTACTGGGGATAATCCAGGAATGAAAAGAATGTAAATGTGCCTGAAGCACACAGATCTGAGGGAAGCAAGAGATAAAATAAGACTCCTGAGTTTGGTAGACTTCTAACAGGGTCTCTGCCAAATACTGGTTGTGGAATCTTGGGAAAGTTACCTAAATTCACTGTTACTCTCCTTTATAAAATGGGTAATGAAACTTATTTCCTAAGGTTGATTGAATAAATACATGTAAAGTGCTTGGAATAGGGCATATATATATATATATATATATATATATATATACATCCATAAAAATATTTATATTCATAGAGAAGTAACCAAAAGTGATTATTTCTGGGTGGTAGAAGTATGGGTAATTAATGTTTTTCTTTATTTCATTATTTTCTCAATTTTTTACACCTTTAAGTTAATTGGAACAAAATTGCACAGAAAAAGAAACGGTGATTCTACTAAAGACAGCAGGCAGGAAGTGTCAGTGTACCCAGTCTTTGCTCAGGCTATACAGAATATAACTTCTAGCCAGTTCCCAGATGCTTGGTGCATTCTTTTATCTCTGTCATTAAATCGTCCTTTCAATCAGGAAATGTTCCCTCCATTGTCTATTTCCCAAACCCCTCTATCATCCTTGTGTTCAAGCATTATATCCTTTGTAAAATATTCCCTGACATTTTCCCTTTTTCCCTCCTCAAGAGCTGTGAACATCCTTCCTAGTGGTCCCACAGCGCCTAGTACATATACAAGTGTGGCCTTAAAGTCTGGAAACACAGGCAATATACATAAACATTTATCAATAAAATATTCAAATACATATAAAATAATATCTGTTTCCAGACAAGATGGCCATGCTTTATATTAAAATATTTACTACATTCTGTTGTAATTGTTATGTTGTCATCTCCTTGAGTATGGTTCCTTAGATCTCAAGCCCTGTGAACTAAAGAGACAAGTTATCCATATATATATATATATATATATATATATATACATCCATAAAAATATTTATATTCATAGAGAAGTAACCAAAAGTGATTATTTCTGGGTGGTAGAAGTATGGGTAATTAATGTTTTTCTTTATTTCATTATTTTCTCAATTTTTTACACCTTTAAGTTAATTGGAACAAAATTGCACAGAAAAAGAAACGGTGATTCTACTAAAGACAGCAGGCAGGAAGTGTCAGTGTACCCAGTCTTTGCTCAGGCTATACAGAATATAACTTCTAGCCAGTTCCCAGATGCTTGGTGCATTCTTTTATCTCTGTCATTAAATCGTCCTTTCAATCAGGAAATGTTCCCTCCATTGTCTATTTCCCAAACCCCTCTATCATCCTTGTGTTCAAGCATTATATCCTTTGTAAAATATTCCCTGACATTTTCCCTTTTTCCCTCCTCAAGAGCTGTGAACATCCTTCCTAGTGGTCCCACAGCGCCTAGTACATATACAAGTGTGGCCTTAAAGTCTGGAAACACAGGCAATATACATAAACATTTATCAATAAAATATTCAAATACATATAAAATAATATCTGTTTCCAGACAAGATGGCCATGCTTTATATTAAAATATTTACTACATTCTGTTGTAATTGTTATGTTGTTCTTCCCATACTATGGCCGTTTTGAAGGCAATTGCTTTGCCTTTCTCATCTCTGTGCTGGATCCTGCCTTTTACAGTGTCTAAGTTGAAGCGGGTCCTTGGTAAATATTTATTGAATGAATGAATTATCTAATTGGCTTAAAATGTATTTTTTAAACAAAATGGTGTTTACTGTTTCTGTTGTTTATTAGTATTTTACAAATAGACTTTGAAACATTCTAATCATCTCTTACCTTTTTACCTGGAGGTGCCTAATCTCTGATTTTTCCCTCTAGTTTTGGCTATGTTGGTTGAACTTCTCATCTCTTTTTGGTTTCTTATATCTGTCTTGACGTGTCAACAGCAAACAGAATTGAACTCATTATTTCAGCTTGGGTATGTGGCTCTTCTGTATAAAGGTTTTGCTTCTAAACTTTCATAATGATGCTCAAAATATGTGAATTTAATTATGCTTAATGCCCTACTACCGGCACTCAAAGAACATTCTAAATCATGTTTATTTATGATGGCGTATATGAAGCTAGGTTGTATGTTCTGGACAACACTTTTAAGCTTTTATCCTAATTTTTCTTTCAAACTTTGTGGTAGTTGCCCTCTACTGCAATGTAGTTAGCAATTAAGTCTAGAATTTTGTGTATTATCCTACAAATAGTTAGTTTTGAGAAATACTTAAAGTGGAATCTTAAAAAAAATGTTTGTGTGAATATATATCTTTTGATCTGTAACACCAAGTGGGTATTTTTTCACCCATTCTCAACCAGTATCTCCATCTCCAGTCCTGGTAACGTGTTTTAAGGTTTTGGGTAATGGTATGGTTGACTGCTATATCATTATGACTTGGCTTGCTGCATTTTGAACTCATGTCCAATTTAATTGTGTGACTTAATAATGTTGAAAACCCTGGTAATTTCTTGATATTTTGATACTCATTCTGATATCTAATCCAAGACAATGAAAGATGTAGCTAGTTTTTTTCAAGACATTTTCTTGTTTATCTGCACTGTTCTGTTATTTTTGAGGGGGAAATTTTTATGCAGTTGGTATTTGTCATGGTTTTAGTTATTTCTGAATCTAAGGAAGTACTTAGTAGGGTATGCTGTGCTTGAGAAACTTAATTAGTTACTTGCCTTTGATGTGTTCTGCAAGTAGCTAACAACTGAGTGGATCAGCAAACCTTCATTTGGACACTAAAATTTCACCAGAAAAACACTGAATACTTATTTAGGTTTCATGGAATTTCTAGTTGAAAAAATAAATTCACACACCGAAGTTGTTCCAAATACATATAAAAGTTTTCTAATAACTGTATCAAGAATCGGTTTTTTAAATTCAAATTAAATTAATTAAATTAAATGTAATTTAAAATTAATTAGAATTAAATGTAACTTTACATTAATTAAAATTAAATAAAATTAAACATTAAGTTCTCAGTTGCACAACCATATCTCAATACCCACATGAGACTGGTACCTACAGTATTGGAAGGTGCAGGTTTGGAGGGTTTGCTATAATTCTGTACAACTTCACCTATTGTTTTCCTAGCAAGATTTTAACTTCTCTCTATATATTTTTTCTTTTTACTTATTTGGTATGTAATATCACTTTTCCTTTCAAGTAATTTCAAGTCAGAACGATCACACTCTGTTTCAAGCAGCATTATGTTCTTTGCCTTTATAGTTTCAGGGTCCTTCAAGTCACCATCTGAAAATGCATTCATAGAGCTGGCATACGCTATCAATTGCTCATGAAACTGTACTTATACTTGGGAATGACATTTTCATCTACTCACTAGATGACTAGTTATGCTCCCAATTTGGGTGCATACATGCTTGCACTGTTTGCATATGTATTCTGGTGTCAGTTGCATACTCAGAATTTCCAGAAGACTTTAAAAGGCCAGTGTTAGATAATTTTTACAGATGGCATTTCTCAAGCCTTCAGGCTTTTTGATACATTTACTTATAATGAATGCATGTACTGATGGAGATTTAGTGTGAAATTTACTTTGTACGTTTGTACCATTATTCTGAAATGAGTCCAATCTACCTGTCATGTTGATTGTTGACTGAGGGAATTTGTGTGTGTGTGTTTTAAACTTTGCACTTTCTTTAAACTAATACAATCTCCTTTGATCCAGGGGATTCTAGGTGTCTGTATGCTTGAAATCTGTGTGTGATTTTATTCTAGCAGAATAATTTTAAAGCCTTGTAGATTGTAAAAATACCAAGTTTAGATGGATTATACATTTATTTATTCTTTCATTTATCATACATTTATGGGGTACCGACTGTGTTCAAAGTAATGCATTCTCTAAGGGGGAATTCATGACTTCTCTCTACAAATAAATGATATTTTTACCAGCATATTCGTTTATCTGTTAAAATATTAGCCACTTGGCCACCTCGGCCAGGAAAATCTGCCTCCTCTTGTCAGAATATAAAGTGATGTAAAAACACATGAAAAGGAAACTGTAATTGAGCTTTATTCATCACTCTGTCACAGAATTATTGACTGTCCACGGACAAATCACTTACCCTTTCTGTTTTTCAGTTTCCTCATCCACAGGATTATGATAAATGTCCTATTCACCACACTAGCCAATTTTAAGGGTCAGTTGTAAGGATCAAATGAGCCTTGCCTGTGACTGAATGGTTTATCTTAGGATGAAGAAAACATAGTGCTTGGACTTGAGGTTGAATAGAGGGATTTCTCACAGGTTGGGTGATTAAATCTGTAGCAGCTGCAGCAGGCCGACCAAAAGGGAGGGGAAGAGGAAACCAGTAGAAGCACAGCTATGTGCAGCATTAGAGGGAGGATAATGAATTTTGCACATTCTGTGCCCTGTGTTTCCCCTTGACTTTAGGTGAGTTGCAAAGAGTATCTTGACTTTTGTTCTCTGGGCATCCCAGAAAGCAGATTTTCAGGTAAAAGCTAAAGTGAGTGCTTTATTGAGGAACATTATCCTAGGGAGTAGAATTGGCAGGTACGGGGTCAGCAAAGCAGGAAAGAAGATGCACTATAAAATGAGCCATGGCTATGGGTGGCTGTTGCTCCATCCCATGGGACCATTGGAAAAGATGTACGACCTGTCTCAGGACCTTATCTGTCAGCTCTTATCTTCTAGTGGTTGAAGGTCACCCCATGAGGTGTTCCACTCCTGAATTTCATGGATGGTTGCTGAGCAGGTCCTGGCTGTCCTGTGCCTCAGTGCAGCACTACTCAAAGTGTGATCTCTGGATGGCAAACTGTCATTAGCCCATGATAAGTACAAAAATCGAAAGTAAGTGGTTAGAAACTTTTATAGCATTTTGATCGAGTAATTTTATGTCTGTTGAATTAGTAAAAAAATTGGGCTTGTTTTTTTGTATGCTTTTGTGTTTTACATTTTATCAAATCTCTTTATGTTTGGCTTAGTCGAAGATATCTGGCTTCCCGTACCTGCTTCTGAATCCATGTGTTGTGAAAAGTGGATCCTATATCTATCTAATAGATAATTATTCAGCATTTGCCATGTGCTAGTTGCTGTGATAAATACTGATGTTACAGGCACGAGTAGGAACCCTTTTTCCTCCACTTGTATTTCAAGGTTTAGAGGGAAAAATAAATGAAAAAAAACCAAGAAATGACAATATGGCATGTTCTAATCAAGGCAACATTCTGAGGGACTTGGTGGGAGTGGTCCTTTATTCCTGGCAGGAACTGGGTGTGATGTATGGCAGATTCTGGCTCCTTAGTTGTGGCATGAGAACTCTTAGCTGTAGCATGCATGTGGGATCTAGTTCCCTGACCAGGGATCGAACCTGGGCCCCCTGCATTGGGAGCTCGGAGTCTTATCCACTGTGCCACCAGGGAATTTAAATTTAAAATTTTAAATAAGTAGGAGGGTTGCAATTATGGTGAATTAGGAGCGTTCATAGTTTACTAGCCCAAGGCTGGCGGAGTGAGCCACAAAGAAGAATTTAAGAAACAAAAAAGGGATTTAAAAAAAAAAAGCTACTGGAAAGAAATGCTGATGAAGGTAGTGGGGTAGGGCATAAAGGTAAAGATTAAAGAAAAGATAATCAGAAAATTATCACATAAAGGAAATACCAGAGATGGCCTGGACTTGAGGATAAGGACATTAAAAAAGATGTTTAGGAGGCTACAGGGATTTTTAAAACTAGGACAAGACAGATGTCATGTATAATTTATTACCTGGAAAACTGTCAGTTAGAATGGATGTAAAATTGCAGGGTAGGAGAGTCAGGTGTGGATAAAAGGTGCCCCAGCGAAAGTTAATGTGCTAAAGCAATATGCTTTCAAAGTCAGTCAAGATTATTGAGAATAATGGGAGGTGGACTGGACAGCTGTGGTTAGAATTTATGGACTTGTAATAAAAAAGAAAAAGGAAAGTCAGAACTTTTTCTTATAGCAAAAATGTTGAGGCTTATAAATGTTAGAAAATAAAGAGTAGAGGCGATCTGGCCTGCAGGTTAAAACACATTTTTAGAAAAGAAGAAAGGGAATGAAGGTAAAAAGAAACAATGACCACTGAAGACTCTTAATGTAACTGATCAGGACCCTATGGGGGTCCACCCCACCCCGCACGCCATGTCCTCTGCCTGCCTCTTGTTTGTAAAAAAAGGCTTTAGTCTCCTAGATGTTCCCCGAGTTCCAAAGAGCAGATTCAAATAGTTACTAACTAGGAAAGTGAGGGAACACAGAAACAAAAGAAAAGCAAACCCAGCACAATCTTTTTCATGATTGTTAGCTTAAACTAATGTCTTGGTTTATGACCCCAAACTGTTGAGATTATATCCTGTGGCTTCAACCAGCTGGCCCCAAGCGGACTTAAAATTGATGGCACTGGGAGGGTCAATTAAGAACTGAAACTCCTGAACCATCACCAAGGCTCTAAGTAAATAATAAAATGCCTCAACCATTGCTTTTGCTCTCTCCTAGAAAGAAGGGAGGGATCACAAGACCATGATTTACTAGTTTGCTTTGCGGGAACACGTAGCTCAATCACAATTACCAATGATGAATCGAGGCACAAGATGGTGCTGGGTTGTCTGCAAATGAGGTATTTTCAGGAAACTGAGACCACAAAGACGCTCTCCCCTTTTCCTTTTTTGTTTTTAAAAACCTTGCACCCCGGCCAGCCAGCAAAATGGATTTCAGATGAGTCTAGGTCACCCATCTTCTGGGTTGGTACCTCCTCAACTAATAAACCTTTCTCTGCTCCAAACTCCGACATTTTGGTTGGTTTGGCCTCACTGTGCGTCAGGCCCACAAACTCAGGTTTGACAGCAGTAACTTGTAGACTTATTTTTACTTAAAAAATTCTATTGTCATAAAAAACTCCCTAAGAAATTAATTTTAAATGTTTTCATTATAAAGTAATATATTCTCCTTTTTAAACGTCTGAGAAATGCAGGAAAATCAACCATAGTTCCACCATTTAATTTTTTTTTTTTTTTTTTTGCGGTACGTGGGCCTCTCACTGTTGTGGCGTCTCCCCTTGCGGAGTACAGGCTCCGGACACGCACGCTCTGCGGCCATGCCTCACGGGCCCAGCCACTCCGCGGCATGTGGGATCCTCCCAGACTGGGCCACGAACCCGCGTCCCCTGCAACGGCAGGCGGACTCTCAACTACTGCGCCACCAGGGAAGCCCCCACCATTTAATTTTAACATAATATATTCTTTCCAGTTTTCTTCATTGCGTGCTTTTCTTTATTTTGACTTTGGCAAGATGTTGATAAAACCATCTAATTAGATTTTATTTGATCATAGGACAAAGTTTATAAATACAAATACTTTGTAAAATCTTTTTGTAAACAAAAGCTATGAGGGTCAAATGGAGCTATATTTGTTTCTTATAGCATAACCATATTTGCATAAAACTTTATAGAAACTCTCGTGTGCTCAATCTTGAGCAAGTTTAGCTTATTGTAGCAAGCAAGGAGGAATTTTCTAGTCTGTTCTGGTAATGTCTTAGTCCTTTTGGGCTGATATAACAAAATACCATAGGCTGGGAGGCTTATAAACAACAGAAATTTATTTCTCACAGTTCTGGAGTTTGGAAAGTCCGAGATCAAGGTGCCAGTGTGATCGAGTGAGGAGCCTCTTCCTGGCTCAGAGCCTTCTTGGGTCCTCACATGGTGAAAGGAGGCAAGGGAGCTCTCTGGGGTCTCTTTTATATGGGTATTAATTTCATTTATGAGGGCTCTGCCCTCATGACCTAATCACCTCCCAAAGGCCTCGTCTGCTAATACCATCACAGTGGGCATTAGGATCTCAACATATGAATTTGGGGGGGGACACAAACACTCAGACCATAGCAGGTGGTATGTGTGGAGCAGTTTTAATGTTTCAGCTGAGTTCATGGATACTTTATGGAAAATCAATCATAATTCATATATTATCCTTTTATCCAGTCTTCATAGTCTTGTTTGATAACAGCTTTTAGATCTACGCTTCCAGAGAAAGAAGGGACAGATCAAAAGTTCATCAACTCTCTGATTCTAGTATAAAGAACTGACTCCAGTTGGGATGGGAATCATCTCTAAGCTCTGATCTCTTATTTTAAGAGATCTTTTTATTTTAAAACAGTCATGTGCTTGTCTCTCCACCCTCCACACTGCTCTTTTCCCTGAAGAGAACTAGATTCATGTAATCATACCCTATGTACACTTTTTAATGTTTGTCTTTTCTTAGGATAGCTCCACTTGAGCAGAAGTTCAATTCTTTTCTGAATTCTCGTTTTAATTCCTAGTGATATGCATATTGTAAGATCTGAATTCAGTGTGAAAGGAGTTATAATGGGTGGCACTGCTAGACCCATTCTTATAATATTCTATGCATTTTATTTTGAATCTACTGTATTTAGCACAGGGTCTGGATGTGGCAGGAACATAAGATATTTACTGAATGAATAAGAGTTGTAGTTTTCTCTTGTGAAAAATACTATTCCCAAATAAAGGTCAAATGAATTTTGTAGAATTTTTCCTTTGAGCTTGAATTCTGGACTATGTCTCTGACCCTGTTCCAGAGTTAAGTTTCTAACAGGGTTTCTCAAACCCTAGTGTGCGTTAGAATCACCTGGTGAACTTGTTGAACATGCAGCCTCTTGGGTCACACCCCATAGTCTCCTTCACTAGGTGTGGGGTCTCTAGCCATCCACATTCTCAGCAACTTCTTGGAGTGTTTGCGTAGTAGGTGGTCATAGGACTGCACATCGTAAAACACTGTTCAAAGTGTAGGTTCAGGAAAACTCAGGCAGATCAACTTAGATCTGTGTTTTCCTTAACTTGGCTAGGCTCTACCTATTTCAGGCAGCTATTCCAGAGGGCTAGTTTTAGGAAATGGTCTTAGGGTGGTCTTTCAATCATCAGTCTAGAATGAGTTCTCAAAGACTGTCTTGTCTCAGTTGCTTGAGTGGAAATGAGCGGCCTGTCATATAATCTTGTCAGGAGTAAATCTCCGTGACATCAAATCTACCTGATGAAACAGGTGACCGTTGTTTTAAAAATAAAATTCCTTAGCAACATTTCATTATCATATTCTCATAGAGGAAGGACTAGCCAACTGCATAAAAGAAACTGGCTGGCTGGCTAAGAATAGACTGACATACCTTTGACAGATCAGTGCTCCTGCCATAAAAATCTGTGGTTTGCACCTTGTGGTCATGGCTGGAGTTACCCTCAACATTTTGCTGAAGAAGTGGGGTCTCCATGGTTGCATTTGCTTCCTGTGCTCTCTGGGTCTTACTGGGACTCCTGGATCCGAGTTCCTAGGTGCTTTCTATCCTAAGTAGCTAACAAGGCAGCCTCCCTTCTGTGGCATCATGCTGTTAGTGTCAAGAGGTATGTGCCTGAAAGGGGAATGAGGGTAAGCAGTCTGGCTGCTGGGAATTGCCACTTGCAGCATATATCACTTTGTCACTGAGTGATTAAAATTTCCTCTGTGACTTTTGCATTAAGACAGAAAAGAATACAGAAAATCTAAAAAAATGTTATTTAGGACTTGGTAAATAAACCTATTCTTTTACATGCAGCTACAAGAATAAACATTCAAACTCCAATTCCTCAAACAACTAAACAAACCAACTCCCCAGTCACCAACCTTTCAAATGGAATAATATAAGTATGGAGAAAAATGATTACTATATACATGAGTGTTTTGAGTTATTATTATAATCCGGAGACCTAAAAAGTTTAATAAGCTTAGCTGTACTGCCTTTAACTGACTGTCAAGTTCTGTGACTCGATTGGTGGAGGATAGGGGGGACCGCTCACCTCCTTTCGTGTGGAGGGTCACCATTAGCACATCATCTCTGGCCTGTCTCTATATCTCCGTTCCCAACTCCCTCTATTTTGGTGAATGTGGGAGGAGAGATGGGCATACAAGGCTCAGTCTCTTCCCTTATTTCTTCTTTAAAGGCCAACTGCTAGTGAAAATTGCATATTCTGGGTCAGTATCTCTGTACTAGGAGTTTTCAGTTTTCATTCTGTAAATGAGGTCTGTGATTAGTTAGTGCTATCTGTGTCTGGATGTCCTATTGGGAAGTCTATTGTTGCTAAGCGTCTTAGCCACGCTCTCCAACTTGGTCTGGGGTAGACATGAAGATGTGCTCCCCAGAGCCCCTGCGAGAAGGACTTGCTGTCCAGCTGTGAAGGGGGCAGTGGGCAGAGTGCCTCCAGCTGCGTGTTCTTTTGGGGTCTGCCTCAGCTGCGTGGAGCCAGATGCCTTGCTCACAGCCATGATCTTCCCAGGGAAGCCCACATTTGGTGAGTGAGGAGGGCATTTAAAGACCCAGATCTTTCAACCCACTCTGGGATGAATCTCATGGGCAGTGTTTCCTCCACAGCTTCCTGCCAGGTTGGCCACATTTTCTTTGGGTCTGCATCACAGTGTGACTTTTTCCTCTGCTCAGTCCTGCTTCCTCCCGTTCCTTTAATCCCTTATATACACCTTGAACTCAAATTCTATCTCAGTGTCTGCACTTGGAGAATTCAACCTGTGACATGGCATCGTTTGGTTATAAAGGTTTTAAATATCTTTCTGCCTTAATTTTTGGTTTTCTTAGCTGGTTCAGAGCTCAAGTGGGGAAACAATGGTGCCATTTCCAGGCTCCCTTAGGATCCAGCAGTAGAAATAACTCAGTCTAGGTGAGGACAACTTTTATCCCATCTCTGTGTAGCTTAGAGGAGTACATAATATGGATGATATTAGGTGGCCCTGAGTGGAGTTTCCTATGAGTAACTGACACTCTGGATATACCACCAGAGGTTAATATATTTTCTGACTCTTATAATGTGACTTCCTCTACTGATACATGTAAAACAGAGTGAAACAGCCTTATTTTCAGAGAGACATGAAATCTAGTTTATGGTTACATGGGTTTCCCAAGAGAGAAAATAAATACTCCATATTACTCAAGAAGAGTTAAATAACCCCAATTTCTATCGAATACATATATATTCATTCTTGGCTTAAAGCATAAATGGTTGTCACTATTCTGATTTCTTATAAACAGAACATTAGGTGAATCATGAAAATAGTGTGAAAAACACTCCTGTAAAGAATCCCTATCCTTCATGTGTATTGCCATACCAAGGTAGCGCTGAGTTAATAATCGTGAAAAATTAACATTGACTTCCACTGAAAATAGAATAAATAGAATATGACTTAGTAATACAGCAGAACTAGTGTTTTAATGGTGATGCTATCAAAATGGGCTGTTTCATATAAGATTTTTCTTTAGAATGTAGCATGCATTCTCTTGCAAATTAAACTTGTGATCATAACTGGATACTTTATCAAGGGAATGGGAACAGAGAGTATTTATTATCTGGGGAGGTCCAGCTTTGGGAAGGTTTTACTTGGAAAAATTGGGGAGCAATCAAATGCATGTTTAATAAACTAGATCAGCTAATTTAAACCCCGGAACTCAAAAGAATGACAGATATTACGACCAGATAGCACTCATATTCAGCTGGGCTTTTAAGTTTGTTTAAATCAGTGGTTTTCAACCTTGTGAGAATATGAAAACAGGTCCTATTAAATAAACAGAGAAAGGGAAAATTGGCCTTACTGAAAAACCAGACCACAGTGTTTGCCAAAACCCATAAATACACCGTGTTTAGAACAGGGCAATGACTAGGCCAACACCTTAACCCTGAAAATGATTAACACCCTGCTCTCATTGCTAACAACCTTGGCTTCTGAGTGATCTCAATTCTTTAGCAATGATGGCCCTGCTCTAATCTTTCTGCCTGTTGGATGAAGATGATTGAGATACCGAATCACTGAATTTCCCCCATTTCTTGATGTCATCCAATCCAGAATGGTCTCCTGCTTCCCTCAGCTTTCCTTAAAATCACCCAGTTTGAAGCTCTTCCAACTTCCCGAGATTCTCATAAGGGTCTCCCATACGGCAGCAAGCTAAGTAAACCTGACTTCTTGATTGACTACAGGTGTTTTTCTTGGTGGTCTTTGTTTGATGGGCTTTGACACTTGGCTGCACATTAAAATCACCGGGAGAGCTTTTAAACCACTTGACATTCGGGCTGTACTCCAGACCAATTAAATTAGAATTTCTGGGGTTTAGGGCTGGGCAGCAGAATTTTAAAAAGCTTCTCAGGTGATTTCAATGTGCAGCCAAAGTTGAGAACCACTGGTTTAAATGACTATATCAGGAGGAGAATGCCCTGCATAATAGCTGCAAGTCACTTGCAGCCCTGTAATTGCAACCGTGATATTATTTTATATTGGCGCTGTTTGTTGATGCTTGTGAAGTTGTCTTCATCTGTTGAAGGGCGGGAGCTTGATGAGCTGGAAGAAATGCTTTCTTGATGATATTCATGATTAGCCTGGAAGAAGGTAAAGAGTAATGTTGACAACACTCATATTTGGTTCTTGGAGTGAAAGCAAATGAGGTTATTTGAAAAGCTCTTTCAGTATGACTGAAATGGCAAGAAGTATATATAGTATTCTCTTTTCACATTACCTCAGCTGGACCATCTAAATGTTAATGTTATGATTTAACTATTGCTTCCTTTAATTTGTTCTTTTAGTACTGATGGTTAACCATTTAAATATGTTTGTTTCTAAGTATTTCTGTTAACAATGTAAATTAATTTCTCCTTCAGGGTAATAGTAATTATGCCATAGAGGTTAGGAGGAGCAGCTGAAGCATTTTTATTGATAACTGTAATATAATGCTTAATTAACTTGTGTTTGCCATGTGTGGGATTTAATGTAGTGGAGAAGAATTGGTGACAGAGGCAGAAAAACTAAACAATCAGTTCCATAAAATATGCCTTCAGCTAGAACATTAAGATAAAACCAGACAAACTTTAACTTTTTCTTTTTAGACCTGTTTAAGGCTTAAGGAACATGCTTGTTTCTGGAGTATTGGACTCTTCTGATTCAAGCAACTTCATAGATACGGCCTTTCTTGATTAGGTCGTTCAGATTTAGAATATCTGATATTTAGTATTAAATATGATTTTAATTAATATTTGACCCACGTCAGTTCTACCTGTGCAAGGAGGCAGACTGAAGCATGTGGCACTGCTGCTGGCCGAGCTATGTTCATGCTTCCCCTGGAAGTGTCAATGTCCTGCCAGCTCAGTCCACAGGATTTTCAGTTAATCCACCATGGCTGCAAGAGTTGCAAGAGACAAGGAAGCCATCCTTGCTTATAATCTTATTCCAACAAGTAAATTTTATCTTTTTCACCTCTGAGGTTCAGAATAACCCAGATTTAGCTTTGCTTCTTGAGGACTGGGTTGGAATTGAGGATCAGTTGATTAAATTGACATTTGGATTGCTAATAGTTGTTGTGGTCTGGTTAAACTGGATTCTGACTGATTTAGACTTTTTTTTTTTTTTTGCGGTACGTGGGCCTCTCACTGCCGTGGCCTCTCCTGTTGCAGAGCACAGGCTCCGGACGCGCAGGCTCAGCGGCCATGGCTGACGGGCCCAGCTGCTCCGCGGCATGTGGGATCTTCCCAGACCGGGGCACGAACCCGTGTCCCCTGCATTGGCAGGCGGACTCTCAACCACTGCGCCACCAGGGAAGCCCGATTTAGACCTTTTTTAACTGAAAATTTCTACCTCTGTTTCTCTTCATTGCCATAATATCTAAGAATCTATTTAAGCCATGCTGCCTCTAATTTCATGAGCTGCTCAACAGATGACCATGACTTTATGAGAGTGGTTGAGTAATATAATGAAATGAACCAATCAGCAGTCTGATACATATTATTGCAAACTTGGGGGTTAGCTGTTTAAACTAATGTCTGTAGGAAATATTACTTTTATATAGCTAAATTGAGTTTTCTTTGTATGGTTTTCTAGTGTCTATAAGATGTGTTGCTGACAATACATGTCACTAAGACCATGTACTTTCATATTCTGTAGCTTCTCTTTTTTATTTATCCCTTTCCAAGAGTCTAGGCTCTCAGAATTAGGTTCTTGATGTCTAGGGTATCAAAGGGCCAAAGAGAGCCAGAAACACTGGGAAGTGAGGCTGGGACCGCCAGCCTGGTAGCCTAAGCCATTTAAAAGAATGAGGGTGAGAAACTGCTTCAGTGGTTCTCAGCCCTGGCTGCATATTAGAATCTCCTGGGGGCACTTTTAAACATTGCTTGCTGGTGGTCTGCTCATCCCCAGAGAATCTGAATTAAGAAGTCAGGAGGATAGGGCTGAGGCCGAAAGATTATCGAAGTTCTGTGCGCCCGCGGGCCTCCCCCCGCTGGTGGCCTCTCCCCCTGCGGAGCACAGGCTCCGGACGCGCAGGCTCAGCGGCCATGGCTGACGGGCCCAGCTGCTCCGCGGCATGTGGGATCTTCCCAGACCGGGGCACGAACCCGTGTCCCCTGCATTGGCAGGCGGACTCTCAACCACTGCGCCACCAGGGAAGCCCGATTTAGACCTTTTTTAACTGAAAATTTCTACCTCTGTTTCTCTTCATTGCCATAATATCTAAGAATCTATTTAAGCCATGCTGCCTCTAATTTCATGAGCTGCTCAACAGATGACCATGACTTTATGAGAGTGGTTGAGTAATATAATGAAATGAACCAATCAGCAGTCTGATACATATTATTGCAAACTTGGGGGTTAGCTGTTTAAACTAATGTCTGTAGGAAATATTACTTTTATATAGCTAAATTGAGTTTTCTTTGTATGGTTTTCTAGTGTCTATAAGATGTGTTGCTGACAATACATGTCACTAAGACCATGTACTTTCATATTCTGTAGCTTCTCTTTTTTATTTATCCCTTTCCAAGAGTCTAGGCTCTCAGAATTAGGTTCTTGATGTCTAGGGTATCAAAGGGCCAAAGAGAGCCAGAAACACTGGGAAGTGAGGCTGGGACCGCCAGCCTGGTAGCCTAAGCCATTTAAAAGAATGAGGGTGAGAAACTGCTTCAGTGGTTCTCAGCCCTGGCTGCATATTAGAATCTCCTGGGGGCACTTTTAAACATTGCTTGCTGGTGGTCTGCTCATCCCCAGAGAATCTGAATTAAGAAGTCAGGAGGATAGGGCTGAGGCCGAAAGATTATCGAAGTTCTGTGCTTAGGCGTGGCAGCTCCTGGATTCAGCATTGGGAGAAGCCAGGGCCTCCCATCCACAGCAGACCCAAAGTCCTGTGTGAGTCCACGTGGTAAAGTGGGGAGATAACTGGCCTGAGGGTCCAGGAAACCTGATTCTTAAACAAGCATCACCACTAATAAGCCCTGATATTTTCAGGCATATCATTTTAGCTCTCTGACCTTTAGTTTTCTCATATATAGTTAAGAAGTTTAACTATGGTCCCTTTTTAGAACTGAGTCTATGATTTTAGCTTTTCATTAAAAAAAAAAATCTTTGCATATGTCTAGCATGTGTACTAAGAAACAAACCCTCAAATAATTTATATATTTGAACAGAGGTGCTACCAGGGCTAAATTAATCTAGAAGGTTTAGAATAATTTAATTTAAATTTATAATCAATATTTAAATGAGTTCTAACTTTGGTAGAATTAGTGATCCTAAGAGATGAGATTCTGGACGTATAAATTCTTGAATTTTATCTATTCCAAGGAGAGTGGGAGTTAAAATAAATGATCACATAATCCAAATGACTATTCCATGAAGTATATGATATTACAGTGACAGCTTTTGCAATTATAGATACTCAATTATAGATGATTTTTAAAGTTGGTTTCTTCAGCATCTGAATATACTTTAAGAAATTTTAGATCTTTTGCTTTTCATTGTAGAGAAGGAGTGGAGGAGGGTGCTATTTAGGCCATTATATTAACAGTCATTATGCATTTGCATCAGAATTTTTTTTTTAAGCAATGTCTTTAAAAACAGAGAAGAGGCAATTTGACCTTTTATTTTGGAGAAGGGCGGGGGTGGGACTGGTGAGTATAGTTCTGCCTTTCTTTCTCAAACAGAAGGAAAAAAAACCTTTAAAAATAACCCACCAATTTTCAACCATTATATTTTAAGCCACAGGAGCTTGTGACTTATCTTTCATCTTGCTTCTATCACATAACCAGATAAATTACACAGCGTCTCCCAAAGGAGAGGTCTAGCAGGGAAGCAATTCAAACAAAAATATATTATAGAAATGTGATTGTTCAGTGTGTCATTATAACAGTTATTCATCTTTGTCCCTTAATCTACAGTTTTCTCACTCCTCTCCTCACTTTATCTTTTATGTGTCTGTGCCTTTTCATGGGTGCATGTAGCAGGAAGAGTGGCCATGAGACAATGTTCAAGGAATTTATCGGACTTAAATGTCCCTGAGTAGTATCTACAACACCTCTGTAGATAGAAGGGATTTGAATTTGAATATTCTCCCTCTCCTTTTGATTTGCATCCCTGGAAGCAAAGCTAGGTGTGTTCAGGATTAAAAGGACTTAATTTTAATACTAGATTATAATAACATTTGCCCTTCTAAAAGGTGAGCAGTGTTCATTCAGGTCAGCCATCACTGTAACACACATTTTAGTACTTTCTTATAGGACCATATTTCCAATAACAACAAAAAGGCATCTATTTGACATTATCATGTAATAACAGGACAATATTTACAATCTGGAGTGTATTAGAAAATTAGGAAATAATGGTACTCACTGCATCATTTATTACTGTGTAAGAAACCACCTGAAGCAATAGTCATTTTCTCCTTTGTGGGTAAATAATTTGGCCTGGGCTCAGCTGGGTGGTTCTTCTGCTGATCTCTCTTGGGTTCACCCATATGGCTACATTCTATGTTTCTAGTGGGACTACATAGTATGAGATGGCTTCACTGACATGTCTGGCAGTTGCCACTGACTATCAGCTGGTTGGCTAGGGGTCTTAGTTGAGATGACTCATTTCTGCTCCGTGTGGTCTCTTATCCTCTAATTGACTATACTGGGTTTCTTTGTGGCAATCTCAGGGCAGCATTCCAAGAGGGCAAGAAAAGGAGCTGGAAAATCTCTTGATGCTTAGGATTTGGAGCTCCCACTAGACCTGCCCAGACTTATGGGTTGGGAAAATAAACTCCATCTCTAATTGGGAGGATCAACAAAGTCACATTACAAAGGGACATGCATACAGAGGTTTGAGGAATTTTTGTAGCCATCTTTGCTACAACCTACCATAATCTGCTCTCCAGCAACAATAATTCACATCTCTTCCACGTGAAAATACACTCACTCCTCCCACAAAAGTCTTATATCATCCTTGAAGTCCAGGATTTCATCTAAATCAAGTCCAGACATGGGTGAGGTTTGTTCAGTGCAACTCCTTGGTTATGACTCTTCTTGACACAGAAATTTGTGAAATAAGAGGATAAGTATTTTTTAACTCTATACACAACATACAGTGGTAAGACTGGACAAGGATAACTGCAGTAGACATTTGCATTCAAAAGGGTGAAGAATGGAAACACACAGCAGTCATCTGCCCATGGAAATTCTGAAATCAGTACATGTTACCCATTTTCTCTATTTCAGGAGCCAAGAATGTTCCTTGATTAGAGACTAGGTTAACCCCAGTAAATTGATTCCCAAGTCCATTGTTCTCAACTCTTGGTTCAATCCTGTGAGATCTTTTCTTTTTTACAAGAAATAGTGTGTGTTTGTAGCTGAGTTGTTTTCTCAGCTTGCTTCTTGCCCATAAAAAGCTGGAAGCCCATTAGTCCCTTTTCATTTGAATTACTTAGTCCTTTTTAGTACAAGCAGGAGATGCTTTTGCTACTACAACTGTCTTAAAAACTTTATGCATTTCCTATGAATCTTATCAGGGTTTACCCCCCATCCCCCACCCCGCCAAGTCACACCATGATTCTTTTTAAGACAGATCTCTATTTCTGTGTGTCAGCATGTTGTGGGACAGTGTCCTTAATATTGTTAGAAGTTCTTTGTCTATCTGAGAGAGTCTAGCAGGTTCCATCTTTCTGAGGTCAAAGAAAGGGTTTTATACCTACACCTTTGATTTGGTCTTTGCTTGAGGCTATTTCTTAATTTTGGAATCTTTTGCCAGCTGGATAGCCTGGGGATAAGAAATAGGCTTATTTTCCAACCTAGAAACTTTCTTTAAATTCTGCTTGCAAACAATAAGTTTCTTCTTACATTCTTTCTTTTTTCCCCCCAACTGACTTGTCATGCGAAATTAGAAACACTCGATGTTCTGACTTTCAACATGCTGACTAGTGATCTCTTCAGCCGGACCAATAAGTTCATTAGGCACATTTTCTAACTTTCAAGTTATTGTATTTTTTATCATGCAATGGTATGGTATTACTATTACTATTATGATTTATCATATTATACATTTATTATGATTTATACAGTCTACCACTCTATAAATGACAAACACTGTATAAATGACATACACTGTATAAATGATAACTGTGAAGAGATGACAGTGCAAGTGTAGACACATAAAAAAGAGTATATTCTGTTCCTTTGGGTGATGAAATATGGAGATAAGTGATTCAAGACAATGTAAAAACTGTGCTAGAAAAAAATGAGCATGTATCTAACTGTCCATTTTTAGACAGAAAATTATGAAAAAGTATCACTCCTTTTCCCCTAAAGCTAAGATTTTCAATCTATCCTCTTACTACACACCTTTGAAATAGTAGTTCCTGATTTTTTCCAATCATTCTCTTTCTTCTCAATAGCTTAACATAATATGGTTCTTCATTATCTCATTATCTCTTGGTCTAGTTTTCCATGAAGCTAGAGAACCTTCTTCTAGAGTTTCTAAATAAGTTTATTACTTACTTTTAATAATTGAGCATTAAAATTATCTTCCATGTCTTTTTTGGCCACTTATCACATGATTTATTTTTGTTAGTCACTCTTGGGAAACACCAATTGAAATTTGTTTATTGAGGTTCCATGAGATAATGAATTTACTGGTTTAATGAAAACACTATGTTTTCATAGCTAGAGAGAAAAAGCACCATTGAGACAGTTTTCTTTTGGTTTGTTTTGGATATACTGTATACTTACATGCCCTATTCAACATGAGACTTCCAAAAGGTTATGCTTTCAAAACAGGGTTTCAAGGAGACTAGACTAGAAATAAGGAGAACCTGTAAATAAAGTAGAGACTGAAATGAGAAGGAAAGAAAGAAGGACAAGGCGAAGTAGAAAACTGTGATAACAGGAAGTGGGAAAGATTCTGAATAAGCTTTGATGGTAATTTCATTTAAGTGCAAGGAATTGGGGAGGGAGTAAGTCAGTTTTATTTATCCTTTGGCAACAATATACATCCTTTAAAAATGCTCTTACTTTTGAGGATGATTAAAGCAATTAATGTTGAGCTAAAATACCTAATGTTGCATCTTAGCTTTGTCTCTGTACTAGTCTCTGTGCTAACAAGCCTTCATGTTGGCCTCAGAGCGCTGACACATTGAGATGAGAAACTGAGAAGTCAGCTGCTGTCTTGGAATATAAGACACTTAATCCTTCATTTTCTAACCTTGCAGCTTAAAAACAGTATTTAAGGTGAGAGACTGGAAAACTATAAATTTTAACTTTCTAGTAAAAGTAACATTAATTCTGTTGCAGTCCTAGAAATGGTTTATTTGGAATCATTTATTACGTTTGATGAACTCAATGAAAACCATGAGAGGGGTGCTCTTTTTCTTTCCTTGCCCTTCCATAATGATATTTACTGTTTGCACAGCGATCATTCAATTTTCAGAGAAGCTCACCACCTTCTCCTGCTGATTAAATTCCTGTTTGGTTTCACTGCCAAGTCTGTCGGATTAAATTAACAAGTTCTGTTTGCTTAGTGGGAATGACCTGCACCATCCTTCAGCTTGTACAAAATAATAATCTCTTCAATTATATATTGATTCAATGATCTTTATCTTCTTTTAAAGAAATGTGCAGTGAAAATGTTATCTTCCGCTTGCTGGAATCTGTAGGCCTTCATTGCTTATTTTAATATATTGGAGACCTTGATTTTCCATATCTAATAACTCCTTTCTCTTTGCTGTTTTTAATGATTCCTGGTCTAAAGGATCATCAAATCTTGATTACTCTAAGGAACGACTTTACTGTGATCTTTTAGTCTATAAAATGTCCTTGGAAATTATCTACATCTAAGGGCCAATTAAGGAAGATTAAAACCTTTCTTTTTTAAAAGTAAATCCAATTTTTATTGAATTACTTTGTTCTGTGCCTCTTTTATTTGCTTTATAGCTATGAGCTAAGAGGTTTTGAGAAGTTTTTGAAGAAAATGAATGGAAAATTTTGATATAAAATGACTTGAAAGTATAACAAGATTTTAGAAATTTTTCATGGAGCCTAAGCCCTTGCAAGATTATAGCAAGCATTAGAAAATTAAAATGACATTCTCTGAATTTCAATAAAAAAAGAATAGTAGTGAAATAGTTGCTGAGGGGAGAGTACTGTGGAAAAACATCAACAGTTTATACATTCCAGGGATTAAGCTATGGTATATAGTTTGTGTATTTTCTTTTTTTTGTTAACACCTTTATTAGAGTATAATTGCTTTACAATGGTGTGTTAGTTTCTGCTGTATAACAAAGTGAATCAGCTATACATATACATATATCCCCATATCTCCTCCCTCTTGCATCTCCCTCACACCCTCCTTATCCCTCCCCTTTAGGTGGTCACAGAGCACTGAGCTGATCTCCCTGTGCTCTGCCGCTGCTTCCCACTAGCTCTTTTACGTTTGGTAGTGTATATATGTCCATGCCACTCTCTCACTTCATCCCAGCTTACCCTTCCCCCTCCCCATGTCCTCAAGTCCATTCTCTGCGTCTATTCCTGTCCTGCCCTGGGTTCTTCAGAACTTTTTTTTTTTTTTAAGATTCCATATATATGTGCATACGGTATTTGATTTTCTCTTTCTGACTTATTTCACTCTGCATGGCAGACTCTAGGTCCATCCACCTCACTACAAATAACTCAATTTCATTTATTTTATGGCTGAGTAATATTCCATTGTATATATGTGCCACATCTTCTTTATCCATTCATCTGTCGATGGACACTTAGGCTTCCATGTCCTGGCTATTGTAAAGAGCTGCAGTGAACATTGTGGTACATGACACTTTTTGAATTATGGTTTTCTCAGGGTATATGCCCAGTAGTGGGATTGCTGGGTCATATGGTAGTTCTATTTTTAGCTTTTTAAGGAACCTCCATACTTTTCTCCATAGTGGCTGTATCAATTTACATTCCCACCAACAGTGCAAGAGGGTCCCCTTTTCCCAACACCCTCTCCAGCACTTATTGTTTGTAGGTTTTTTCATGATGGCCATTCTGACCAGTGTGAGGTGTTACCTCGTAGTTTTGATTTGCATTTCTCTAATGATTAGTGATGTTGAGCATCCTTTCATATGTTTGTTGGCAATCTGTATATCTTTGGAGAAATGTCTACTTAGGTCTTCTGCCCATTTTTGTATTGGGTTGTTTGTTTTTCTGATATTGAGCTGCCTGAGCTGCTTGTAAATTTTGGAGATTAATCCTTTGTCAGTTTCTTCAATTTCAAATATTTTCTCCCATTCTGAGGGTTGTCTTTTCGTCATGTTCATGTTTGCCTTTGCTGTGCAAAAGCAAAGTTTTAAGTTTCATTAGGTCTCATTTGTTTATTTTTGTTTTTATTTCCATTTCTCTAGGAGGTGGATCAAAAAGGATCTTGCTGTGATTTATGTCATAGAGTGTTCTGCCTGTATTTTCCTCTTAAGAGTTTGATAGTGTCTGGCCTTACATTTAGGTCTTTAATCCATTTTGAGTTTATTTTTGTGTATGTGTATTATTTTTGTGTATGTGTATTATTTTGTGTATTTTTGTGTTAGGGAGTGTTCTAATTTCATTCTTTTACATGTAGTTGTTCAGTTTTCCAAGCACCACTTATTGAAGAGGCTGTCTTTTCTCCATTTTATATTCTTGCCTCCTTTATCAAAAATAAGGTGACCATATGCACATGGGTTTATCTCTGGGCTTTCTATCCTGTTCCATTGATCTATCTTTCTGTTTTTGTGCCAGTACCATACTGTCTTGATTACTGTAGCTTTGTAGTATAGTCTGAAGTCAGGGAGTCGGATTCCTCCAGCTCCATTTTTGTTTCTCAAGATTGCTTTGGCTATTTGGGGTCTTTTTTGTTTCCATGCAAATTGTGAAATTTTTTGTTCTAGTCCTGTGAAAAATGCCATTGGTTGTTTGACAGGGATTGCATTGAATCTGTAGATTGCTTTGGGTAATATAGTCATTTTCACAATGTTGATTCTTCCAATCCAAGAACATGGTATATCTCTCCATCTGTTTGTATCATCTTTAATTTCTTTCATCAGTGTCTTATAGATTCCTGCATACAGGTCTTTTGTCTCCTAAGGTAGGTTTATGCCTAAGTATTTTATTCTTTTTGTTTCAATGGTAAATGGGGTGTTTCCTTAAATTCTATTTCAGATTTTTCATCATTAATGCATAGAAATACAAGAGATTTCTGTGCATTAATTTTGTATCCTGTTATTTACCAAATTCATTGATTAGCTCTAGTAGTTTTCTGGTAGCATCTTTAGGATTCTCTATGTATAGTATCATGTCATCTGCAAACACTGACATCTTTACTTCTTCTTTTCCAATTTGGATTCCTTTTATTTCTTTTTTTTCTCTGATTGCTGTGGCTAAATCTTCCCAAACAATGTTGAATAATAGTGGTGAGAGTGGGCAACCTTGTCTTGTTCCTTATCTTAGTGGAAATGGTTTCAGTTTTTCACCATTGAGGACGATGCTGGCTGTGTGTTTGTCATATATGGCCTTTATTATGTTGAGGTAAGTTCCCTCTGTGCCTACTTTCTGCAGGGTTTTTATCATAAATGGGTTTTGAATTTTGTCGAAAGCTTTTTCTGCATCTATTGAGATGATCATATGGTTTTTCTCCTTCAATTTGTTAATATGGTTTATCACATTGATTGATTTGCATATATTGAAGAATCCTTGCATCCCTGGGATAAACCCCACTTGATCATGGTGTATCATCCTTTTAATGTGCTATTGGATGCTGTTTGCTAGTATTTTATTGAGGATTTTTGCATCTGTGTTCATCAGTGATACTGGCCTGTAGTATTCTTTCTTTGTGACTTCCTTGTCTGGTTTTGGTATCAGGGTGATGGTGGCCTCATAGAATGAGATTGGGAGTGTTCCTCCCTCTGCTAAATTTTGGAAGAGTTTGAGAAGGATAGGTGTTAGGTCTTCTCTAAATGTTTGATAGAATTTGCCTGTGAAGCCATCTGGTCCTGGGATTTTGTGTGTTGGAAGATTTTTGATCTCAATTTCAATTTCAGTGAAATTTATTGGTCTGTTTATATTTTCTATTTCTTCCTGGTTCATCTTGGAAAGTTGTGCTTTTCTAAGAATTTCTTCCAGATTGTCCATTTTATTGGCATATAGTTGCTTGTAGAACTCCCATGATCCTTTGTATTTCTGCAGTGTTACTTCTCCTTTTTCATTTCTAATTCTATTCATTTGAGTCTTCTCCCTTTTTTTCTTGATGAGTCTGGATAACGGTTTATCAATTTTGTTTAGTTTGTGTATTTTCAAATTTGTTAATGGTCTGCATCCCCCTTCCCACGCCCCTCTGCCCCATTATTTCATTGTCACAGATGAGGTAAGTGAGGAACAAAGAGATTAAGTAACTCACCTAAATCACATGTGGAACACAGGGGAACTGAGATCTACCAGTTGTCCTTAGGTCACTTTAGGTCTAAAGCTCATTCCCTTCCTAACATATTCTGTCTCTGAGATGTAATCACTTCCAAATTCTCAACCTTCTTCTCTACTTTCTGCACAAAAACATGACCCATGATTCTGCATATCCCATAATAACCACATGATAACATAGGTTATTGGGGAAGTTTTCTCCCCACTGAGGTTCTTGCTTACTGGATTTATCTTTTAATCCAGTTGGAGTCTTTTATGTAGTTCAGTAAAATTCAACTCTCTGTTGTCAGAGAAAAGGTGAGCTAAACCATTCTCCTCAATTCTGTGGAACTCAGGAAGGTGACACTGGGAGTGAGAGTGAAATGGAGGTTGTATCTCTGCTGCTTCATCCGTCAGTTTCAGTTTCCCAAGTGTGAGCACCTAGATGAGCTGAATGTGCATTGGATGGGTGTTTTTTGTACAACATCACCCCTGCTGCAGTCCAGGTCCTTAATCTGGGGCTCAGTGGAAGAAATCATGATCTGTTCCAGTGTTGGAAGAAAGCTGTCTGATTTGTTTGTTTGTTTGTTTGTTTTTAATTTATCTGTTTATTTTTGGCTGCATTGGGTCTTCGTTGCTGTGCACGGGCTTTTCTCTAGTTGTGGTGAGCGGGGGCTACTCTTCGTTGCAGTGCACAGGCTTCTCATTGCGGTGGCTTCTCTTGTTGTGGAGCATGGGCTCTAGGCGTACAGACTTCAGTAGTTGTGGCACATGGGCTCAGTAGTTGTGGCTCACAGGCTCTAGAGTGCAGGGTCAGTAGTTGTGGTACATGGGTTTAGTTGCTCTGCAGCATGTGGGATCTTCCCGGATCAGGGCTGGAACCCATGTCCCCTGCATTAGCAGGTGGATTCTTAACCACTGCGCCACCAGGGAAGTCCCAAGCTGTCTGATTTGGATTTACTGAGAGATTATGTTTGCAGACTGGACCTATTGGGCAATTAAAGGCTTTGTGAATGATAATTATGACTATATTGGTTTTTCACCTGTGTGCTAACAGAGAAAGTATTATCTCCATCTACCGAGTCCTTCCTGCCTTCCCCTCCACTTCTCTCCTGCTTCAGTGCCCACCTTGGTGTATGATGTTCTCACCTTACCCCGCAACCTGTACCAGTTGGCTTTCCCATCTGAGGTCCTGCCATTATTTTTTTTTTTAACTGAGAAACACATTTACTGAACTTATAAGACAGAAAATAAAGAAACCAAGCTCATTTAATACTGGTAGTCAAGGCAATGAGTTTATTTGCAAAACCAAAGCAGTTATCATGGGTTTGAAAGGAACACCTTAACCACCAGAACTCTGTATACACACAACCCACACTGATTCGCAGGTCAGATTAGATAGATAAATTGCTGCTACTGCTTTACCCACAATATAATGAATCCTCTGTTTCTCATCTATGAGCAAATTGTTTGATTGTGCAATCTGAATATCCAACTTTACCTGCAGTGCTTGTTCCTGGATATCACGAAACAATACCATATTTTTCTCAGTCATGATTTCCTGGCTCCCCAAAAGACATTCCTCTCTTTTTTTTTTTATTTTTGCGGTACACCGGCCTCTCACTGCTGTGGCCTCTCCCGTTGCGGAGCACAGGCTCCGGATGCACGGGCTCAGTGGCCATGGCTCACGGGCCCAGCTGCTCCACGGCATGTGGGATCTTCCTGGACTGGGGCACGAACCCGTGTCCCCTGCATCAGCAGGCGGACTCTCAACCACTGCACCACCAGGGAAGCCCTCCTCTCTTTCTTGTTTGCCATCCCTGTTATCCTGATTGTCTGTGGGCCAATCTGATGTTCTTGATTTTCTGTTGCCCCTTTTCCTGATTCTCTGTTGCTTAGAGTAGTCTACCAGTCCCTCTCCAGGTTCCTGACCATCAGGGGAAGGGGCACAGAATTTGGTCAGGCCATCTTTGAGGCCTTTCCTTTTCTTGTTGAACTTCAAGGGAACGTTGGCATCTCTCTCGGTGGACGTCCAAGCTGCCTATTCAGTCTAAATATCTTTCTTCTGACGACGATGCTGATTGGCTGGAGAGAGTGATATTATGTGTCTGACCCCTTCCAGGGCCTGTTTGAACTTTGCTGAAGGCAACTTTTGGCACCATGTTTAGTTTCTTTTACCTGCTTTTTTTTTTTTTTTTTAATGTCCTAATGGATTAGTATTGTGCTGTTTTATCTGTGCTACCTTCTGTAGAAATTTTTGTCCTTTTCCCCTAGGTTGATATATTTGACATGCTCACATGCCTTTTGGCATCCCAGTGAGCAGCGGATCACTATGCTCCATGTGAAAAATCTTGGTCACAGGAGTCATGAAAGAACATGTTATCTGCGTTTTTGCCCTGATCTTGACAGGAGCTGCATGGTTTCCCCTCGAGGTGCTGCCGCCATAAAGCCCTCACTTCTATCCATGAGTTCTGGTGGGAAACTTGAAAAAGGTTGGATGACCGCTGTTGCCACAGTTGGCACAGGAGATGAGTGCCTCTGCTCTTTTCTCTGTTCTTTTGTACCAAGGCTTAACCCCACAACCTGTACCAACTAGCCTTTCCCTCTGAGGTCCTGCCACATTTTTAGTGAGCAGTGAACAGGTTTCCATCTCTGGAGGCATCCCCTGACTTCTCTTTTTCCCAGTTTGGAGAACCTTTTTTGTTAGTTTCAGAGACAGTTCTACCACTTCCTGTAAGTTTCTCTTTTCTCCGTTGGTCTTACTTTTTTCAAAGAATCCATGCCACATATCTTCCCTGAGGTAAAGAAGTCCAGGCTCCACTTTCTCTTTGAGTTGGGGAAGGGGAAGGGGAAAAGATAGGGGAAGGAACAAAAATTCAGATGTTCAAAATTTGCCTGCCATGGTATTTTGCTCAATGGCAATGTTTCCCTATCCTAGCTGTGGTTTCCTGGACTCAGCATCACTCTCTTTCTTGTTTGGCGTCATACATAATGAATAAAAGCATCTTTTCTACTTTTAACCCAACTGGAGTAATGTTCTTCAGTGAAATCTGTCTGCAGGAATCTCCTGAATAAAATTTTGTTGACTCAGAATCAATCCTAGGTAGTTAATGGTGATACCAAGCAACAGGACCCTCACGTTGTGGCATAGGCTGCAGTAGGAGTTGAGGAAGGGATTTAGGGAGAGTGGCATTTGGACAATGGGTATCCCTTTGTGGTGTGCCTCTGACATGGGTCTAGAACTTTGGTGATGCCTTAACCAATTGATGGTTATTGCCTGGGATGGATTTCAAGGCTTGGATTTGCCTTTGGTTTGTTAAATTCTAAGTACCAATATTGCCTCTTACTGTCGTTAATAAGCTCTCAGTACTTTTATTTTTCCTTTTAAAAGTTAGAGTTTCATAATCGTGCACTGTGAGACAGTGCTGAGGTTATTAGCACTTTTCTAAGGCCCGATTTATAAATATTCTTCCACTATCTCTCAGGTTATCTACAAAAGAATTTCAATAATTCAACCTTTTCATTGTACTTGAACATAGCTCTTGAGGGTATTTCTTTTTTCTCTGAAGTGAGTAGTAGTTTTTTTTTTTTTTTTTAAACCATCATTTTCACTGACACTACATCAGCATCAAAGAAATGATTTCCAGCAAGTTGTGCGTAAGTTGAAGTTTTCAACTGATTTTTGCAGTTCCATCTTGCAAATCAAGGTGGAAGCAAACAAACAAACAGAATTGTTGTAATACAGTGAATCAGAAAACAAAAGGGAGCTTATAACTGGGGCTGTGTCCTAACCAATTGATTTGGGACTGACACTGATGAAGGACAACATCTGCAGTAAAGAGTGATGCAGTAACTAGCTATTACTCAGATAGCGGTGCTTTTGTACTTTATCACTGTCTGTGAGCAATGACAAGGATTGAGGTGGCTTTCCAAAGTATGCCATAACATTTGTAGTTATGCTTGGCCTTGACCAAGCCTTACTATGGGTTGGCTGTTTCATCCCTTCAGAGAGAACTAAAATATACCTGGACAATGTCCTGTGATTAATTTTGGTGAGAGACTTTCACATGAAAACAAAACAGAGTAAAATAAAGTAAAATAAAAATGACCCAATGTATGAGATTATCAGAAGGAGCTGTGATGCATTTTGTTTTTCTTTCTTAAAAGGAGAGATTGAGGCTTCCCTGGTGGCGCAGTGGTTGAGAGTCCCCCTGCCGATGCAGGGGACACGGGTTTGTGCCCCGGTCCAGGAAGATCCCACATGCCGTAAAGCTGCTGGGCCTGTGAGCTGTGGCCGCTGAGCCTGCGCATCCCGAGCCTGTGCTCCGCAGCGGGAGAGGCCACAACAGTGAGAGGCCCACATACCGCAAAAAAAAAAGAGAGATTGACTCTCAGAATTTGGAGATGGTGACATAGACTGCCATGGGTTTGATTTGTGTACAAATTATTTTTTTTAATCTGTTTTGGGATAAGAACTTTCTACAGGTAATTCAATAAAAGGTTAAAAGTAAAATGACAAAACGCTGTTAAGCCTCCTACTCTGGCAGTGCTACATTAGAACCTTTTCCTCTTCATTATTCCTAGGTGTCTTTGCATTCAACATTTTAGTTTTAGTGCTTTCTCCCCTTTTCTTGCTGTAATAATATCTCTGCCCTCTTTCTTGGTTATTTGACATGTTCATTTCTCTTGGGAATGGTGTTGCTTATTTCACCTCAACAGCTACGAATTTTACTCTTTCTACCATACTTTACGTTCTATGTACTTTTGCCTTATATTTCAAGCAAGAAACCAATGACTACTTAATGTATGTGCACTCTGTTTTTCATATTGTATATATTTTAGATACTTATGTGATTTAGTGAAAGGTGGAAGAGGCAATATTTTCTGTTTTTAGTCTTCATGGTGAAACTGACCACAAATACCGTTTCCTACAAATTATCATGAATTTGTTGACAAAAAATGAATTATAACTCTGTCTCCTGATTCTTAAGTCTGTGTATTTAAGCTAGTGTGACTCACAGAATGCTGAGTGTGAAGTGAACAAACAGTAATAATATCTTTCATGACTTACTGCCTGGGAAGATGGCAGAAGATGTTACAGTGGTACATGGAGGTGCCATGGAGCCACGCAAATGGAAGCTACCACTCTAAACAGATGTAACTTTCTTCACAAAAGTAAGTTCTAAATCCCCATTCTGTCTTGTTAGTGCTAGAAAAATGTTGCTTCTGGAGAGAGGATATCAGTGTTACAAGGGACAGATGCATTTGGAACCCTCAGTCTACAGAAGCACAGAACTCTAGCACCATGCAACCTACACAGGGTTAACAAGAACAGAAGGATGTAAGTTATCTGGTGTAAGTTCCTTGAATTTCTTCTCCCCACTCGCTTCAAATATATTCTGGCTTGACTTGCTCAATTTTTTCCCCATCTAGGCTTTCCGAAGTGTGTTATGTTGGACAGTCAGTATTTGAGATTTTGTGATGGAGAATCAGGAAGAAAAGGGAAACTAGACCGACACTTCTGGAAGAAGTTTGTTGTTGTTGTTGTGGGGCAGGAGTGGGTTGGAGCACAATCCTTACATGAGAGCAGAAGTGGAAGAGGAAAATGGTGATAAAAAAGATGTTGACAGGATCCTCTTTCTTTTCCACTGTGTTTGATAAATATACATAAAAGATTTGTTATTTTAGTTTGAAACCACTTTTGGTGGCATGACCCGTGTTCTGTAAGGATGACCCCAGTGTTCTCCTGCACTATGTGGATCAAAGCATAAGCTTGTGTTACGTTCGTGAAGGCATGGACAGTCAATACAAAGAAGACCTGGACCAGACTGCTGCATGGCTTGAACCGTAGTAGTTCATTATTTTCACCATCTCAGAGAGGAGAAACTTGAGGCCAGCATTGGTCAGTTAATGTCTGCCTACTATTGGTTACCTACTGTGTGCCAGAGACTGTGTTAGGCAGTTAACATGACAGTGCTGGTAATCCTATCAATAACCGTGTAAGAAAACAGAAAACTGCCTCAAGAGCATGAAGTTCTAAAAAGGTAAAATGCAAAAGAAAAATGCTCAGTAAAAAAATTAGTCAATGTCAAAAGTAAAAGTCTCCTTTGCTTTTACTCTTTTTTTAGGCATTGCCACCAGAGTTAACTATTTCATGTACTGAATGAAATATATGGTTTAATTCCACCTCTGTCTAGAAAATCCCCAGACCTATGCTTGTTTGAACTGTATAGGCAAAATATGATTCTAAAGGAAAGTAGTCTTTTATGTACATAATCCACTTGTGCTTGAGATAGTTTTGGATATTGGGTAATGTAGTTGGAATGTGAAATAAGTTTTACTTGAGTGCACCTTCCTAAAATTTAAATGTCATTTTCCATATATGTATTGGTGAAGGTCCAGTCAGGAAAACAGGAACCACACTAGGTATTTCAACAAAGAAAGTCTAATCTAGGGGATTGGTTAAGTAAAGCTGAAAGAGCAAAATGAGAAAGTCCAGCCATAACAACTGTAGAAAGTAGCTACCATCCAAATGGCTGGAGCATACAAAAAAAGAGGTTAGGATTTTCTGAATCTAGAAGAGTACAGACTCTGTACATTAGGGCTCAGATTACTGAACAGGGGTCATGACCCACGTACTGCAGGTCATCTGAGAAGGGTGCAATGAAGCTAGTTCCAGGAATGC
>NW_006779016.1:578330-584033 GCF_000442215.2 Lipotes vexillifer | reverse complement strand
AGGAATGCCAATGGCTGCTGTTGGGATGAAGAGCCAGTACTAGATAACAGAGAGAGGAACAGGAAGGAATGATTCCCTTTCCCCTTCTCCTGCCTTCCAGTCTGTCCCAGAGAATACCACTACTGGCTGTACCAAACAGGGAGCAAGCTGACAAAGGACAAAAGTAGTTTTCACAGTCTTAGCCTCAGGATTACAAGAGTATAGAATTATAGATTTGGAGCTGAGAGATAAGAGCTTTATAACCAGCACAATATTTATGATCATTTAAAGGTATTTCTGAATTTAGAGTTTTAAACTTTAGATCATAGCTTAGGTCTGAGAGCAGTCCTTATAAGTGGCCAAAAATTTGACAGAAGGTAGACAGGGTGTGGAAACCAATTTAATTGGGATATAGCCTTTACTAGTTACACCAAAATTATTCTTTTTCCAGGAAATGGTGGGTCCAATGCCTTCAAGTATTAATTTGCTTAATGGTGAGAATGTTTCTGCCTCTTAGGTTTAGCTTATAATTAAATGACTTGAAAGGTGTTACTTCTTATTGTCAATTCCAATGCCAAGATTTAGAACAATTTTAAACACATTATATACAGAAAATAATTACAAATATGTGGTGGGATTTGTGTTCTCGTGAACCTAGAATCCCATTTCTATTTTTGTAATCCAGTGCTCTAAACAAAGGTGTGTGGCCCAGGGTTTTCCTGGGTGGCTAAATCACACTGTGGTGGTCTTATTGCAACATGCTTATGCATGTGAAATCAGTGTAACATTAATTTTATCCATATAAATATCTGTATCAGGAGCAGCCTTAAGTGAGAAATGTCAGAGGGAGAAAGTATGTATTTGGTACTTTCCTTAATAGCAGTGTGTAAGAACTTTAGTACTTTTCACCTGCTTTTCCTATGCTGTTACCGAGGCCTTCAGTTTTTCAGTGAAGGTACGATATGTGTGTAGGTGACAGCAGGAGTGGAGAAGGATCTTAGTTGTCTTGCTCATTGTACTAGTCTGCTTAAGCTGCCATAACCGTATACCACAGACTGGCTGTTTTCAACAACAGAAATGTATTTTATGACAGTTCTGGAAGCTGGAAGTTTGAGATCATGGTGTCTGCTTAGTTGGTTTTGAAGAGGACTCTCTTCCTGGCTTGCAGATGGCTGCCTTCTTACTGTGTCCTCATCTGGCTGTTCCTCTGTGATGCAGGAAGAGAGAGATTGAGCTCTCTGGTGTCTCTTCTTATAAGGACACTAATCCAATCAGATCAGCCTCTCCCCTCCCCCACCCCACTGCCCCCATGACCTCATTTAACCATAATTACTTCCTTAGAGGCCCTATCTCCAAATACAGCCACACTGGGGGGTAGGGTTTCAATATATGAATTTTGGGTGGCCACAAACATCTAGACCATAACACTGATGAATTCTGCTTCTTTGGTATTCTCAACGCAAGCTCTAGGTACCTCATTGCCTTCATTTGTAAAGGTCAAGGGAAGCACTTAAAATTACCTAAGAACTAATGGAGAAAGTTGTATCCTCTGCAGTTAATTTCTTTACTGATAACTGCAGTGTCTGCTCTTAATTTTTCTCTAGAGTAGTCTCATTTTACTTTTGATTCTTATTACTGAATTTAAGTGAAACTAAAAGGGAAATTCATCTTGGGCCATATAATATTCTCTTAGTATGTGACATAATTTTAAGTAAAACATTACTAGCTTAGTATTTAAAAAGACATTGCTAGTTTTATTATATCTTAGTTTTCCCTTAAATCAAGCCTCCAGTGGACAACTGGGTGTTTGTATGGAGTCCAGAGGAATATTGTATGTCTTTAGGGTATTTTTGCTTAATCTATGACTTGTGATTTAGAATCATAGGACTGTACATAGACTGCATTGTGAAAGTCAATCTGCCCCACTCCAGAGGTGTGAGAAGCTAGACATAGACATTCTTCCTTACCCACCACACTCTAATAAAGAAATTATTGTGAGTGGAATATAAAAATATATTCTAAATCTTATTTGAATATTCTTTTGATACTTAATCTATATTAGAACATAAATTCAAATTGCTTGCTATGTTTTTACTTGTGAGGCTTATAAGCATGCCCAGAGGTTATTTAACCCAATGCATAAATGAAATATAATTTAAATAAGTGTAATAAAATGCCTGATTTTCTATCCTCTGTTGGGAAGAGCAAATTGATCACTGGACAGTACAATGAGTAAAATATCTACTAGAACCAACGCATCCTCAAATTTGCCTTTTAATTGAATAACATCCTAAGACACTATTCTTCTATGAAAAGGAGAATTTACTGAAATCTCAAGAGAGTTCAGTGTCACCACCTTCCAACTCTGTATTTTTTGAGTCTACTGAAGAGGAGACTGAAATTGAAAATCTCACTTTTCAAAGTTAATATGTTTTGTAAATTAAAGTGCTACTTAATAATATTTGAAATAAAATATGGATACATATTATGTGCCAGAGACTATGCTAGGCACTTGGGATTTAAAAAAGATGAATAAAATAATTATCAGGTATTTATAATATATGAACTATATATGTTTCCCCAAATTTTGTAAGATGGTAGGACTACTAAGATAATAGAAGAACATGCTTAGTAAAAAGCAGAGGTAATATGGTGGAGGGAATGATTAACCAAGACTCTTAGGGGTGGAGGGTCCAAAGAAGAGCTTGACAGAGGATACAATTCCTGTTATTATCTACTGATACTCAGCACCTGTTTTCCTGCTCTTCAATGTCCCTATACCCTATAGTGGTTGGAAGGCTAAAAAGTATAGTGAAATGCTCTAGTGAAAAATTTGCAAAGCAGGAGAGAATGGAGTCATTTTTCCGTTGGCAGTGATGGCAGCTGACATACAAAGATCCAGCAAACATTGTTTTTTATAGTGATCAGACTCCTTGTTTCACTGCCAAGTCATCGCCCTTGACTGTGGGGGCAGCTGTGACATAGGCAGTAGTTCTTATAGCTTTCTGACCTCTGACTGTCAGCAGAAGCTCCCAATTTCTGGATCATACCTGCAGTGTTGTGACCTGAAAGCTTATTGGTGGCCCTGACTTGTGTTCCTCTAATCCTTTCAACAGTTTCCTTGGCATTTCATTCCCTGCATTAAATGCCTTCCTGTCTGACATACCTGGAGTGAATTCTGTTTCCCAAATTCAACTCTGACTGATACAAAGGGTTTGGAAGATCAATAGGAGCTCACCAAGTAAACAGAGGAAGAAAGCCTCATTCCACTCAAAGCAAAGAGAATGAACAAATTAATGGTGTGCATGAAACGCTATGGTATGTTAATATGGATCAAAGTAAGTCATTACTGCTGGAGTATAAGGAGGTCAGAGAGAGCAAATGAGGTTGGCAAATTAAAAAGAAAAGAGATAATGACGTGAGTTGTATGCTTTCCTAAAGCTGGCGTTAGGTACCGTTGAGTTAATTTAACCAGGGAATGGCACTATAAAGGCTATATTTTTATGTAGCCTCCTCTCATGACGCCATGGAGGATGAACCTGGGAAGGTGGTTCAGATATGAGAGAAGGCCCAGGGAAGCATGTGAAATTAGAGATTATCAAAGAGAAAATTTGATTCAGGCTTAGGTCTTTGAATTAAGTTATTATTATTTTTTTCAAGGAAAATGTTCTTAAGAAAATGCATTGTGCTAATTTGTTTTCCAACTGCTTTCCATAATAGAAAGAAGTGAGGTTTCAGAAAAATTTCCTTATTCATGCACAGAGTACATCTCCTTTCTTTGCTATCTAAAAGAATCTCCAGCCTCACATATTTTAGATTTTCTGAAAAAATATTTTAAGAGGAAAAAGAGCTACTCATCTGTGTAGAAGGGATATTTTTGTCTTCTTTTGACGTTCGCATCAATTTAAATGAAAATTTCTTTTTAAAGCATAAATACATTTATCCAAACTTCTCTTCTTGTAAATTATTGTAGTACAGGGTGGGAAGAAGCAAGATAATGGGAAAAGAAGTGGGGACAGCAAGGAAGGATGCACTCGGGACTGGCATGGTCAGTCCTGGGCACACGGAGCTGCTGGCAAGCTGTTGAAGGAAGCTGTTAAGCTTGCTTCATTTGCTCACTCCACACCTTTTCTTCACAGTTTTCTTTTTTCACACAGTGCTCTCTTGGAAATGAGCCTCTGACTTCTATTCCCTAGCCCAAGAGAAGCTGAACAGACAACACAGAACATTAGGACACTTAATGTTTGTAAAAAAGTTTGAAAACTATGCATGTCTTTAAACAGGCAAACAAAAGCAAGGAAACATTTTTCTTTTTATAGAGTCAGACTCTGTGTTCAAACTTCTAAGGAGGAGGCAGTAGGAACTGGTTTAAATTTGGATAGGTGTCTTAGTTCCGGCCACTATAACAAAACACCAAAGACTGGGTGGCTTATAAACAGCAGAAATTTATTTCTCATAGTTCTGGAGGCTGGAAGTCTGAGATCAGGGTATCGGCGTGGTCGAGTACTGGTGAGAACCCTCTTCCAGGTTGCAGACTGCTGACCTCTCAGAGTGTCCTCGCATTGCAGAGAGCACAGGTTGGAAGCCAGTTCTCTCCTGACTCTTATAAGGGCACTAATCCTATTTATGGGGGCTTTCCCCTCATGACCTCATCTGTTTCTAATTACCTTCCAAAGGCCCTATCTCCTAACACTATCATATGAGAGGTAGAGTTTCAACTTATGAACCTTGGTGGGACACAAGCATTCAGTCCATAAAAGTGGGTCTCTTCTGCACCCTTGACAAAATGGACCTTGAAGAAAGAATATTCTCTCTTTTTGTAGGCAAAACATATCTGGGCTTTTGCAGAGAAGTAAAGTTATTTGCCAATGGACATTTGTCTATAAATGGGCAATTCTACATGTAAACTAAAATGTAGTACAGGTGTATTTTCTAGATAAACATCATTTGTTGAATAATCCTTCATTTGTCAATTAAAAAATTCCTAAAAGAACCATTGTAAAGAATGAGTGTGTTTATACTGTGGAATGAAAATTATTCATAGTTTTCTAAATTATCAACTCAAGCATAAAGAAACCTTGAAGAATAATTATTGTACAGTAGGGTTCTGATCTTAATTTTATTTTTTTCTTTTTATGTGCATCCTTTTTTTTTCTTAAATCTTTATTGGAGTGTAATTGCTTTACAATGTTGTGTTAGTTTCCACTGTATAACAAAGTGAATCAGCTATATGCATACATATATCCCCATATCCCCTCTCTCGCGCGTCCCCCTCACACCCTTGCTATTCCACCCCTCTGTGTGGTCACAAAACACCGAGCTGATCTCCCTGTGCTATGCGGCTGCTTCCCACTAGCTATCTATTTTTCATTTGGTAGTGTATATATGTCAATGCTACTCACTCACTTTGTCCCAGCTTACCCTTCCGCCTCTCCATGTCCTCAAGTCCATTCTCTACGTCTGAGTCTTTATTCCTGTCCTGCCCCTAGGCTCTTCAGAAGCAATTTTTTTTTTTTTTTTTTTTTTTGCGGGACGCGGGCTTCTCACTGCCGTGGCCTCTCCCATTGCAGAGCACAGGCCCCGGACGCGCAGGCTCAGCGGCCATGGCTCACGGGCCCAGCCGCTCCGCAGCTTGTGGGATCCTCCCGGACCGGGGCACGAACCCGTGTCCCCTGCATCAGCAGGCGGACTCTCAACCACTGCGCCACCAGGGAAGCCCCCATT
>NW_006779016.1:562328-578310 GCF_000442215.2 Lipotes vexillifer | reverse complement strand
CTTCACTCTGTATGACAGACTCTAGGTCCATCCACCTCGCTACAAATAACTCAGTTTCATTTCTTTTTATGGCTGAGTAATATTCCATTGTATATATGTGCCACATCTTCTTTATCCATTCATCTGTCGATCGACACTTAGGTTGCTTCCATGTCCTGGCTATTGTAAATAGAGCTGCAGTGAACATTGTGTGGTACATGACTCTTTCTGAATTATGGTTTTTTCAAGGTATATGCCCAGTAGTGGGATTGCTGGGTCATATGGTAGTTCTATTTTTAGTTTTTTAAGGAACCTCCATACTGTTCTCCATAGTGGCTGTATCAATTTACATTCCCACCAACAGTGAAAGAGGGTTCCCTTTTCTCCACACCCTCTTCAGCATTTACTGTTTGTAGATTTTTTGATGATGGCCATTCTCACTGGTGTGAGGTGATACCTCACTGTAGTTTTGATTTGCATTTCTCTAATGATTAGTGATTAATGATGAGCATTTTTTCATGTGTTTGTTGGCAATGTGTATAACTTCTTTGGAGAAAAGTCTATATAGATCTTCTGCCCATTTTTGGATTGGGTTGTTTGTTTTTTGATATTGAGCTGCATGAGCTGCTTGTATATTTTGGAGATTAATCCTTTGTCAGTTGTTTCTTTTGCAAATATTTTCTCCCATTCTGAGGGTTGTCTTTTAATCTTGTATGGTTTCCTTTGCTGTGCAAAAGCTTTTAAGTTTCATTAGGTCCCATTTTTGTTTTTATTTCCCTTTCTTTAGGAGGTGGGTCAAAAAGAATCTTGCTATGATTTATGTCAAAGAGTGTTCGTCCTCTAAGAGTTTTATAGTGTCTGGTCTTACATTTAGGTCTTTAATCCATTTTGAGTTTATTTTTGTGTATGGGGTTAGGAAGTGTTCTAATTTCATTCTTTTACATATAGCTGTCCAGTTTTCCCAGCACCACTTATTGAAGAGGTTGTCTTTTCTCCATTATATATTCTTGCCTCCTTTATCAAAGATAAGGTAACCATATGTGCATGGGTTTATTTCTGGGCTTCCTATCCTGTTCCATTGATCTATATTTCTGTTTTTGTGCCAGTACCATACTGTCTCGATTACTATAGATCTGTAGTGTAGTCCGAAGTCAGGGAGTCTGATTCCTCCAGTTCCGTTTTTCTTTCTCAAGATTTCTTTAACTATTCAGGGTCTTTTGTGTTTCCATACAAATTGTGAAATTTTTTCTAATACTTCTGTGAAAAAATGCCATTTGTCGTTTGATAGGGATTTCATTGAATCTGTAGATTGCTTTCGGTAGTAGTCATTTTCACAATGTTGATTCTTCCAATCCAAGAACATGGTATATCTCTCCATCTTTTTGTATCATCTTTAATTTCTTTCATCAGTGTCTTATAGATTCCCACATACAGGTCTTTTGTCTCCTTAGGTAGGTTTATTCCTAGGTATTTTATTCCTTTTTGTCACAATGGTAAATGAGAGTGTTTCCTTAATTTCTCTTTCAGATTTTTTTTTATCATTAGTGTATAGGAATGCAAGAGATTTCTGTGCATTAATTTTGTATCCTGCTACTTTACCAAATTCATTGCTTAGCTCTAGTAGTTTTCTGGTAGCATCTTTAGGATTCTCTATGTGTAGTATCATGTCATCTGCAAACAGTGACAGCTTTACTTCTTCTTTTCTGATTTGGATTCCTTTTATTTCTTTTTCTTCTCTGATTACTGTGGCTAAAACTTCCAAAACTATGTTGAATAATAGTGGTGAGAGTGGGCATCCTTTTCTTGTTCCTGATTTTAGAGGAAATGGTTTCAGTTTTTCACCATTGAGAACAATGTAGGCTGTGGGTTTTTCATATATGGCCTTTATTATGTTGAGGTAAGTTCCCTCTATGCCTACTTTCTGGAGAGTTTTTATCATAAATGGGTGTTGAATTTTTTTGAAAGCTTGTTTCGTTAATATGGTGTATTGATTGATTTGCATATATTGAAGAATCCTTGCATTCCTGGGATAAATTCCACTTGATCATGGTGTGTGATCTTTTTAATGTGCTGTTGGATTCTGTTTGCTGGTATTTTTTTTTTTTGCGATATGCGGACCTCTCACTGTTGTGGCCTCTCCCATTGCAGTGCACAGGCTCCAGACGCGCAGGTTCAGAGGCCATGGCTCATGGGCCCAGCTGCTCCACGGCACGTGGGATCTTCCCGGACTGGGGCACGAACCTGCGTCCCCTGCATCGGCATGTGGACTCTCAACCACTGCGCTACCAGGGAAACCCTGTAGATTTCTTTTTTTTGTGACATCTTTGTCTGGTTTTGGTATCAGGGTGCTGGTGGCCTCGTAATATGAGTTTGAGAGTGTTCCTCCCTCTGCTGTACCTTAGAAAAGTTTGAGAAGGATAGGTGGTAGCTCTTCTCTAAATGTTTGATAGAATTCACCTGTGAAGCCATCTGGTCCTGGGCTTTTGTTTGTTGGAATATTTTTAATCACAGTTTCAATTTCATTGCTAGTGATTGGTGTGTTTATATTTTCTGTTTCTTCCTGGTTCAGTTTCAGAAGGTTGTGCTTATCTAAGAATTTGTCTATTTCTTCCAGCTTGTCCATTTTATTGGCATAGAGTTGCTTGTAGTAATCCCTCATGATTCTTTGTATTTCTGCAGTATTAGTTGTTATTTCTTCTTTTTCATTTCTTATTCTGTTGTTTTGAGTCTTCTCCCTTTTTTCTTGATGAGTCTGGCTAGTGGTTTATCAATTTTGTTTATCTTCTCAAAGAACCAGCTTTCAGTTTTATTGATCTTTGCTATCATTTCCTTCATTTCTTTTTCACTTATTTCTGATCTGATATTTTTGACATCTTTCCTTCTACTAACTTTGGGGTTTTTATGTTCTTTCTCTAATTGCTTTAGTTGAAAGGTTAGGTTGTTTATTTGAGATTTTTCTTGTTTCTTGAGGTAGGATTGATTTGCTATAAACTTCGCTCTTAGAAATGCTTTTGCTGTATCCTGTAGGTTTTGGGTCATTGTGTTTTCATTGTTGTTTCTTTCTAGCTGTTTTTTGATTTCCTCTTTGATTTCTTCAGTGATCTCTTGGTTATTTAGTAGCATATTGTTTAGCCTCCATATGTTTGTGTTTTACAGTTTTTTTCCTGTAACTGATTTCTAATCTCAGATCGTTGTGGCCAGAAAAGATCCTTGATACAATTTCAATTATCTTAAATAACCAAGGCTTGATTTGTGACCTAAGGTATGATCTAGCCTGGAGAATGTTTCATGAGCACTTGAGAAGAAGGTGTATTGTGTTGTTTTTGGGTGGAGTGTCCTATAAATATCAATTAAACCCATCTTATTTAATGTATCATTTAAAGCTTGTGTTGCCTTATTTATATTCATTTTGGATGATCTGTCCATTGGTGAAAGTGGGGTGTTAAAGTCCCCTACTATGATTGTGTTACTGTCGGTTTCCCATTTTATGGCTTTTAGCATTTGCCTTATGTATTGAGGTGGTCCTATGTTGGGTGCATAGATATTTACAATTGTTATATCTTCTTCTTGGATTGATCTCTTGGTCATTATATAGTGTCCTTCCTTGTCTCTTGTAATAGTCTTTGTTTTAAAGTCTATTTTGTCTGATATGAGAATTGCTACTCCAGCTTTCTTTTGATTTCCATTTGCATGGAATATCTTTTTCTGTCCCCTCACTTTCAGTTTGTATGTGTCCCTAGGTCTGAAGTGGGTCTCTTCTAGAGAGCATATATACGGGTCTTGTTTTTGTATCCGTTCAACCAGTGTATGTCTTTTGGTTGGAGCATTTAACCCATTTACATTTAAGGTAATTATCGATATGTATGTTCCTATTACTGTTTTCTTAATTGTTTTGGGTTTGTTTTTCTAGGTCTTTTTCTTCTCTTGTGTTTCCTGCCCAGAGAAGTTCCTGTAGCATTTGTTGTAAAGCTGGTTTTGTGGTGCTGAATTCTCTTAACTTTTGCTTGTCTGTAAAGGTTTTAATTTCTCCATTTAATCTGATTGAAATCCTTGCCAGCTAGAGTAATCTTGGTTGTAGGTTTTTCCCTTTCATCACTTTAAATATGTTCTGCCTCTCCCTTCTGGTTTGCAGAGTTTCTGCTGAAAGATCAGCTGTTAACCTTATGGGGATTCTCTTGTATGTTATTTGTTGCTTTTCCCTTGCTGCTTTTAATATTTTTTCTTTGTATTTAATTTTTGATAGTTTGATTAGTATGTGTTTTGTCATGTTTCTCCTTGGATTTATCCTGTATGGGACTCTCTGTGCTTCCTGGTCCTGACTGACTATTTCCTTTCCCATATTAGGGAAGTTTTTAACTATAATCCCTTCAAATATTTTCTCAGACCCTTTCTTTTTCTCTTCTTCTTCTGGGACCCCTATAATTTGAATGTTGGTGCATTTACTATTTTCCAAGAGGTCTTTGAGACTGTCCTCAATTCTTTTCATTCTTTTCTCTTTATTCTGCTCTGTGGTAGTCATTTCCACTATTTTATCTTTCAGGTCAGTTATCCATTCTTCAGCCTCAGTTATTCTGCTATTGATTCCTTCTAGAGAATTTTAAATTTCATTTATTGTGTTGTTCATCATTGCTTGTTTCCTCTTTAGTTCTTCTAGGTCCTTGTTAAACTTTTCTTGTATTTTCTACATTCTATTTCCAAGATTTTGGATGTCTTTACTAACATTACTCTGAATTCTTTTTCAGGTAGACTGCCTATTTCCTCTTCATTTGTTTGGTCTGGTGGTTTTTTACCTTGCTCCTTCATCTGTTGCGTATTTCTCTGTGTTCTCCTTTTGCTTAACTTACTCTGTTTGGGGTCTCCATTTTGCTGGCTGGAGGTTCATAGTTTCCATTGTTTTTTGTGTCTGTCCCCAGTGGGTAAGGGTTGGTACAGTGGCTTGTTTAGGCTTCCTGGTGCAGGGGACTGGTGCCTGTGTTCTGGTGGATGAGGCTGGATCTTGTCTCTGTGGTGGGCTAGACCACATCCGGTGGTTTGTTTTGTGATGTCTGTGCACTTAATATGATTTTAGGCAGCCTCTCTGCTTATGGGTAGGGCTGTGTTCCTGTGTTGCTAGTTGTTTGGCATGGGGTGTCCAGCACTGGAACTTTCTGGTCATTGAGTGGAGCTGGGTCTTAGCGTTGAGACAGAGATCTCCGGGAGAGCTCTTGCTGACTGATATTACATGGGGTTGGGAGGTCTCTGGTGGTCCAATGTCCTGAACTCAGCTTTCCCACCTCAGAGGCTCAGGCCTGACACCAGGCCGGAGTTCCAAGACTCTGTCAGCCACACGGCTCAGAAGAAAAGGGAGTAAAAAAGAAAGAAAGAAAATAATAAATAAAATAAAATAAAATAATTAAAATAAAAAGTTATTAAAATAAAAAAATAAAAAATAATAAAAAAGAAGAGAATAACCAAACCGATAAACAAATCCACCAGTGATAACAAGTGCTAATAAGTATACTAAAATAAAAATCAGAAACAAGTCAGTTGAAGAAAGCAAACTCCAAATGTACAGTTGCTCCCAAAGTTCACTGCCCCAATTTTGGGTTAATTTATTGTCTATTCAGGTATTCCACAGATGCAGGGTACCTCAAGTTGATTGTGGAGATTTATTCCACTGCTCCTGAGGCTGCATGGAGGAATTTCCCTTTCTCTTCTTCGTTCACACAGCTTCTGGGGTTCAGCTTTGGTTTTGGCCCCACCTCTGCGTGTAGGTTGTCCTCAGGCTTTTGTTCCTACCCATCAGTGTGGGGTTGAAGCATCGGCTTATTAGGGGGCTCTGGCTCACTCATGCTGGGGGGAGGGAGGGGTATGGTAGTTATAATTGGAATGCAGAGCGATCCTGTGGTGGCAGAGGCTGGAGTGACATTGCAGCAGCCTGAGGTGCTCTGTGTGTTCTCCTGGGGAAGTTGTCCCTGGATCATGGGACCCTGGCAGTGGCAGGCTCCACAGGCTCCCAGGGGTGTGTGTGGATAGTGACCTGTGCTTGCACACAGGATTCTTGGTGGCTGTAGCAGTAGCGTTAGTGTTTCATGCCTGTCTCTGGTGTCCGAGGTGATAGCCGCGCTTTGCGCCCATCTCTGGAGCTCATTTAGGCGGTGCTTTGCCTTCTGTTGGCACTCCTTGTGCACTCTGAGACAATGGTCTCTTGCCTCTTAGTAAGGTCCAGAATTTTTCCCGGACTCCCTCCAGGCTAGCTGTGGTGCACTAGCCCCCTTCAGGCTGTGTTCATGCAGCCAACCTCAGTCCTCTCCCTGGGATCTGACCTCCAAAGCCGGAGCCTCAGCTCCCAGCCCCTACCCGCCCTAGTGGGTGAGCAGACAAGCCTCTGGGGCTGGTGAGTGCTGGTCAGCACCGATCCTCTGTGTGGGAATCTCTCCACTTTGCCCTCTGCACCCCTGTTGCTGTGCTCTCCTTTGTGGCTCTGAAGCTTCCCCTCTGCCCACCCCCCAACTCCGCCAGTGAAGGGGCTTCCAGCGTGTGGAAACTTTTCCTCCTTCATAGCTCCCTCCCAGAGGTGCGGGTCCTGTCCCTATTCTTTTATTTCTGTTTTTCCTTTTTTCTTTTGCCCTACCCAGATACATGGGGATTTTCTTGCCTTTTGGGAAGTCTGAGGTCTTCTGCCAGCATTCAGTAGGTGTTCTGTAGGAGTTGTTCCACATGTAGATATATTTTTGATGTATTTGTGGGGAGGAAGGTGATCTCCACGTCTTAGCCCTCTGCCATCTTCCAAATTCTTTTCCTGGGGCTTCCCTGGTGGCGCAGTGGTTGAGAGTCCGCCTGCCGATGCAGGGGACACGGGTTCGTGCCCCGGTCTGGGAAGATCCCACATGCCGCGGAGCGGCTGGGCCCGTGAGCCATGGCCGCTGAGCCTGCGCGTCCGGAGCCTTGTTCTCCGCAACGGGAGAGGCCCGCGTACCGCAAAACAAAAAAACAAAAAAACACACACACAAAAAAATTCTTTTCCTGATCTTAATTTTCAATCCCTTCAAAATAAGGTTGGGGAGCTCCTTAGCCATAATTATTCCCTTCTTTCATCATCTAGGTTTTCTAGTCACTCTTTGTGAACTATGTCAATCTCAGAAAGAATGCTCGTTTGTAAGTTCTTTGAATTTTAAAATCAGAGTCTTTAATCTCATTCATAAAGTTGAAGAAAGCTTTGTAATTAATCAATATAGCATTATTTGCTCAATTATTGCTGACAGCACTACAGATGCACACATTTTGGGGATTGGAGGATTTCTGTCTCATCTTGCTTCTTGAGAAATGTCAATTTCTGGAGCAATTATTTCCATTTTTACATTGGTGCTCACTGGGTATGTGCTTTTTGTCCCTCTCTGTTCTGTGACCTCTCAGATCTTTGAAATCCTTGTATCACTCTCTCATTGTCTACAATGGTAATAGAGACATTCTAGCACCTGGATTTTTGGAAAGAAGAGAAAAACTTTTAAGATGAAATGACCCTCCTCCAATACATGTTGATCCCTCCACAGTGCCAAAGCCATGGTTTTATAATTCACATCTCAGGTTATCAGTAAGTTCTGAACCATAGCAACTTGGGAGGTTCTGTTTAACCATTTCATGGTTGCTTTTGGGCAGGCTATAATCCTTTATGCAGACACTTGGTATTCCCAAATCGTTGCACTGTATTTCCTCCCTGCTTGATCACACAGTTCCCTCAGCCTGAAATGCCTTTCAACTTCGTTTCTTACTTGTCACACTGCTATCCATCCTTTGAAATCAAGTTAAAAGGCCCCTTTCTCCATGAGGCCTTTTCCAATAACTGTAGATTTAATTGATCCTGCTGTTTTTTGAAACCCAGGATCCCTTTCTCACTATGCTGATGATATTCTAAAGTATAATTGGGGGTTACTTGCCTTATCACCCTCATTATCTTATATAAATGTGTCTGATTTTTTTCTCCAAAAATATTAGAAGTAGTCATTTCTCTTATTAAAGGTAAGTTCCTGAGAAAAAGATTCTTATATATGATTGTGTTAATTATCATAACAGATAATTCCCAAATCAAAATAGTTTAACACACATGAAGTTTATTCTTACTCTTATAAAATTTCAGTGTGGTCTCTGGCAGGCAGTCTTCTGTGTGGTGATGTAGCAACCAGGCTCTTTCCATCTCAGGCACTGCCCTCTTCAACATGTGGCTTCCAAGGGTGCCAAGTAAGGCCAAAAGAGACTAGAGAGAGAATGTTTGCTTCTTAACCAGGTTGGTCCCGAAGAGTTTATACTTCTCTTCTGTTTATACTCTATAGTCACCTGGCCAGATGCAAAGAAAGCCCAGGAAATATAGTGTCTGGCTAGAAGATGCTTTCCTAGACACTATTGGATAGGAACCTAGATCTTTGTTGAACAGGTAGCTCTGCCACAACAATATGGATGGTCATAGGTCTCTACAGTCCTTTGCCCATTGGAGGTGCTTTGATATATGTTTGTTTTAAAAAAAAAAAGAATGAATGAATAAATACTGTGTACAGGTCTAGGGTAAAGGAAATTAGGTGAGAGCCACAGGTTTGCATGTATTTTATGGCTACTGGGTGTATGAGTTCACAGACTTAATGTCAGTGGGAGAGCAGCTATTTATTCAAAGGGAGAAATAATCAGTTTGGGACTTATCTCTGTTCTTTAACCATGCCTTGATCCAAAGGCCATAGAGTATTTTATAGACATTGTGATGAATACTTAGGAAAATATTGTCATCTTTCTTGTTCTGAGTACATTTTGTTGTTTACGTGCTTTACACATCATTTATTTGCCCCAAGAACATTCTAGAAGGAATGTTTCTATTTTAGAAAATAATTGTTCTCACTGTTGGGCAAACATCCATTTGTTCTAATGATTAAAGAAGTGTTCTATTACCTTGGGAAAGACTCAGATTTTTAAGAGGTAGGGACAGCATTACATAATTTCTAAGGGAATGAAAACAATTTTTTTCTATACAAAATATTCATTGGTACTGCTTTTGCTATTTTTTTCTTATCAAGAGGCAATAGATATGATATCTATTCAAAAGTATGTAGTGTTACAAAGTGACAAGATGTCAAGTGCACAGGCTGAGGGAGAATATTTCTTAATGCAACATATTTATTGGAAGCCTCTAGCATCCATTACATTGTACAAGTGAACAAAACTGATAGGTGGTAAAACAAAATTAAAGCATCAGTCATGGTATGTTTAGCGTCTACAGGTAAAACAAAACACTTTAGATCTGAGCTTCCACTTTATTTTATATGTGTGTTTACTCAGGAATTGTTATGCTTTATCATTTTTATGGTTCTTTTATCACAGCTGTGTGAAAAATTATAGTTGGAGCAGTGCTCATGTTTTTACAAAAATACATTTTATTTCCTGCTATGAAGCAGATTGCTAACGTTTGCTACTTTTATTCTTATGGCTGCATGACTCTCTCTGTTCCAGTTAAGGTTGTGTCAGTATTCCTATGAGAAAAAGTCCTTTTTATTTATGTATTTGTTTTTATTCTATGATTGCCTTAGCTAAGCAGAGGTGAATCTCAGAAGAACTCATGCTAAGTTAAAAAATTGGACAAATAAAACGTGGGCACCGAACACTGACTATAAATTCCACACAACAAATACTGCATCTAAAATAAAGGTAAAGTTCAGAGAGGATGATTTCCACAGGATTAGATAAGAAGGGACCTTTACATTGTAACTTAGCGACTCAGGTTCTTGAAACTGAGATTGATATTATGATACTTAAGGTTTCAAGAAATCAGATGAACTGTTAGCAAGTACACTCTGGGTGGAAGTTGGGTGCAACCATCTTTACCTGGAAGCATGTGTAAAACTTGTGGTGGTGGGACTTCTAGCTGTGCAATACACTTTGGATAGGGAACCGAGTTTTCTTTCTCACCACTGTAGTTTAAAAAGTGTATTGCTCACTCAGGTTTGTTGGAGTAAGGACCACCATCAGTGTTGGTAAGCATCATTTTAACTCTTTTTATGCATTTGGCATAGAAAGGGCCGATGCTATTTTACTTTTCCAAGTCACCCTGCTGGTAAAACAACAGGGGAATGTAATCCAGCAAACAAACATTTTATAGTTTCAGATTTGAAACTAATTTGTCTTTGCCTAGTGATAATCCACTCATCCATACACGTGGACAGGCATGTGGCAGAGGAAAGTGACAAGCTGTGCCTGAGAGAATGGGCTAGGAGGCTTGCAGATGTAATCTCCTGGTTGCTTGGCTAATAGTGTAGTTCTTGTCTTTCTTTACAATGAAGTTCCCTAATTTTTTAGGCACAGAGATATGGATAAAAGTATGGAGTGGGCAAGTCTTAACCTGCCATTCCAGTTCTTTCACTTCCTTTGGTCTCTCTGACAGCCTAGTAGGGAATAAGCATGAGGAAAAAGGGGGAGCACGCATCTTGGGGTCAGGGTTCTGATGCCCTCTGCAACCTGTAGTCCTGAAGTCACAAAGCCTTTGGGTGCTGTTGTCTCCATCCAGCACTCCGGATATCCACCATCCATTGTTTTGATGCCTCTTTACTGCCTTGGCTAGCTCAGTAGCACCACATCCGATGTTTCTTAACAGTATGGGATACTGTATTGCTACTCTAACACAGTTAGAAAATTGAGTAACATTCTAAACCAGAGCCCCTGAAGGTGTCCTAGCAGCACCATTCCTAAAGCTATGGTAGGGCTGTGCGACGAGAGACGGTCAAGTTCTCTGCCACATCTACAGTGCCTTTATTCAGTAAGCAAACATTTCTTGGGCACCAACACAAATAAGACTGGTCAGTGAGCATGTGTACCACACATAAGGAATTTTGAGAATCTGTGGTTATTTATAACTATTGCAGTTGAGAGTCTAAAACAGTAACCGTTTCAGAGCATTAGAGGGTAGTCTAATAACTGATCAAACAGAACAGTCAGCCTGGGATACTTGCAACACAAATTTGATTGTTTTCTAAGGCAAGGGGAAGTAATACAGCCTAAAGCCATTTAGGAAATCATTGTAGCAAATATAGATAGATAACTAAAGAAATCATCACAGAGGTATGAAATGCCTTAATTTTCATAGGAGGAAGGGGGAAAAAAACTTCTGTTTGTATTTCCAGCCCAACTCTCCGGGACTTCCTTGCATCTACACAGAAAACACATTGCATCTGAGATTTGCTCTGCAGATTAGGGAGGGAAATTAAGTATTCTGCCTCTAGGCTGCAAGCCGAACATTACAAATAGATGCATCTGGGTTGTGCTGGAAGAAGATACACTCAAAACTGTCCAAGGAGACGGCGAGAAACCCATCTGTGTATAAAAGTCAGAATTGGACTGCTTTTGCTTTTGTTATAAAAATCCATTCTGTTCAAATCCCAGCTAATGAAAATGTGCATCTGTAAATAAAAAATAAATCAGGGGAATGTATTAATCCTGCAGCTGCTGTCTACTTAACTTTACTTGTAAAAAATAACTCAGTTTTCTGGTCTGAATGTTCTTGCTCTTTAGCAATGTGATGGCAATTCGAGGGGGACAAAATATGTATTGAATTCTATTTATGTATAACAAACTTGGCAATAAAAGCAGCTATGCTGTAACTGTACAGTCATTTGCTTTTATAACTGGGCGGATACTTGAGTTCCAGAGTCTGACCCTAGAAATCCATTACATGGCTGTTTAAATTGCTGTTTTATTTGCTGAGGCTATTAATTAAGTTGTTTCTCTAACCTAGGACTGGCACTGTGAGTAGGTCAGCTGGATAATCTTCCATGTTTTATAATTTGGAGATGAACAGAAAGGGCCCTTGACCAAAAATTTCCTTCTGTTTGCATTCCATAGTGATGAAAATATTTGTCTTTAAAATGGTTAGACTATTAGTTTCTCTAGGAAGGATAATATATTAGCTAGAATTAGCTAATTAATTCATCTCATCTATCATAACCCACTGTAACTGGAAATGAGGCAAGACCTCAAAGAAAAAGGAAACAAAATATTTCAGTTCTGATGAAGCAAGAGAAAGGTCTGGGAATGGCACTATCTTTAAAAGATCATCTCTCCTTGATGGTTGGAAATCCTTACAGATCTTGGCATACATCCCATTGCTAATGTTACCATGAGAAGAAGGTAGGAATAGGTGCAGCTTATTAAGAATAAGTTTATCCTAGGAGAGATGACCACAGATAGGATGTGTGGCTAGAGCACAGTAGATGTGACATTGAAGGAAGATAAAGAATCTTCTGGGGCTTCCCTGGTGGCGCAGTGGCTAAGAATCTGCCTGCCAGTGCAAGGGGTATGGGTTCAAGCCCTGTTCCAGGAAGATCCCACAGGTCGCGGAGCAACTAAGCCCGTGCACCACAACTACTGAGCCTGTGCTCTAGAGCCCACGAGCTACAACTACTGAGCCCATGTGCCACAACTACAGAAGCCCACGCATCTAGAGCCCGTGCTCCACAACAAGAGAAGCCACCTCAGAGAGAAGCCCTCACACCACAACGAAGAGTAGCCCCTGCTCACAGCAGCTAGAGAAAAGCCCATGCGCAGCAACAAAGACCCAACACAGCCAAAAAGAAAATAAATAAAATAAAATAAATTAATAAAAATTTTTTTTCCAAATCAAGAATGGGATGTCTGACATAGAATTAAAGAGACTGTAGCTTTCAAATACCAACAAAAGTAAACGGAATTGCATAGTTACTGAGCTGCCTCTTTTTGAGGGGAGGATTGATTTATATTAATCTTACCTTGTATTAATGATGCTAAGACTCTCTCAATAGGAAGGATTCTGCCTTTTAGCTTTCCGAGACAAATCCAGGGATAAGTACTGACTATGTCTTCTATTTTTTTCAGGACATATACTTATTTATCTCTTGTGCTGTTAACCCACATTTGGTTTTAATTGCTACTGGCCAAAATGCATCAAAGTGGAAGACTTCAAAGCTCAACAAACAGTTTGTACCACAGGAGCAATTGTTTTCATTTTCTTGTCTTTAAAACTCTTCCAGATCATCAGTAAACCTCTTATTGAAATGGCTCTATACCTGGCCATCCTCATTGTAACCCTCATGGCTTGAAGAGTTTGTCCTGGTGAAATTATTCATGGTGGTTAGAGAAAAGTCAAGGGTTTCTCTTAGCATCTCTTCTCTTAATCTCTTTACTTATAATTTCCGATTTCCTTGGAGATTTTTATCAAGAAAGTACATTCAGGGAATTCCCTGGCAGTCCAGTGGTTAGGACTCTGAGCTTCCAATGCCTGGGGGCCCAAGTTTGATCCCTGGTCAGGGAACAGCGCGGCGCCCTCAAAAAGTACATTCACTTCCTTGTGCAAAATTGCTGCCTCATTCCTTGGTGGCCGCAGCTGAAATCATTTTTCTTCTTTCTTAAGCCTGATTGTGCCCACCACGCTCATTGCCTCTTGAAACAATGAGATTGATGGCAGTATGCTGCATTCACCTGACTGTTCCTACCAGCTCTGCCAGGCCATTTCCACTCTTATGTCCTCTCCTGAGAGGCAAGTGGAGGAAATCAAACTTGCATAATTCAGTTTTGAAATTCAGCTGGTTATTCTCAGTTTAAAGGTTCGTGACTAGACAACAGGAGGCAGCTGGATGAAGTCCAGGGTTTGCTGGGCGCCGATGGATTTTAAGGGATGTGTAACACGATTTTTCTAGATTTTACTTGAAAATGGTGATTAAATTTTAGATAGGTACCTTGGATAATTGGTTGCATTACTTTTCCTCATAAGAAAAAATGCTGTTGGTGTAAATTAGACTTGTAATTATGTTCTTTTTTTTCAAAGATGGGAAAAATAGCCTCATGTAAACATACTTTCCCCCCCAATGGTATGCTACTAAAATGCTAATGTTGATGGGTATTTGTAGTTGACTTATGTATTGAGCACAAAAAGTGTGCTGGGCTTTATGAATAAGCAGCATGATCCCTGTTTATCATGTAAGTATTTATTTTTTCTACTAATTAGAAGGCTCATTATAAACACAGTTTTATACCTTGTGCATTGACAACTTTCAAATAGTACATTGGACTGTTTTTAGAGTCCTCGGAAAACAGAGCCTGGGGCAAAGCTTAAGTGCTAAAGCTTCATTGCTAATCCAATCCCAGGGCAGTGAGAGTGAGAAAAAGGGGAAGTTAGGTAAAGAAGGAAGAAAGCAAACATAAGGTGGTGCATTACTGAGTTTATCTTTTGTTTCACAAAGGGACACAGGTGGTCTTCCAGCCACACAAGAGGTCTCCTGGCAGGATGTTTAGAAGCACTGTATCCCCAAATGGTCCTCTGTAGGGGGAAATGCAAAGCAAGTTTGTCTAGTGGTTCCCTGCCATCTCCAGTCTCTTCTTGGTCAAAGTAAACTATATGGGGAGTTGACACCCCTTCATATTTGGGTTATGTCATTAGGTTGTGAAGCTTCGGAATCCTGACTTGTCCTGTAGCTGGTACTTCATGAATCAGACTATGGTTAGCCCTCCATATCCATAGGTTCTGCATCCGTGGAATATTTGGAAAAAAAAATTCCAGAAAGTTTCAAAAAGGAAAACTTGAATTTGTGTGCAGGCAACTATTTACTTAGCATCTACATTGTTTTTATACAGCATTTACATTGTATTAGGTATTATGAGTAATCTAGAGATGTTTTAAACTGTAAGGGAGGATGTGGGTAGATTATATGCAAATATGAGGTCTTTTTTTTTTTTTTTTTGGCGGTCCGCGGCCCTCTCCCGCGGCGGACCACAGGCTCCAGCCCCGCAGGCTCAGCAGCCATGGCCCACGGGCCCAGCCGCTCCGCGGCATGTGGGATCCTCCCAGACTGGGGCACGAACCTGCGTCCCCTGCATCGGCAGGTGGACTCTCAACCACTGCACCACCAGGGAAGCTCTGAGGCCATTTTATATAGGGACTTGAGCATCTGTGGATTTTGGTATCCATGTGGTGTTCTGGAACCAGTCTCTCACACTGATGGAGGGATGACTGTACAGGCTTTGTCAGCTGCAGGTGGCTGAACCATCCAGTGTTCTGGGTCTTTGAGTTGGCCTATGAGGTGGTAACTTAGTGAAACAGGCTGAATTCCCAGAGGACAGGTGAGATGGAGACAATCTGAGGCTATGCATCTGATGTATCTAATACGAGTATATTCCATTCTTACTGGATGTTCTTTGCTATATCCCCTGAAAAAAAGTTATTGTCTCCTTCTACTGCTGCTTACTTTGTATATATTCATTTCTCCCACAGATTTTATTTATTTATTTAAAACTTTTTTTGTGTTTTTATTTTTCTAGAGTGGCATAAAATGTCCTTTTCTTCTTCTGGTCTTTCAAAAGATAAGAGTGCATTATGTTGCAGCATGAAGAAAGGCCACTGCTTGATTTAGAAAGTATCAAGTTGAGAGATATTATTTAATAATGCATAATGTAATTTTTCAACAGTTCAGTGAAGATATAGGTAATCGTAGTAAACTGATTTCTAATCTGTTATAAATCAGTTTATAACAATTGATCATTTACAATGACTAAAAGTGATTTGAGATCCTCCTATATAAAGAGCTAGAAAAATTATGAGCAATGATATGGGAATTGTAGTAATTGGTAATAAGCCCAAACCTAAATTCAGATGTTGGGAGAGGGGAGATGATTTTCTCTTGAGTCATATTGACTTTCTTGAACACTGGAGTCAGAATTGACCATGGAATGTCTTTGAGATCTTCATTAATCTTTCTACCTTGCACCTGATGGGTCCAAGGCCCAATTCTTCCACTTACTAGTTTTGTGGCTTTAAGCAGTTATTTATTTTCTAACCTTTTGGTTTCCTCATCTGTAAAATGGCAAAAATATTGGCATTTCACTATGCTCCATAAAACCTGGAGGTCTTTGTTGTTGTTGTTGTTGTTGTTGTTATATAAAGAATGTAAATGTAATGACTTGGGTGTATAAAAATATTTTAGTATAGACCTTTCAGTATTTGAAAATTAAGTGACTCCCAGAT